>NC_132869.1:2422400-2725200 GCF_048164855.1 Canis lupus baileyi | reverse complement strand
GTTACCATCCCTCATATCACATTCCATTTGTCCTCCTGTTTTCTTAGGCTCCTCTGGATTGTGACAGTCTTTCAGCCTTTCCTTGTTGTTGTTGCACTGGAACTCTTTGAGAAGTAGAGTATTTTGTAAAATTTCCCTCAGTTGGGACATGTCTGTTGTTTATCTCATGATTGAATTGTTTTTGTGGATTTTATGCAGAGATATACTGCCATTTTTATTATATCATATAAAGGATCGATACTATCAACATGATTTATCAGTCTTGGTATCGATCTGATAATCTTGCTGAGGTAGTGTTTGTCATCTTTCTCCATAGTTAAGTGATTCTTTTTATTATTATTAATTATTGTTATTATCATCATATTATTTTGTTTTTCATAATATATTTTGTAGAAGGAAGTTACTATGTGTATTCCACACGTAAGAGTGGCAAGCTATGCTCATCAACATGAGAGTGGAATGTCTGCACAAATTGTTTGAAACTCTTCTCAAGGGAGATTTCTCTTCCTTGTGGGTTTCTTTTTTTTGTTTCTTTTTCAAAGATGTTATTTATTTATTTGAGAGAGAGAAGAGAGAAAAAGCATGAGTGAGAGAAGCAGAGGGAGAGGGAGAAGCAGGTTCCCTGCTGAAAACGGAGCCTTCCTTGGGACCTGGATCATGATCTGACTTAAGGTAGAAGCTTAACTGACTGAGCCACCCTGGTGCCACTCTTTCTTTCTTTCTTTCTTTCTTTCTTTCTTTCTTTCTTTCTTTCTTTCTTTTTTTTTAAATAATAAATTTATTTTTTATTGGTGTTCAGTTTTCCAAATCAGAATAACACCCAGTGCTCATCCCGTCTAGTGACCCCTCAGTGCCCGTCACCCATTCACCCTCAACCCTGTCCTCCTCCCCTCAGTCACCAAGAGTTCATTTCCTAGAGTTAGGAGTCTTTATGTTCTGCCTCCCTTTCTGATATTTCCCACACATTTCTACTCCCTTCCCTTATATTCCCTTTAAGTATTACCTATATTCCCCAAATGAATGAGAACATACAATGTTTGTCCTTCTCTGATTGTCCTACTTCACTCAGCATAATACCTTCCAGTTAGATCCACCTTGAAGCAAATGGTGTGTATTTGTTGTTTCTAATGGCTGAGTAAGGCCCACCTTTTCTCTCTCTTCATCTTCTGAGTCCCCTATGGTATGAATGTTATTGTTTTAATAAGTGGCTGACTTCCCTACGTCTGCCTCTGTGGTCCATAACCTTTCTTGTTTTTAAGGCTTCCAGTTGGGACTGCATCTCAGTTATAGCATTTTTAACGTTGGACTGACTTGATTTTAGCTCTTTTATTTCTACAGTAAGGGATTCTCTAGTTTTCTTCTGTGCTCTTTTTCCAGCCCAGCTGCTATCTTTATAATCATTGTTTTAAACTGTAGTTAGACATCATATATGTTTATTGATGAACTTCCTAGCTGTGAGTACTACCTCATGTTATTTTATGGAGGAGAATTCTCCATCTCATTATTTTTTCCAGAAAAGAAAGAAGGAAGAAAAAGAAAAACCAAGAAAAACAATAACAACTGCCCTCCAAAAAAACCCACCAGATTATTTTGGCCTGATTGTTAAAAGATTCTAAATCCCAAAATATGAAACACAATTAAACTACCATAAAAGTAAAAATAAGAAATATATAAGGTACATCCAGAAAATTAAAAGATGGCAATTAATAAAAAAGAATCAAAGAAAATAATTAAAAATAGAGCACAAAGTACAAAGGAATCTAGACCCTACTTTCCAGACAGAGCTGAAGCTTTGCAGCCTCTGTGGTCTGGCAACTTGGGGGCAGCGAATGGTCTGTGTGGGGTCTGGGGATGGGCCTTGGCGCTGATTGTCAGGTGCACATCTGCCTGGGAGTTGCACCTGTGGGGGTCAGAGTCGGGGTGGGCGTCAGTGCCTCTGGGCTCCAGTGGGCGGCACTGTGCTGTTCCCTGATTCCTGGCCCTGATGGGCGGGATGCTGGTGGGGACGCTGGGTCCTCTGCCTCTGGGGCTGAGCATCCCGCCCCCCAGTCTGCTGGGGCCTCCACAGAAGAACCCCGAAGCCCCCGGGTCTCCGTGGTTTCGCTCAGAACCCTGCGTTCACTCTACCTGCGTCCGAGCTTCTTTTGGTTTTCTTTTTTTATCTCAGACTGTTGTGCCCAAGATTGTGAATCTGAGAAATCACCAAGAAGCCAACACCAATGCAAACACATGAGGGTTTATTTACAAGCTCGAGCTTGTGTCCAAGTATACCCAACACAGTGGAGCGGGGACTTGGACCCCGAGGTGGGTTTTAGTTTATTTTTAAGAGTTGGTCTCGGGGAACTCCCGAAGGGCTGGAGTAATTCCTCAAGTTCTGTTTACATTTTGATATGGGGCCTTCAATGGCATTGAGATCTGTTCTAATAGGGGCTTATTGCCCTTGGACTGGGCTCAGTTTTTATTCTATTGTGGGGCTTGCTGTGTCCTGAGAGTGAGCATTCAGGAAGGAAATGATGGATGTGACTCCCTTCTCAGGAGCATCACAGAGAATAAATAAGGAGACTGAACAAAAAGAGCACAAGACATTGGGGGCTTCATCCATATCACAAGGGACTCCTCAGAACCACAGGGTAAGTGAATGGGTAGAATGAATGGTAGGGTCAGGGGAGGTGAGGCAGTTGGTGGTTTGGCTTAGGTTAGATGTTAGGTGTTTGTGATTAACCTTATGGTTACGGATTAGAGGTTAGGGTGAGGGATAAGGGTAAGGGTCAGTGGTTAGGAGTTCGGATGGGGATAGGGATTAGGGAATGAGGTTAGGGTTAGTGACAGTATTTAGAGTTAGGGTTAGGGTTATGCTTTAGGGTTTAGGGCAGGAGGTTTGGAGGTGGGGTTAGGGTTATGTTTACAGTTAGGGTTGGGCTTAGGTTTGCAGTTAGGGTGAGGTGTTAGGGTGTGAGTTAGGGTTAGGGGTAAGGGTTAGGGGTTAGGGTAAAATTTAGGGCTAGGTTTAGGGTTCAGGCAAGGGTTAGGTTTAGGATAGGGGTTAGGGATAGGGATAGGATTAGAATTTAGTTAGGGTTTAGGGTCAGGTCAGGGTCAGGGTCAGGGTACAGTTTTGGAAAAGGGTAATAGATAGGTATAGGGAGAGGTTTAGGAGTTAGTTTTAGGGTACAGGTTAGAGTACAGTTAGGGGTATGTGATAGGATTAGTATTACAGGGTTAGGGTTAGGGTACAGGTTAAGTTTAGGAATACGATTTGAGTACATTAAGTTAAGGTTAGGGTTAGAGGTTAGGGTTAGATTTAAGGTAGGGGTCAGGGTTAAGGGTTTAGAATAGGTTTAGGAGTTAGGGTGAGGGTTGGCATGAAGGTTCCGTGAATGTGTTTTGGTCTTGGGGTTTGTGTTTGGTTTACGATTAGTGATGGGTCTTAAGGGTTAGGTTAACATTAAGATTAAGTGTAGGGTTTGGCTTATGTCTGTGTATGGTTAGAGTTTGGGTCTTGGCATGTGCCTGCACTGGGACTCCTAGCATCTTGGGCAGTTTAGTTTTATGCACTCTATTTAGGTTTTGGTTTCAAAGATAGCCTGACTCCACCAAGTCAGTGGCCTCCCCAGAGCATCAAAATCCTGGCTTCTGCTGGGGTGAGAATAGACATGGCAGGTTCTCCCGACCTGAGCTAAGGAGGGGATTTGTGGCTCTAAAGACTCTTTATTTGGATTTTCAGTTGCCTTTCTGATTTTATCTCTTGTGTGCACATGTTTTCTCTATACTACCAGTTATTATTTTAAAGTTTTACTTGAATTCCTGTTTGTAAACACAGTATGATATAGTTTCAGGTTTACCACATAGTGGTTAGACCCTTGGATACAATGCCTGGTACTGGTCACAGGTGCCCTCCACTATCCCCATCCCCTGATTCACCATCCTCCCCACCTTCCCCTGGTATTTATTAGTTGATTCTCTGTGGTTAAGAGTGTGTATCTTGGTTTGCTTCTCTCATGCCTCCTCCGCCACTTTGCCAGTTTGTTTGGTTTCTCAAAATTCACATGTGAATGCAATTGTATGGTATTTGGTATCTGTCTTTCTCTGACTGAGTTCATTTAGCATAAATCCTTTCCACTCCTTCCACGTCACCGTAAATGGAGTCATTTCATCCCTTCTGATGACCGAGTGATGTCGCAGTGTGTATATTTACCACATCTTTCTGCCCATTCATCAGTCGATGGACATCTGGGCTGTATCCACAGTCTGGCTGTTGTTGATAACGCTGCTACAAACATTGGGCTGCGTGTCCTTCCTCGAATCTACTAAAGTACTTCTCTATCCTCGGGGTAAATACCTAGCTGTGAAATTTTGGAATCGTAGGGTAGCTCTATTTTTAACTTCTTTTTAAAAATTTTTTTTAGTGATAGTCAGAGAGAGGCAGAGACACAGGCAGAGGGAGAAGCAGGCTCCATGCCATGGAGCCCAAAGTGGGATTCGTTCTCGGGTCTCCAGGATCGCACCCTGGGCCAAAGACAGGTACCAAACCACTGCACCACCCAGGGATCCAATTTTTTTAACTTCTAAGGACCCTCCACACTGTTTTCCACAGTGGCTAAATCTGTTCGCATGCCCACTAGGAATGTAAGGAGGCTACCCTTTCTCCAAAGCCTCACCAACACCTGTTGTTTCTTGTGTTGTTAATTTTAGCCATTATGACGGCTCTCAGGTGACATATCATTGTGGTTTTGGTTTGCATTTCCCTGATGATGAGTGATGCTTTGTGTCTTTCCATGAGTCTGGTGGTCATCTGGCTGTCTTGTCAGAGACAAAGTCCATTCATTTTTCTGCCCATCTCTAGTTGCATAATTTGTTTTTAGGATCTTGAGATTTATATTTCCTTTATGTGTTTTGCATACTAACTCTTTATTGGGTGTGTTGTTTACCAATATCTCCTTTCATTTTGTATGTTGCCTTTTAGCTTTGGTTGTTTCCTTCACTTTGCGGAAGCTTTTCATTTTGATGAAGTCCCAATAGCATTTTTGCTTTTGTTCCCTCGCCTCAGTGGCATATCTAGAAAGAAAAATCAGTGGCCAATGTCAAAGACGTTGCTGCCTATCTTTTCTTCTTTGATTGGTTTCAGGTCTCACATTCAGGTCTTTCATCCATTTTGAATTTATTTTTTATATATATGGTGTAAGAATGTGGTCCAGTTTCATTCTTATGCATGTGGCTGCCTGGTTTTCACAACAGCATTTATTCTTATCCTGGGGTCAGGGTTAGGGTTTATTGAAGGGACTGTTTTTCTGCCATTGGATATTCCTTCCTGCCTTGTTATCCTTTATGGGTCGTAGATACAGGTTTGTATCTTGCTTTGGCTTTCTATTCCATTCTATTCATCTAAGCATCTCCTGTTGGGAGAACCCTGATTGCTGATTCAATTTCTTTGCTGGTTATCTGTCTGTTCAAATTTCTTATTTCTTCATTTTTAATTTTTGCTATGTTACATATTTCTAGGAATTGATCTATTTCATTCAGGTTCTAGGTTGCTGGCATATAATTTGTCATCATATTCTTTTATAATCGTTTGTATTTCTCTAGTGTTGGTTTTTATTTCTCTTCTCATCTGATTTTATTTGGGTCCTTTCTCAACTTTTTATCTTTTTTCTTTTTAAAATATTTTATTTATGTATTCATGAGAGACACAAAGATGCAGAGGTATAGGCAGAGAGAAAATGAGGCTCCATGCGGGGAGCCTGATGTGGGACTTGAACCCCTAGGACCCCGGGATCATGACGTGAGCCAAACACATGCTCAACCACTGAGGCACCCAGGTGCCTTGCTGATCAATTCCTTTGCTAGTAATGGGTCTGTTCACATTTTCTATTTCTTCCTATTTCAGTTTTGCTCATTTGCACATTTCTAGGGATTTGTTCATTTCTTCCAGGTCTCCCAGTTTGTTAGCGTAAAATCTTTCATAGTATTCCCTTATAATTGTCTTATTTTTCTGGTGTTGATTGTTATCTCTCTTCTCTCATTTGTGATTTTATTTATTTAGGTCTTTTCTCTTTTCTCGTTGATAAGGCTGGCTAGGGCTTGATCCATTTTATTACTTATTTTAAAGAACTACCTCTTAGTTCTGTTATTCCATTCTACTGTTTTGTTTTTTCTGTATTGTTTATTTCTGCTCTGATCTTAATATTTTCCCTTCTTTTGTAGGCTTTAGTCTTTGTTTGCTATTCCTTTTTCAGCTCCTTCAGGTGTAAGGTTACGATGTGTATTGGAGACTTCTTGTTTCTTGAGGTAGGCCTGTATTGCTATATACTTCCCTCTTAGGACTGCCTTTGCTACATCCCAGAGGTTTGGAGAAACATGTTTTCATTTTCATTTGTTTTAAATTACCTCTTTAATTTTCTGGTTGCTCCATTCATTCTCTAGTAGGATGATCATAAACTCCACGTATTTTTGGTCTGTCCAATTTTTTTCTTACTGTCGACTTCCAGTTTCATAGCGCCTTGGTCTGAAAATGTACAGGGTGTGAAATCAACATTCTTGAACCTGTTGTACCTGTTGAGGGCTGATTTGTGGGCCCTGATATGATCTGTTCTGGAGAATGTCCCATATGCAATTGAACAGAATGTTTATTCTCCTTTTGGATCTAATATTCTAACTATATCTGTTGAGTCCCTGTGGTCCAGTGTGTCAAGGCTATTGTTATCTTGTTGATTTTCTGCATAGACGATCAGTCCACTGTCATAAGTGGTTGTTGAAATCCTCTGTCAGTGTATTATTATCAGTGATTTCCTATACGTTTTTTGTTAATCGGTTTCTATATTTAGGTACTCAATTTGGCAGCATAAATAGTTGTTTGATCTTGATAGTCTTTTTAATTATGAAATAATGTTCTTCTTCATCTCTTCTTACAATATTTGTTGTTTCATTTTGAGATTTAAATATATTATTTATTTATTTTTGAGAGATACACAGAGAAGCGGAGGCAGAAATATAGGCAGAGGGAGAGGCAGGCTCCCCAAAGGGAGGGTGATGTGAGACTCGATCCTGGGATCCCAGGATCACACCCTGAGCCGACGGCAGATGCTCAACCACTGAGCCACCAGGTGTCCCCCAGGGTTTCGTTTCAAATCTCGTTTGTCTGATATAAGTATGGGTCATCCAGCTTTCTTTTGATATCCATTAGCGTGGTAGATGATTTTCCCTTCCCTGACTATCAATCTGCTGGTGTCTATAGGTCTAAGGTGAGCATCTTGTAGGCAGCATACAGATGAATCTTGTTTTTTTAATAACGATTTTATTTATCAGAGAGAGAGAGAGAGAGGCCGAAAATTAGGGAGAGAGTGAAGCAGACTCCCCACCAGGAGCCCAATATGGGACATGATCCCAGACTCCAGGATCACAGCCTGAGTCAAAGGCAGATGCTCAACCCCTTGAACCACCCAGGTATCCCGGATCCTGTGTTTTAAGCCACTCTGATACCCTATATCTTTTGATTGGAACATTTAGTCTATCAGCATTCAGAGTGATTATTCACAGATATGAACTTTGTTCCTTTGTGTTACCAGAAGAGTTGGTGTTGCTGGTGACGTTCTCTGGTCCTTTCTAGTCTTTATTGCTTTTGGTCTCCTTTTGTCCCCCACTAGAAGAGTCCCTATTAATCCCTTACTGGACTGGTTAAGTGGTCATGAAATCCTTGATATGTTGACTGTCCAGAAAATCTGTCTCTCTCCTTCTCTCCTGAATGACACCCTTGCTGAAGCAAGAATTCATACAAATTGAACTCCAATAAAAAGGAATTTAAAAACATAAAATAAATTTTTGGTCTTATGATTGAGGAAAATGGCATTTAGGAGGAAAACCAGAAGCTAATAGAGAGGAGGACAGATTTCACCATCCGTAGCCCTCACAGGGACATGGTGTCCTTTCCATGAAGGGGCCTCCCTTCCGTAGGATTCTTCCTGCACCTCTGTGCTCCTTGTTGGAAACGAGCAAGCACATCTCTGTATCTCTAGCACCTCTGCAGTCATGGTTTATTGCATCTTCCATGTATCCTACTGGGGACAACAGCGTCGTGTATGTAACCATCTGGCTCCTGTTAGACAACATTGGGGGGGATTCCGACTTCTGTTGGTTTTGGGGTGTGTGTGTGTCTATGACATGTAGCTATCACGTGCAGCTATCTGATCCTCTGGGTGGGTCACCCAAATGCTGAAATGGTTGGCACAACATCATTTCTGGTGCTGGTGCTAGGGGGTAGCTATGCTGTCCTGGCAGACCCAGGGATCCCTCATGCAGTGACTTTCTGCTGGAGGGTCAGCTGAGTTGGAAGGTCTGGATTGGCCATATTCCCATGTGCGGCAGTGGGTCCTCCCATGCGCTGGCTGCTTATCTTCTCCCTGATGCCTCTCCATCAGGGAACCAGAACTTGGGGCCGCACTGCCCATGGGGGGGAGCCGTGGGGCTGCCTGTGTTTGGGAGTCTGGGTGGGGACTGGGTTGGGGTTCCTCGGTCCCCTGTGCTGCTTGGCCTTCAGGATGAGCCCCATACTCACCCAGTCCTAATCACTAGGGCGAGGAGGGTTCCCTCCACACCCTGGTGTGAGAGATCTAGCACCACAAGTTGTGCACGCCGAGTACACCTTGTGAGGGTGGCCCACGTGTGTGAGCTGCAGTGTGGGACCCAGGATATTTAACAAAAATCCCTTACCCCTGGACAAGCAGAGCAGGACTGATTCCATTTTGTGCTCCACCTGTCATCTCCCTTATGACCCCACATGACTTGCTTATAGCTTAAGGTGCTGCCCCACCCGACTCAAGCCGCTGGGCACACCCTAGTTCGAAAATGGCTCATAACAATGTAACCCTGGTTTGTGCCCCATAAAACTGCGTGCCAATTCTGACTAAAGTAATAGGCCAGTTCAAGTCGATACTATAGGGTAAAGTGTAATTCAATCGGCCACCTGCATGTGGACCGACATGACTACGCATCTTTCAGCATTCCCATGGGCCACTGGCTCCTATAAAGCTGCTACGCCTCTTAGTCTCGGTGTCCAAATCCCTACTCCTCTGTGTCCGGTGCACTTGGACCCAAGCTCCAGCTTGTAAAGAAACCCTCGGGAGTTTTCATCGGTGTGGGCTCCTTGGTGGTTTCTCGTGTTCGCCATCTTGGGCACAACACAAGGGCCTGTTGTCCTGACATCCCTTCCAGGGCCACGCTACCGCCCCGCAGGCCCTCTGTGCCCCAGGCACACAGGCACAGGGGTTCGGGGAGGCGAGGAAGTGCCCCAGAAACCGGCCAGCCCCGGCCCCCTGGACAGAGGGAGCACAGACCTCCCAGGTCACTTTCCACAGATCCTGGTGACCTGAGGCTCCCTGGCTGTCACTCTGTCCCAGCCCCTCCTGGCCTGCGGGGCACAGGCTGAGTCCTAGTAAAGTCTGTGGGGCCTGACTTTGGCGTCTGGCCGCCCCTGGAATGCACGTGGGGATGTCAGCTGGGTGTGCCTGGCAGCGTCACTGCAGGGGCTGTTTGGGACGTGGATGTACCCCCTCCTCCTCTCTCGGGGTCTCTCCTCACCCTCTGCACAGAGTCCTGGGAGACACAGAAAGGGGCTGGCTGTGTATTTTCGCACCACAACACTCTGTTGACTTTCTACACCAAATGGGCTCAGAGCCGAGGGTGCGCTCCTTCCCCTGGGGAGGGAGACCATTCTGTCCTTTAGGGGAGGGCAAGAATCACATGTGGGGTGGGGTCTGGTACTGGAGTCCCCCACCTCGGAATATGTTTTGACTCCGGGTGGGGACGTGTCCTGAGGTTTCAGCCTGATAGATGGTTCTTAGGACAGCAGAGCTGACCTGGACTTGCAGGTCATGGGCTCCTGCACTGGGTCCCCGCAGGGCAGCTGGACCCCGGACTTGGGCCCCCTGGGGCCCCAGAACCTGGTGGAGCCTGTCTCCTGGTGTTGGTGTGGGTGGGGCCCACCGCCTACCCCTCCTCTCCCCAAACTGGGGTGTCCCGGAATCACCAGGCCTGCCCTAGTTCAGCGACCTAGGCACGTGTTGGGCACGCCCAGGGCCCAATAGGCCACATCCAGCTGTGGGAGGACTCTCTCAGCCTGGGGCCAGAATCCAGGGCTGGCCAGGGCCATTGGGGGGCTGGATCCCATTAGTCTTTGTGTTGGGCCTGGGGGGGCTCAAATCCCCGCAGACCCCACAGAGTCCAGGGCCAGGCCAGCCCATGTCCCTCAGGGTTAGGGGCTGGTGTCCGATTCAGGGTGTGCCGCCCTCCAGGAGGGACAGTGGGTGGAGGCAGGGCACAGTGGGTCCTCTGCACCACTCACCTGCACCCACCCTGTCAGGGGCTCCCTGCCTTCCCTCCTTCCTGCAACCCCTGGTACTCTATGGGAAACCCGGTCTTCTGATGGGAGCGGGGATTCCAGAGATCCCTGGTGAGGCTGAGTATGTCCCACAAGGGGCAGCTGCACTGCGTCCTTGCTGGGGGCAGATGGTGTGGGGGTGGATGTTGTGGGGGCAGTGGCTTGATGGTGGTGGCGTGTGCGGTATGGTGTAGGGGGTGATGGTGGGGGTGTGGTGTGGGTGGGGATTGTGTGGGGGTGTGTGGGTGTGAGGGGGATGGTATAGGTGGGATGCCATTGGGGATAATGATGAAGGGGGATGGTGTGGGGGTGGGGAATGAGGGGGGATGGCGTGGGGGGCTGCCGACACAGGGCATCCACATTCTCTCAGATGCACACGGATATGTCTAGAGATAAAGGCGACCTCAGTCTGGGGTTTGCTGTGACACCTGCCCCTGGGACCCCGTGTGGTCAGTGAAGGGCGCTGGCTGGACCGGGGGCATTATCTGGGGATCATCATACTATGTATGTTTACAAATTGCAAATTGTCTCAAATTAAATGCATAGAATTTAGATATATTTAAAACACCAAGTGTGGGTGTCTCCCTGACCCGTCCGACCCTCATCGGATGGATGTGTGTCCTGCTCCAGCCACTGCCATGCCGCCTGGCACCCAGGTCCGGTTACTGACCTCCACGGGCCCCACCGCAGCCCCCTGCTTTTCAAGGGGCTGTCCCTCACCCCTTTGGAGTTCAGCTCCCATGGAAACCCCTAGAGGCGCCAACGTAGTGACCTCCTCATCCCCAAAGCCCCGGGTTTTGGGGCACGGTGGTCATCCCCGGCACCCTACCATACAGTGGTGTGTTGCTGGCTGCTGTTGCTTCCCCCGGCCTCTTAAGCCCTGTGTTCCCTACCCAGAAGCCTCTGGGACTCCCCCGGGGCCCTGAAGCCCCCTGACTCAGCAGCCACACCCCACCCCCTAGCAATCCCAAAACATGATTTGGCTGCCGAACGTCCTGTTGATGTCCAGGTCTATCTGCATGATGTCCCTGGAGGAGACGAGGCCTCCTCCTTCATTTCCTGCAGGAAAACCGGGGAGGAGGAGCTGGCATCAGGGACACAGACCACGGCCTGTCCCCAGTTGCCATCCTGGGCAGGGAGCCCTGGGGCCACCATGGGAATGTGTCCTACCGAAAACTCCTTTCTTCTCCAGGGAGGCCGGGGACAGCCAGAGTGCCGACCGTGGCCGTGGGACCTCTGTGAGGGCTTGTGCCAAGCTGCTGTCGGCGGGAGGTGAATGAGGATCAGCCTGGGTTGGAGGGGACAGGGGATAAGCCCAGGTGGGGAGGGGACATGGGGGCCTTGTGCCCAAGATTCTGAATCGGAGAAACAACTAAGGAGCCGACACCAATGCAAACACAGGAAGGTTGATTTACAAACTGGAGCTTGGGTCCAAGTATACCCCACATAGTGGAGCAAGGACTTGGACCCCGAGGTGGGTTTTAGCTTAGTTTTAGGGCTGGTCTCAGGGACCTCCAGAAGGGCTGGAGCAATTCCTCAAGTTCTGTTTACATTTTGATATGAGGCCTTCAAGGGCATTGAGCTTTGTTCTCATTCTAATATGGGGCTTTCTGGGACCTTAGGCTGTAAGCTGTTTTTTTCTTTTTTTCCTGTAACTGAAGAAATGTAAATTTTAGCTCTTATTCACAGGGTCCTCGGATGGCAGTTCTTGTGCTAACAGCGAACTTAAAGTGGAACGGCCTCAATTTTCTCAGCCTCCCCACAGACAAGTGACTGAATTTTAAAACTCCAAATTTTAGGGGCTGCCCTGGTGGAGCCCTGTGCTCTTCCTGCCTGGGAGGGCGTCATCGCACTCCTGGCCTTTGCTGGTCTGTCCTAGGAACGGGGCCCTGTGACTGCACAGGGGTTTGCAGCTTATGGCCACACAGGGCAGACAGCTGGCCCGAGTCCTGCTGCTCTCAGCCGGGTTCCTGCTCCTGTGCCTGGGAACAGTTGGCGCCACTGTCCTTGGGACCCTTGGGATCCTGAGCCCGCCCTGTTTCTCCAGGGATTGCCCCCTACTTCTCCACCTGAACACCTTAAGGCTGGTGTGTCCCCCACTCTAGGAGACTTCTGAAAGTTCAGATTTTGTGCACTGCTGCTTATAATATGTGCGTAGACCCTTCAGTTGGCTCTCTGCCCTTGTGGGATCCGGGGCGTGTCTCGCCAAGATCAACTGATTGATTGTTTTTAAGATTTTATTTTTCTGTAATCTCTACAGCCAACATGGGGCTAGAACTTGCTACCCCAAGAACAAGAGTACCATGTTCTTACGAACCACACTGAGCCGGTCAGGCTCTCTTTGATTGATTGATACATGTTAATTGAAGCAGGAGTCTTGCATGTGTCAGGGCAGAAAGTGAGCCCACGCTTTGAGGTGTGGTAGAGTCATTTGGACCTGATCAATGTGAAAGAAATCGTAGCTTCTCTGGGAGCCCAGGGAGCAGGGCCCACACACGTGAAAAGTTGATAATTTCCTTTACTGTAGTAGTTATTTTACTATTTATTTAAAGTGCTATTCAATGGTAAATGTCAATTTAGGATTGGGATACAGTGAGAACGTTCTAGGATTCGGAGGTAACTAAAGCTTCCCGTCCAGGACTTAATGTTCCAGTTCGATGCAGAGATAGGCAAGGAAGCAAAGAGTTATGAAACATGGCAGTGGGGTGCCTGGCTGGCCTGGTTGGGGGATCTTGATCTCAGGGTTGTGAGTTTGAACTCCATATTGGGTATAGAGAGGACATGAAACGAAAATATTTAACAAATAATAAATGGATGAACAAATAAAGCATGACATCAAAGGTAAGTGTTTGCTTATGTCTCACCTGCGAACTATTCTTGATCGCCCCGCTTGTACTACTTAGCCCAGATGACGTCCTCCACAAGGGATAGTCCTGCCTCAGTGTAAGTGGGCGTCTTTCACTGTAAGACCTGTGGTTCCCCTCGTTCTGCGGGGAGAGAAGAGCCATGAAGCCAGGACTTCGGGGGATCAGCATATACCTACGCAATGACCATTTCTGAACCCGGTAGCCAGAGCTCGGCCTCCTTTAGGACGCGATGTCATAACGAAGCCTCTTTGGTCATTGTCTTGGATGCAGGGTGGAGGCTAAACTAGAATTAGGAAGAACAAAAGAGGAGGAAAACCAGAAGCTGAAAGAGAGGAGGACAGATTTCACCATCTGTAGCCTTCACAGGGACCTGGTGTCCTTTCCTAGGAGGGGCACCCTGTCCGTAGGATGCTTCCAACCTCTCTGTGCTCCTTTTTGAAACCTAGCAGGCACATCTCCGTGCCTCCAGTACCTCTGCAGTCATGGTTTATAGCGTCTTCCATGTATCCTATTGGGGACCACAGCGTCGTGTATGTAACCATCCGACTGCTGTTTGACAACATTGGGGGATTCCGACTTTTGTTGGTTTTGGGTTGTGTGTGTGTCTATCACATGCAGATATCACGTGCAGGTATCTGATCCTCTGCCTGGGTCAACCAAATGCCGAAATGGTTGGCACAACATCATTTCTGGTGCTGGCGCTGGGCCGATAGCTGGGTTCTTCTTGCTTACTCGGGGCTCGCTCCTGCAGTGACTTTCCTCTGGAGGGTCAGCTGAGCTTGAAGTTCTGACTCGGCCAAATTCCCATGTCCAGCAGGGGGTCCCGCTGAGCACAGGCTCCTTCTCTTCTCCTGGATGCCTCTCCATCAGGGAGCCAGAACTCAGCGCTGCCTGGGGGAGATCCTGAGAAGCTGCCCATGGCAGAGAGCCCTGTTGCTGCCTGTGTGTGGGAGTCGAGTTGGGATGAGGGCTGGGGTTCCTGGTCCCCTGTGCTGCCTGGCCTTGTGGCGAGCCCCATGCTCACCCAGCCCCTACTCACTAGGGCAAGGAGGGTGCCCTCCACACGCTGGTGTCAGAGATCCAGCACCACAAGGTGTGCAGGCTGAGTCCACCTCGTCAGGGTAGCCCAGGTGCATGAGCTGCAAGTGTGGGACCCAGGAAAGTTAACAAAAATCCCCTACTCCTGCACAAGCAGGGCAGAACTGATTCCATTTTGTGCTACACCCGCCACTTCCCCTATGACCCTCACATGACCTGCTTATTGCTTAAGGTGCTGCCCCACCCTAGTCAGGCCGCTGGGCACACCCTAATCGGAAATCGGCTTATAACAATGTATCCCTGCTTTGTGTCCCCCAAAACTGTGCGACGATTCTGACCAAAGTAATAGGCCAGCTCAATTGGATAGTATAGGGTAAGGTGTAATTCAATCAGCCACCAGCTTATGGACCGGCATGATCGTGCAAATTTCTGCGAATCCCATGTGCCACTGGCCCCTATAAAGCTGCTATGCCTCTTAGTCTCGGGATCCACGTCCCTGCTCCGCTGTGTTGGGTGCAATTAGACCCAAGCTCCAGCTTGTAAAGAAACCCTCGGGAGTTTCCATCGGTGTGGGCTCCTTGGTGGTTCCCCTGATTTACAATCTTGGGCACAACACCAGGGCCTGGTGTCCTGGCATCCCTTCCAGGGCCACGCTGACCGCCCCACAGGCCCTCTGTGCCCCAGGCACACTGTCATGGGGATGCGGGGAGGGGAATAAGTGCCCTGGAACTCGGCCATCCTCGTTCATCAGGACAGAGGGAGCACAGACCTCCCAGGTTGCTGTGCACAGACCCTGGTGACCTGAAGCTCCCTGGCTGTCACTCTGTCCCAGCCCCTCCTGGCCCAGTGGGCAGAGCCTGAATCCCAGGAAAGTCTGAGGGTCCTGACCCTGGCATCTGGCCGCCCCTGGAAGGCACGTGGGGACGTCAGCTGTGTGTACCTGGCGGCGCCCCTGCAGGGGCTGTTTGGGGCCTGGATGGTGCCCCCTCCTCCTCTCTGGGTATCTCTCCACGCCCCATGCAGAGTTCTGGGAGACACAGAAATGGCCTGGCTATGCATTTTCGCACCACAAAACTTTATTGACTTTTTACAGCAAACGGGCTCAGAGCCTAATGTGCGCCTTCCCCTGGGGAGGGAGACCTTTCTGTCCTTTAGGGGAGGGCAAGAATCACACAGTGTGGGGGGGGGTGGGTGCTAGAGTCCACATTGTGGGAGCATGTGTGGACTCCGGGTAGGGGCATGTGTCCTGAGATTTCAGCCTGAGTGACTGTTTTGAGGACAGCAGAGATGACCTAGACCTGCAGCTCATGGGCTCCTAACTGGGACCCACAGGGCAGCTGGACCCCGGCCTTGGGCTCTCTGGGGCCCCAATACCCAATACCTGGAGCCTGCCTCCTGGTGTGGGGTCGGGTGGGGCCAACCGGCCTATCCATCCTCTCCCCACCCTGGGTTGTCCCGGGATCCCCCAGCCTGCCCTAGGTCAGTGACCTGGATCTGTGGGGCACACACAGGGCCCAAGAGGCCACATCCAGCTGTGAGAGGGCTCACTCAGCCTGGGGCCAGAATCCAGGGCTAGCCAGGACCATGGGGGCCTGGATCCCATTAGTCTTTGTGTTGGGGCTGGGTGGGGCTCAAATCACCTCAGCCACCCCAGAGCGTGGGGCCAGGTCAGCCCAGGTCCCTTTGGGTTAGGGGCTGGTGTCCTGTGCAGGGTGTGCCCACCTCCAGGAGGGACAGTGGGCGGAGGCAGGGCCCAATGTGTCCTCTGCACCACTCACCTGCACCCACCATTTCAGGGATCCTTGCCTTCCCTCCTCCCTGAAAGCCCTGGGATCTCTATGGGACAATCGGGCTTCTGATGGGAGCAGGGTATCCAGAGAACCCTGGGGAGGCTGAGCATGTCCCACAGGGGGGCAGCTGCACTGGGTACTTGCTGGGGGCCGGTGGTGTGGTGGTGGATGGTGTGGGGCAGGGATATGATTGTGGTGTTATATTAGTCCGGTACAAATATTAGCTAATGAATCCATATTAAAATAGTCGCATTAACCAAAGACCATACGTTATTCAGTTTTCCTTAGATTTTGCTAAGTTACTATCCTTCATATCACATTCCATTTGTACTCATGTTTTCTTAGGCTCCTCTGGATTGTGACAGTCTTTCAGCCATTCCTTGTTGTCGTTGAACTGGAACACTTTGAGAAGTAGAGTATTTTGTAAAATTTACCTCAGTTGGGACATGTCTGTTGTTTATCTCATCATTGAACTGTTTTTGTGGATTATATACAGAGATATAATGCCATTTTTATTATATCACATAAAGGATAGATATTATCAACATGATTTATCAGTCTTGGTATTGATCTGATCATCTTGCTGAGGTAGTGTTTGTCAGCTTTCTCCATAGTAAAGTGATTGTATTATTATTATTATTATTATTTTTATATTAAGATTTTCATATTATATTTTGTAGAAGGAAGTTACTATGTGTATTCGACACATAAGAGTGGGAGGCTATGCTAATCAACTTGAGGGTGGAATGTCTGGACAACTTCCTTGAAATTCTACTACATGGGAGATTTCTCTTCCTTCTGTTTCTTTCTTTTTCAGGATGTTATTTATTTATTTGAGAAAGAGAGGAGAGAAAAACCATTAGCGAGACGGGCAGATGGAGAGGGAGAAGCAGGTTCCCTACTTCAGGGAGCCTGCCTTGGGACCTGGATCATGATCTGAGCCTAATGCAGAAGCTTAACTGACTGAGCCACCCAGATGCCACTTTTTCTTTCTTTCTTTCTTGTAATAAATTTACTTTTTATTGGTGTTCAATTTGCCCACATACAGAATAACACCCAGTGCTATCCCGTCAAGTGCCCCCCTCAGTACACGTCACCCATTCATCCCCACCCCCATCCTCCTCCCCTTCCATCACCCCTAGTTCATTTCTCAGAGTTAGGAGTCTTTATGTTCTGTCTCCATTTCTGATATTTTCCACACATTTCTTCTCCGTTCCCTTATATTCCCTTTCATTCTTATTTATATTCCCCAAGTGAATGCGAACATACAATGTTTGTCCTTCTCTGATTGACTTACTTCACTCAGCATGATACCTTCCTCTTCCATCCACATTGAATCAAATGGTGGCCATTTGTCTTTTCTAATGGCTGAGCAAGGCCCACCTTTTCTCTCTCTTCATCATCTGAGTCTCCTATGATATGAATGTTATTGTTTTAATAAGTGGCTGAGTTTCCTATGTCTGCCTCTGTGGTCCAAAACCTTTCTTGTTTTGAAGGCTTCCACTTGGGACTGCATCTCAGTTATAGCATTTTTAACATTGGCCTGACTAGATTTTAGTTCTTTTATTTCTACAGTAGGAATTCTCTAGTTTTCTTCTGTGCTCTTTTTCCAGCCCAGCTGCTACCTTTATAATCATTGTTTTAAACTGTAATTAGACATCATATATGTGTATTGATGAACTTCCTGGCTGTGAGTACTACCTCATGTTATTTTATGGAGTTGAATTTCTCCATATCATTATTTTTTCCATAAAAGAAAGAAGGAAGAAAAAGGAAAACCAAGAAAAACAATAACAACTACCCTCTCAAAATAAAAAACACCAGATTATTTTGGCCTGCTTGTTAAAGATTCTAAATTCCAAAATAAGAAACACAATTAAAGTACCATGATAGTAAAAATAATAAATATATAAGGTACATACATAAAAATTAAAATAAGGCAATTAATAAAAAAGAATCAAAGAAAATAAATGAAAATAAAGCACAAAGAACAAAAGAATCTACACCCTACTTTCCAGGCAGAGCTGAAGCTCTGCAGCCCTGTGGTCCGACAACTTGCTGGCAGTGAGTGGTCTGTGCAGGGTCTCGGGATGGGCCATGGCGCTGATTCTTAGGTGCACATCTGCCTGGGAGATGCAACTGTGGGGTCAGAGGCTGGGTTGGCGTCAGCGCCTCTGGCCTCCAGTGGGCGGCGCTGTGCTGCTCCCTGAGACTCTCCTGATGGGCGGGATGTGGGTGGGGACGCTGAGTCCTCTGGCTCAGGGGCTGAGCATCCCCTACCCCCACCCCCTGTCTGCAAGGGCCTACACAAAAGACCTGCCAACACCCCGGGTCTCCACTGCTTCTCTCAGAACCTTGCTTTTACTCTGCCTGCCTCCGAGCTTCTTTTGGTTTTGTTTTTTTTCTCAGACTGTTTTGCCCAAGATTGCGAATCCGAGAAACCACCGAGAAGCCAACACCAATGCAAACACACGAGGGTTTATTTACAAGCTCGAGCTTGTGTCCAAGTACACCCGACATAGCGGAGCAGGGACTTCGACCCCGAGGTGGGTTTTAGCTTAGTTTTAAGTGCTGGTCTCGGGACCTCCAGGAGGGCTGGAGCAATTCCTCAAGTTCTGTTTACATTTTGATATGGGGCCTTTGAGGGCATTGAGCTCTGTTCTCATTCTAATAGGGGCTTCCTACCCTTTGCCTGGACTCAGTTTTTATTCTATTGTCGGGCTTTCTAGGACATTAAGCTGTAAACAGCAAAGATTCCACAACTGGAAGGGGAACTCACACTGTCCCTGTATGCTGAAGACTTGGTACTAGAAGCAGGAAAGTCGAGAGCCTCCATCAAGCCTGTTAGAACTAAGGAGTGAGTTCAATACAGTCAAGGGACACAAACTGACCCTACAGAGCAGAATAGCCTTGCTGTATCCCGACAATGAGCACTCAGGAAGGAAATGAGGGACGTGACTCCCTTCTCAGGAGCATCACAGAGAATAAATAATGAGACAGAAACAAAGGAGCACAATACTTGTGCACTGAGCCATACCAGGCTCTGGGAGGCCTTCCTTGGCTCGGGGGTGGGAGCCTCATCTTGTGAAAATGTCCGCAGTTCCTGAATCCACCCTCAGTTTCAATGTCATTCCAATCATAATCATGGTCGCAGATCTTATAAATCGGAAAAAAAAAAACCATAACATCCATCCGCCCCCCAAAATGACCCCGGACAGCAAATCAGTATTGCAGGAGCAGACCAGAGAGGGACATGGCACTTTCCTATTTCAAACGATGTCACAGAGACACAGGATATAGCAATGTTGTTCTCGCGCCCCCGGCTGGCTGTCAGTTAAGCATTCGACACCTGACCTCACCTCCCGTCCTGATCTCGGGGTCGTGAGTTCTAGCCGTGGGCTGTGCCATGGATGAGGCGTGGAGCTACTTAAACAAACCAGGCTCAAGGGGGGTGGTCTTGGCATAAGCTGAAGGAGCAGAACAGAGATTCTAGAAGGAATTGTCCTCTGATACCACTGATTTTTTTAACTTAATTTAATTTAAACCCAATTAATTAACGGATAGTTTATTATACTTTCAGAGGAAGAATTCAGGGATTCACCAGTTAGAGATAACAGCAGTGCACGTGACATCACATGCCCTCCTTCATGCCGGTCCCCTGTGATCCCCTCACCCGTCCCCTACCCTCCAGCGACCCTCAGTTTGTTTCCTATAATTAAGAGTCTGTATTTCCTGCATCTGTTTTCATCTCGTTTTCCTTCCCTTCACAGATGTTCATCTGCTTTTCTTCTTTAATTCCACCTATGAATGACACCCCACAGTCATTCTCTTTCCTGACTGACTTATTTCACTTAACATGATTTCTGTAGTTCTATCCACGTCATTGCAAATGGCAAGATTTCCTTCTCTTTGATATCTGAGCACCATTCCTCTCTCTATGACCATCATTTATCTCCCATCCTCTTTATTCATCATCTGCCTGAGGGCACCGAGATACCTCACACAGTGTGGCTACTGTGGACCTGGCTGTTGTGGACATTGGGGTGCAGGTGCCCCGAGTCTCACTGTATCTGTATCTTCGGAGTCAGCTGCAGGCCCTGCACCTGCTGGTCGCAGGGCGTCTGTATTTGTAACTTCCTGAGGAGCCTCCACACTGCACCGGCCCGCAGTCCCGCCCACAGTGGAAGGGAGTTGAGTGAATTTTGCAGGACTTGCTAAAGTCTGGTCCACATTTCATTTTGCAGTCTGTGGGCTCCAATTCCTTGTCCTTAAGTATTTCTGAGGAAGCCGGGTGTTGGATCCTTTTCAGTGAGACGTTTCCAATGCTAACAGGCCACAGCTGGAGCCTGGAAGGAGGCAGGTGCGGCCCCCTGCTCCAGCAAGCCGCCTCCTGCACAGCCTCCTGCAGCACCTAGCATCGCAAAGGGGACGCCCAAGCCCAGGCCTCACCCAGGGTGCATGCATGTGCAGTAGGCCTCGTCTGCCTGCACTAATAGGAGGCAGCCTGTGCTGGGGAAGCCTGATGAAGACATGGAGACGCATCCACCCTGATGAGCCACAGCCTCCTGAGGACGCGCAAGGAGTCTACAGGGGGATATTGGACCGTGTTCACGCTGACAGGAGCCCCGGTCCTCTCAGGACCCTCGGTGAGGCTTCAGGAAGATATTGGCCCGCATACACCCTGATAGGAAACCCTGAGCTACCTCAGGACCCGCGGGGAGGCTTCAGGATATTGTGGGCCCGCATCCACGCTGACAGGAGCCCCTGGGCCACCTCAGGACCCGCGGGGAGGGTTCAGGAAGATGTGGCACCGTATCCACTCTGGCAGAAACTCCCAGGCCCCTCAGGATATAAGTTGAGGCTTCTGGAAGCTGGGGGCCGCATTCAGAGTGACAGGAGCCACGGCCTCCTCAGTACCCTCAGTGACATTTTGGTAGTACGTGTGGTCATGTCCACACAAAAGGACGCTAAGAAAGATGTGGGTGCCGCATGCACACTGACAGGAACCTCCAGCCTCCTCAGGACACACTGTGAAGTTTTGGGAATATTTGGGGCCACGTCCATGCTGACAGGAGCCCCCAGCCTCCTCAGGTCTTATGGTGAGGCTTGAGGAAAATGTGGGGCCACGTCAACACTGACAGGACCCCTGTCCTCCTCAGGACCTGCACTTTGGCTTCGGGAAATATGCGGCTGGGTCTATGCTAACAGGAGCCCACAGCTTCATCAGGACCCACAGTGAGTTTTCTGGGGGATGTGAGGCCATGTCTAGGCTGACAGCAGCCCCCGGCCTCCTGAGGACTTGCTGTGAGGCTTCCAGAGGATGTGAGGCATAGTCCACAGTGACAGGAGTCGCGGCGTCCTCTGGACCCACTGACTATGACACAGGAACACGTGGGGCCATGTCCGCACTCACAGGAGCCTGGCTTCCTCAGGACCCCCTGGAGGACTCTGGAGGTGCCGTTGGGGGCCACGTCCATATCAGAACGGACTCCTCTGAACCACAGGGTAAGTGAATGGGTAGAATGAATGGTAGGGTCAGGGGAGGGGAGGCAGTTGGTGGTTAGGTGTTAGTGATTATGCTTATGGTTATGGATTAGAGGTTAGGGTAATGGATAAGGGTAAGGGTCAGTGGCTAGGAGTTAGGATGTGGGTTAGGGGTAGGGATAGGATTTAGAGTTAGGTTAGGGTTTAGGCTTTAGGGATTAGGGCACGAGTTTTGGAGTTGGGTTTAGGGTTATGGTTAGAGTTATTGTTGGGCTTAGGTTTGCAGTTAGGGTTAGGGGTTAGGGTGTGAGTTAGGGTTAGGGGTTAGAGTTAGGGGTTAGAGTTAAGAGTTAGAGTTAAAGTTAGTGCTAGGTTTAGGGTTAGGGCGAGGGTTAGGATTAGGATAGGGGTTAGGGCTAGGGTTAGGGTTAGTGTTTGGTTAGGGGTTAGGGTTAGGGTCAGGTCAGGGTCAGGGTACGGTTTTGGAAAAGGGTAAGATATAGGGTTAGAGAGTGGGTTAGGGGTTGGTTTTAGGGTACAGGTTAGGGTACAGTTTGGGGTATGAGATAGGATTAGTATTAGAGGGTTAAGGTTACAGTACAGGTTAAGGTTAGGAATAGGATTTGAATACTTTATTTTAAGGTTAGGGTTAGAGGTTAGTGTTCGGGTC
This sequence comes from Canis lupus baileyi, assembly GCF_048164855.1. Lineage (NCBI taxonomy): Eukaryota > Metazoa > Chordata > Mammalia > Carnivora > Canidae > Canis > Canis lupus. The sequence goes on along the minus strand of NC_132869.1, from coordinate 2,702,982 downwards.
AGATTTAAGTTAGGGGTCAGGGTGAAGAGTTCATAATAGGATTAAGAGTTAGCGTGAGGGTTGGCAGGAAGGTTGAGTGAATGTGTTTTGGTCTTGGGGTTTGTGTTTGGTTTTCGATTAGTGATGGGTCTTGTTTAAGGGTTAGGTTAACATTACGATTAAGTGTAGGGTTAGGGTTATGTCTGTGTATGGTTAGAGGTTGGGTCTTGGCATGTGCCTCCACGGGGACTCCTAGTATCTTTTGCAGTTTAGATTTATGCACTCTATTTAGGTTCTGGGTTCAAAGACAGCCTGACTCCACCAAGTCAGTGGTCTCCCCAGAGAATCAAAATAAAGGCTTCTGTTGGGGTCAGAATAGACATGGCAGGATTCTCCCGAGCTGAGCTAAGGAGGGGATTTGAGGCTCTAAAGACTCTTTATTTGGATCTTCAGTTGCCTTTCTGATTTTATCTCTAGTGCACACATATTTCATCAATACTACCAATTATTATTTTAAAGTTTTACTTGAATTCCTGTTTGTATACACAGTATGATATAGTTTCAGGTTTACCACATAGTGATTCAACCCTTGCATAGAACGCCTGGTACTGGTCACAGGTGCCCTCCACTGTCCCCATCCCCTGATTCCCCATCCCCCCCACATATCTCTGGTATTTATTAGTTTATTCTCTCTGGTTAAGAGTGTGTTTTTTTTTGTTTGCTTCTGTCATCCCCCCTCTGTCCCTTTGCCAGTTTGTTTGGTTTCTTAAAATTCACATGTGAATGCAATTGTATGGTATTTGGTATCTGTCTTTCTCTGACTGACTGAGTTCATTTAACATAAGTCCTTTCCACTTCTCCTACGTCATTGTAAATGGCTTCATTTCATCCCTTCTGATGACCCAGTGATGTCGCAGTGGGTATATTTACCACATCGTCTCTGCCCATTCATCAGTCGATGGACATCTGGGCTGTATCCACAGTTTGGCTGTTGTTGATAATGCTGCTACAAACACTGGGCTGCGTGTCCCTCTTTGAAACTACTAAACGACTTTTGTATCCTCGGGGTAAATATCTAGCTCTGCAATTTTGGAATCGTAGGGTAGCTCTATTTTTAACATCTTTTATACATTTTTTTATGATAGTCACACAGAGAGAGGCAGAGACACAGGCAGAGGGAGAAGTAGGCTCCATGCACTGTGAGTCCGACATGGGATTCCATCCCGGGTCTCCAGGATCGTGACATGGGCCAAAGGCAGGTGCCAAACCACTGCACCACCCAGGGACCCCCTTTTGTTAACTTCTCGAGGACCATCTACAGTGTTTTCCACATTGGCTTCACCTGTTCGTATTGTGATGTATTTCCCCCTTAGGACTGCTTTTGCTGCATCCCAAAGATTTTGAACGGTTGTATGTTCATTCTCATTAGTTTCCATGAATCTTTTTAATCCTTCCTTAATTTCCTGGTTAACCCTTTCGTCTTTTAGCACGATGATCCTTCACCTCCACGTGTTTGAGCTCCTTCCAAACTTCTTGTTGTGATTTAGTTCTAATTTCTTTTTTTCATTATTTTATTAATTTTTAAAATTTATGATAGTCACACAGTGAGAGAGAAAGAGAGGCAGAGACACGGGCAGAGGGAGAAGCAGGCTTCTTCTTCTTTTTTTTTTTTTTTGAGAAGCAGGCTTCTAGCACCGGAAGCCCAACGTGGGATTCAATACCGGGTCTCCAGATTCACGCCCTGGGCCAAAGGCAGGCGCCAAACTGCTGCGCCACTCAGGGATACCTTAGTTCTACTTTCAAGGCATTATGGTCTGAGTATATGCAGGGGACAATCCCAATCTTTTGGTATCGGTTCAGACCCGATTTGTGCCCCAGTATGTGGTCGATTCTGGAGAAAGTTCCATGTGCACTTGAGAAGAATGTGTATTCAGTTGAGTTTGGATGTAAAGTTCTGTAGATTTCTGTGAAATCCGTGTGGTCCAGTGTATCATTTAAAGCTCTCGTTTCATTGGATATGTTGTGCTTAGAAGACCTATCGAGGGTAGAAAGAACTAGACTGAAGTCACCAAGTATAAGTGTATTATTATCTAAGTATTTCTTCACTTTGGTTATTAATTGTTTTAAATATTTGGCAGCTCTCACATATGGGGCAATATATTGAGGATTGTTAAGTCCTCTTGTTGGATAGATCGTTTAAGTATGATTTACTGTCCCTCTTCATCTCTCACTACAGTCTTCGGGGTAAATTTTAGTTTATCTGATATAAGGATGGCTACCCCTGCTTTCTTTTGAGGACCATTTGAATGGTAAATTGTTCTCCAAACATTTATTTTCAGGCTGTAGGTGTCCTTCTGTCTAAAATGAGTCTCTTGTAGACAGCAAATTGTTGGGTCATGCTTTTTTATCCAGTCTGAAACCCTGAGCCTTTTGATGGGGTCATTAAGCCCATTCACATTCAGAGTTACTATCAACAGATATGAGTTTAGTGTCATCATGATATCTATTCAGCCCTTGTTTTTGTGGATTGTTCCACTGAACTTCTTCTTAAAGGGGAATTTTAAGAGTTCCCCTTAAAATTTCTTGCAGAGCTTGTTTGGAGGTCACTTATTCTTTCAGTTCCTGCCTGTCTTGGAAGCTCTTTATCTCTCCTTCCATTTTGAATGAGATCCTTGTTGGATAAAGTATTCTTGGTTGCATGTTCTTCTCATTTAGGATCCTGAATATATCCTGCCAGCCCTTTCTTGCCTGCCAGGTCGCTGTGGAGAGGTCTTCTGTGACCCTAATGCTCCTCCCCATAAAGGTCAGGGATTTCTTGTCTCTTGCTGCTTTAAGGATCTTTTCTTTATCTTTGGAATTTGCAAACTTCACTATTAAATGTGGAGGTGTTGGACGGTTTTTATTTATTTTAGAGGGTATCTCTCTATTTCCTGGTTCTTAATGCCTGTTTCCCTTCCCAGATTAGGAAAGTTTTCAGGTAGGATTTGTTCAAATACATATTCTGGAACTCTGTCCATTTCGACGCCCTCTGGAACCCCAATTAAATGTAGGGTTTTCTTCCTCAGGCTGTCGTTTATTTCCCTTAATCTGTCGTTCTGGTCTTTTAATTGTCTCTTTTTTCCTCAGTTTCCCTCTTTGCCATCAACTTGTCTTCTATGTCACTCACTTGTTCTTCCACCTCGTTAACCCTTGTCGTTAGGACTTCTAGTTTGGATTGCATCTCATGCAATTGATTTTTACTTTCTACCTGATTGGATCTAAATTCTGCAGTCATGAGTCTATTGAGTCCTTTATGCTTTTTTTCTAGAGCCACCAGTAGCTGTATAATAGTGCTTCTGAATTGGCTTTCTGACATTGAATTGTAATCCACAGTTTGTAACTCTGTGGGAGAGAGGACTGTTTCTGATTGTTTCTTTTGAGGTGAGGTTTTCCTTCTAGTCATTTTGCTCAGTGCACAGTGGTCAAAAACCAGTTGTATTGGGAAAAGGAGAAAAATAGAGGAGAGAAAGAAGGGAAGAAAAGAGAAAGAGAAAAAAGAATAAAGGAAGAAAGAAGGAAAAAAGAGAATAAAAAGAGAAAGAAAACGAAAGAAAGGGGGAAAAGGTTGGGGGAAGCAATCAGAAATGAAAAAAAAAACATGGGGGAGTATCTTCTTATTCTGTATACTTTAAGTCCCTTGACTTCCCCTGGAACTTGTCCGTCTAGCTGGTCTTCTGGGGGAGGGGCTTGTTATGTTGATTTTCAGGTGTTAGCCCTTTGGGGAGCTGCTCTGCCCCCTGCCTGGTGCAGGTCTCAGTGGGGGTTGTTAACCCCATGAGACCCCAGGAGGAACAATCCCAGTGGCAGAGGCCAGCTCTGGAAACCTGGATTCAGCCCCCCCAGTTACTCCGGAGCACTCTGTCTGACGGTCCAGGAGGCTCCGGGGCAGGGCCTCTGATCTGCTCAGCTCTGGGCAGGAGGGTCCTTGCGGTCCTGGGCCTCCCCGGCCTCTGCCTGTCTCGGGAAGGCCAGATCCTGGGCTGTGTACCGGAGTCCTTTCCTCCGGGGCCTGCACTGTTGGATTTGAGCTCCCAGCCGTGCAGCCGCCTCTCCACCAAACCGCCTCCCCAGCCCCACTGAGCTGCTCCTGGAGCCTTACCGCCCCCTCTGCCTGGAGCCTTTTCCTCTGCCCTAGGAGCCGCCGCCAAGCCCCTCCCAGGTTAGTGCAGCCCCTTCAGCACAGAGCCACCGCCCGAGCCCCTTGGAGCTGCTCCAGGGTCAATGTATGTGCCGTGTACCCCTTAGTGAGATCAGTGGACTCTCTTGGGAATGCAGGTGTCTGTTAGTGTCCCAGGGAGCCCAAGGGCATCCCTGCCCTCCAAGGTCCTGTGCTGACTCCCTGCGGGCCCAATTCCACCCTGGAAGGTTGGTTCAGCTCCTGCTTCTCTGGGACAGAGCTCTCCTGACTGGGGGGCTCTCGCTGTGGCCATAGCCTGGCTCTTCGCAGGACCCCTCCCCTTGGATGCCCTTTGTTTCTTTATTTCTTTTCCCCCATCTTCCTACCTTGATAGATGCGCGAACTTTTCATACTGTAGCATTCGATCTGGTCTCTTTTTAAATCTCAGGCCGAATTCGTAGATTTTCAGGATGATTTGAAGGTTACTTAGGTAATTTGGTGGGTACAGGTGACTTGGGGACCCTACTCTTCTGCCATCTTACCCCTCCTCCTGTATGTTGCCTTTTAGCTTTGGTTGTTTCCTTCACTTTGCAGAAGCTTTTCAATTTGATGAAGTCACAATAGTATTTTTTTTTTGTTTCCCTCACCTCAGAGGCATATCTAGAAAGAGGATCCAATGGCCAATGTCATAGTTGTTGCTGCCTATCTTTTCTTCTTTGTATGGTTTCAGGTCTCACATTTAGGTCTTTCATCCATTTTGAATTTATTTTTTATATATATCGTATAAGAAAGTGGTCCAGTTTCATTCTTCTGCATGTGGCTGCCTGGTTTTCCCAACACCATTTGTTCTTATCCTGCGGTCAGGGTTAGGGTTTGTTGAAGAGACTGTCTTTGTGCCTTTGGATATTCCTTCCTGCCTTGTTGTCGATTAATGGATCATAGAGTTACAGGTTTGTATCTTGTTTTGGCTTTCCATTCTGTTCTATTGATCTAAGCATCTACGGTCAGGAGATCCTTGAATGCTGATTCAAATTCTTTGCTGGTTATCTGTTCAAGTTTGTTATTTCTTCTTTCTTCATTTTTGCTATGTCATATATTTCCAGGAATTGATCTATTTCTTCCAGGTTCTTGGTTGCTGGCATATAATTTTTCATAATGTTCTCTTATAATCGTTTGTATTTCTCTAGTGTTCGTTGTTATTTCGTTTGTGATTTTATTTGGGACCATTCTCTCCTTTATCTTTGTTCTTTTTTAAAGATTTTATCTATCTATTCATGAGAGACACAGGGAGGCAGAGGTATAGGCAGAGGGAAAATGAGGCTCCATGCAGGGAGCCTGATGTGGGACGTGATCCCCCAGGACCCTGGGATCATGACCTGAGCCAAAGCAGATGCTCAACCACTGAGGCACCCAGGTGACTTGCTGATTCAATTCCTTTGCTTTTATATGTCTGTTCACATTTTCTATTTCCTCCTATTTAGGTTTCCTCGTTTGACATTTCTAGGGATTTGTCCATTTCTTCCAGGTCTCCCAGTTTGTTAGCGTATAATCTTTCATGGTGTTCTCTTATAGTTGTCTTATTTTTCTGGTGTTGATTGTGATCTCTCTTCTCTCATTTGTGATTTTATTTATTTAGGTCTTTTCTCTTTTCTTGTTGATAAGGCTGGGTAGGGCTTGATTCAATTTATTAATTATTTTGAAGAACCATCTCTTTGTTTCGTTATTCCATTCTACTGCTTCGTTGATTCTGTATTGTTTATTTCTGCTCTCATCTCTATTTTTCCCCTCTTCTATAAGCTTGAGGCTTTGTTTTCTATTCCTTTTCCAGGTTCTCAAGGTGTAGGGTTAGGCTGTGTATTGGAGACTTCTTGTTTCTTGAGGTAGGCCTGTATTGATATGTACTTCCCTCTTAGGACTGCATCCTAAGAGGCTTGGAGAAACATATTTTCATTCTCGTTTGTTTTAAATTTCCTCTTTAATTTCCTGGTTGCTCCATTCTCTAGTAGGGTGATCATAAACTCAACGTATTTTTGGTCTGTCCAAATTTTTTCTTACTGTCGACTTCGGGTTTCATAGCGTCGTGGTCCGACAATGTACAGGGTGTTATATCAACCTTCTTGTACCTGTTGTACCTGTTTAGGGCTGATTTGTGGCCCATGATATGATCTGTTCTGGAGAATGTCCCATGTGCACTTGAAAGGAATGTGTACTCTGCTTTAGGTTGAAATGTTCAGACTATATCTGTTGAGTCCCTGTGGTCCAATGTGTCAAGGCTATTGTTCCCTTGTTGATTTTCTGTATAGATGATTGGTCCATTGCCATAAGTGGGTGTGAAAATCCGCTGTCATTGTATTATCAGTGAGTTCCTGTAAGTTTGTTGTTAATTGGTTTCTATATTTAGGTACCCCCATGTTGGCAGCATAAATATTTAGTTGTTTCATCTTGATAGTCTTTTTAATTATGAAGTAATGCCCTTCTTCATCTCTTCTTACAGTATTTGTTCTTTCTTTTTTGAAATGTAAATATTTTATTTATTTATTCATGAGAGACACAGAGAACAGCAGAGGCAGAAACATAGGCAGAAGGAGAGGCAGGCTCCACACAGGGAGGCCGATGTGGGACTCGGTCCTGGGATCCCAGGATCACACCCTGCGCCGAAGGCACATGCTCAACCACTGACCCACCAGGTGTCCCCCAGGGTTTGGTTTCAAATCTAGTTAGTCTGATATAAGTATGGGTCCTCCAGCTTTCGTATGGTATCCATTACCATGATAGATGGTTTTCCATCCCCTGACATTCAATCTCCCGGTGTCTATAGGTCTAACGTGAGCATCTTGTTGGCAGCATACAGATGGATCTTGTTTTTTTAATAACAATTTTATTTATGAGGGAGTGAGAGAGAGAGAGAGGCAGAAAATTAGGTAGAGAGAAAAGCATGCTCCCCACCAGGAGCCAATATGGGACTAGATCCCAGACTCCAGGATCACAGACTGAGTCCAAGGCAGAGGTTCAAACCCTGAGCCACCCAGGCGTCCCGGATCCTGTTTTTTAAGCTACTCTGATACCCTATATCTTTTGATTGGAGCAATTTTTCTATCAGCATTCAGAGTGATTATTGAAAAATACGAACTTATTGCCTTTGTGTTACCAGTAGAGTTGGTGTTTCTGGTGACGTTCTCTGGGCCTTTCTAGTCTTTGTTGCTTTTGTTCACTTTTTTTCCCCCCACTAGAAGAATTCCTCTTAAAATTCCTTACTGGACTGGTTTAGTGGTCATGAACTCCTTTATACTTTGTCTGTATGGGAAATCTTTATCTCTCACTCTTTCCTGAATGACACTCTTGTTGTAGAAAGAATTCATATGAATTGGACACCTGTAAAAAGAAATTTAAAAACATAAAATAAATTTTTGCTATTTTCATTGAAGAAAATGGCATTTAGGAGAAAAACCAGAAGCTGAAAGGGAGGAGGACAGATTTCACCCTCCGTAGCCTTCACAGGGACCTGGTGTCCTTTCCAAGGAGGGCCCCCCCCTCCGTAGGATGCTTCCTTCCCCTCTGCACCTCTTGTTGGAACCCACCAGGCACATCTCCGTACCTCTGACACCTCTGCAGTCATGGTTTATATCATCTTCCATGTATCCTTTTGGGGACCACAGCATCGTGTATGGAATCATCCCGCTACTTTTTGACAACATTGGGGGGATTCTGACTTTTGTTGGTTTTGGAGTGTGTGTGTGTCTATCACATGCAGCTATCATGTGCAGCTATCGGATCCTCTGGCTGGGTCACCCAAATGCCGAAATGGTTGGCACAACATCATTTCTGGTGCTTGATCTGGGCAGCTAGCTGGGGTCTCCTGGACGACCCTGTGCTCGCTGGTGCACTGACTTTCAGCTTGTGGGTCAGCTGAGCTGGAAATTCCGGCTCAACCACATTCTCATGACCTGCAGTGGGTCCCGCCAGGCGCCGGGTGCTTCTATTCTGCCTGATGCCTCGCCAGCAGGGAGCCAGACCTTCGGGCCGCTCTGGGGGGAGCTCCTGAGGAGCCGATTGCCCATGGCGGGAGCCCTGGGGCTACCTGTGTGTGGGAGTCGGGGTGGGGATGGGGCTGGGGTTCTTCAGTCTGCTGTGCTGCCTGGCCTTCAGGCCGAGACCCATGCTCACCCAGCCCCTACTCACTAGGGTGAGGAGGATGCCCTCCATATGCTGGTGTGAGTTATCCAGCACCACAAGGTGTGCAGGCTGAGTCCACCTGGTGCGGGTGGCCCAGGTGCATGAGCTGCAAGTGTGGGACCCAGGAAATTTAACAAAAATCTCCTAGCCCTGGGCACACAGAGAAGGACTGATTCCATTTTGTGCTACACCCGCCACTTCCCCTATGACCCTGACATGACCTGATTGTTGCTTAAGGCGCTGCCCCACCCTAGTCAGGCTGCTCAACACACCCTAATCAGAAATCAGCTCATAACAATGTAACCCCGCTTTGTGCCCACCAAATTTGTGCGCCGATTTGACCAAAGTAATAGGCCAGCTCAAGTGGATACTATAGGGTAAGGTGTAATTCAATCGGCCACCTGCGTGTGAAGTGACATGACAGTGCAACTTTCTGCGTATCCCATGGGCCACTGGCCCCTATAAAGCTGCTACGCCTTTTAGTCTCGGGGTCCAAGTCCCTGCTCTGCTGTGTCGGGTGCACCAGGACACAAGCTCCAGCTTGTAAAGAAATCCTTGGGAGTTTGCAATGGTGTTGGCTCCTCAGTGGTTTCTCAGATTCACAATGTTGGGCACAACACAAGGGCCTACTGTCCTGACATCCCTTCTAGGGCCATGCTGACCGCCCTGCAGGCCCTCTCTGCCCCAGGCACACAGTCAAGGGAATGCAGTGAGGGGAGGAAGAGCCCCACACCCAGCCAGCCACAGCCTCCTGGACAAAGGGAGCACAGACCTCCGGGTCGCTTTGCACAGACCCTGGTGACCTGAGGCTTCCTGGCTGTCACTCTGTCCCAGGCCCTCCTGGCCCGCGGGGCACAGCCTGAGTCCCAGTAAAGTCTGTTGCGTCTTGACCCCGGCATCTGGTCCAGTGGAAGGCACGTTGGGATGTCAGCTGGGTGTTGCTGGCGGCGCCCCTGCAGGGGCTGGTGGGACCTAGGTGGTACCACGTCCTCCTCTCTGGGGTTCTCTCCATGCCCCGTGAACAGTGTTCTGGGAGACACAGAAACGGCCTGGCTGTGCATTTTCACACCACAACACTTTATTGACTTTCTACAGCAAACGGGCTCAGAGCTGAGGGTGCACGCCTTCCCCTGGGGAGGGAGACATTTCTGTCCTTTAGGGGAGGGCAAGAATGACATGGGTTGGGGGGCCGGTGCTGGAGTCCCCCACCTGGGAGCATGTGTAGACTCTGGGTGGGGGCGTGTGTCCTGAGGTTTCAGTCTGAGAGATGGTTCTGAGGACAGCAGAATTGACATGGACCTGCAGCTCATGGGCTTCTGCGCTGGGTCCCAACAGGGCAGCTGGAACCCGGCCTTGGGATCCCTGGCGCCCCAGCACCTGGAGGAGTCTGCCTCATGGTGTGGGTGTGGGTGGGGCCCACCATCCTACCCCAGGGTCCAGGAGTCAACATTCAGCTGTGAGAGGGCTCGCTCAGCTCAGGGCCAGAATCCAGGGCTGGCCAGGGCCATGAGGGCTGGATCCCATTAGTCTTTGTGTTGGGCCTGGGGCGGAGGCTCAAATCACCCCAACCCTCACAGAGCCCAGGGCCAGGCCAGCCCAGATCCCCATTGGTTAGGGGCTGGTGTCCTGTGCAGGGTGTGTACGCTAAATGAGGGACAGTGGGCGGAGGCAGGGCACAGTGGGTCCTCTGCACCACTCACCTGTACTCACCCTTTTGGGGGTTCCCTGTCTTCCCTCCTCCCTGTAACCCCTGGGTATTCTATGGGACACCCAGGCTTCTGATGGGAGCAGGGTATCCAGAGAAACCCGGGGAGGCTGAGCATGTCCCATAGGGGGCACCTGCAGCAGGTCCTTGCTGAGGGCCGATGGTGTGGTGGTGGATGGTGTGGGGGCAAGCTTATGATGGTGGTGGAGTGTGGGGGATGATGTAGGGGTGATGGTGTTGGGGTATAGTGTGAGTGGGGATTGTGTGGGGCTGTGTGGGTTTGAGGGGGATGGTGTAGGTGGGATGCCAATGGGGATGATGATGTAGGGGGATGATGTGGGAGTGGGGAATGAGGGGGATGTCGTGGGGGGCCTGCGGACACAGGGCATCTCCTTCCTCTAAGATGCACAAGGTGACGTCTACAGTAAAAGGCGACTAGTCTGGGGTTTGCAGTGACACCTGCCCCTGCCCTGGCTGGACCAGCAGCATTATCTGGGGATCATTATACTATGTATGTTTTCAAATTGCAAATTGTCTCAAATTAAATGCATAGAATTTAGAATAATATAAAGCATCGAGAGTGGGTGTCACTCTGACCCGTCTGACCCTCATGGGATCGATGTTTGTCCTGCTCCTGCAGCGGCCATGCAGCCTGGCCACCAGGTCCGGTTCCTCCCCCCATGCCCCCACCCCATCCCCTGCTTCTCAGGGGGCCGTCCCTCTCCCCTTTGGTGTTCAGCTCCCATGGCAACACCTGAAGGTCCCATCCTTCTGGCCTCCTCATCCCCGAGGCATCGGGAGTGTGGGCACGGGAGTCATCCCCAGCATCCTACCATGGAGCAGTGTGTTTTTGGCTTCTATTGCTCCCCCGGCCTCAGAAGCCCCATTTTCCCTACCCAGAAGGACCCAGGCCTCCCTCAGGGCCCCTAATCCCCCTGGCCCAGCAGCCTCACCCGACCCCCTAGCCATCCCAAAATATGGTGTGGCTGCCGAACGTCCTGTTGACGTCCAAGTCTACCTGCGTGATGTCCCTGGAGGAGACCAGGGCCTCCTCCTTCATTTCCTGTGGGAAAACCGGGGAGGAGGAGCAGGCGTCAGGGAAACAGACCCAGACTTCTCACGAGCTGCCGTGCTGGGCAGGGAGCCCTGGGGCCACCATGGGAGTGTGTACTGCCGAAACCTCCTTCCTTCCTCTGGGAGGCCGGGCATGGCGGGAGTGCCCACCGTGCCCGTGACACCTGTGTGAGGGCCTGTGCCCAGCTGTTGTGGGCGGGGAGGTGACTGAGTGTCAGCCTGGGTGGGAGGGGATAGGGGTTCAGCCCAGGTCGGAGTGGACATGGAGGTGTTATGCCCAAGATTGTGAATCTGAGAAACCACTATGGAGCTGACACTGATGCAAACCCACAAGGGTTGATTTCCAAACTCGAGTTTGCGTCCAAGTTCACCCGACACAGAGGAGCAGGGCCTTGGACCTCGTGGTGGGTTTTTGCTTAGTTTTTAGGACTTGTCTCAGGGACCTCCAGAAGGGCTGGAGTAATTCCTCAAGTTCTGTTTACATTTTGATATGGGGCCTTCAAGGACATTGACCTCTGTTCTCATTCTAAGAGGCGCTTCCAGCCCTTGGGGTGGGCTCAGTTCTTATTCTATTGTGGGGCTTTCTAGGACATTAAGCTGCAAACTTTTGTTTTTTTCCTGTAACTGAAGTAATGTAAATTTTACCTCTTCTTCACAGGGGCCTGGGATGGATGGACCTCTTCGAACTCTGAACTTAAAGAGGAAAGACCTTCATTTTCTTGGCCTCCTTGCGTCCCCTCCCATCCTATCTAGCTCTTTCCCCCCTCCCCGGAGCTCCTGAGAGAGCAATTACAAATGACCTCAGCTTGGCAGGGTCTCTTGGGGGACAGGCCCAGGGATTTGGGATCAGGAAGACCTGGGGTGCAGGCATACTGGCTGTGCATCGGGATTTGATGCTGCAGACTCATTCACTAAGCCTATCTTGAAAACTGACTTTATACATAGAAAAGCTCTCCTTTATCTTTAAAAGATGAAGAGCCAATCAAAGCCTTTTTTCTCGGCCCATCTGATTGCTCAGATTCCAATGTGAGACGTATTTCCTGTTAATAAGGATAATTTACTATCCGTAGTACTATGGTTAAAATATTCTGACACAAGTAATTCAGAGGGATGAGGGTTTCTCATCTCTTTCTTCACAGCTCAGTCACTCCTCAGGAAATGCATCGTTATGGATTTGGAAATAACTGAGAGACATTATTACCAATGGTCCTATTATTATGTGAAGGATTCTTCCCTGAGATTCTTCTCCTGTTTCAACTGACACTGAAACACTGTGAACTCTTTTGAAGACAAATGTCAAGGAAATAAATGTTATGCATTGCTAATTTTAAATGCACTTGCAATATGGTGCCTATTGTACTAGAAGTATTTTTATCTGATTTTTGCTATTTATTAATCGTTCCTGCTTTTCAGGTTGAGGAGGCATTATACGTCTTCATAAGTGTTTTTCTTTCCTTCTGATCTAAAATTCTTACTTTGTTTCCATCAAAGGAACTCTTTAAGAATAAGGCAAAAGTTAATTCAACTATTCTTAAAAAGTCTTCACAATTGGAGCCTGATTCATTTAAGTCAATTTTCAAAATAAATCTTATTTATTAGGAAAAAAACAAAGATTTATAGGGAAATTGAGAAGATAGTACAGAGCATTTGCATGCACTTGCACTCAGTTTCTCCAATGATTGATATCTTATATCAGTACGGTACAAATATGAGCTAATGAATCAATATTAAAATAGTCGCATTAACCAAAGACGATACTTTATTCAGATTTCCTTAGTTTTTGCTAAGTTACCACCCCTCATATCACATTCCATTTGTCCTCCTGTTTTCTTAGGCTCCTCTGGAGTGTGACAGTCTTTCAGCTTTTCCTTGTTGTTGTTGCCCTGGAACACTTTGAGAAGTAGAGTATTTTGTAAAATTTCCCTCAGTTGAGACATGTCTGTTGTTTATCTCATGATTGAACTGTTTTTGTGGATTATATACAGAGATATACTGCCATTTTTATTATATCATATAAAGGATAGATACTATCAGCATGATTTATCCGTCTTGGTATCGATCTGATCATCTTGCTGAGGTAGTGTTTCTCATCTTTCTCTGTAGTTAAGTGATTCTTCTTCTTCTTCTTCTTCCTTCTTCTTCTTCTTCTTTTTCTTCTTCTTCTTCTTCTTCTTCTTCTTCTTCTTCCTATTATTATTATTATTATCATTATATTATCATTATTATTTTAAGTTTTTCATAATATATATTTTTTTCATAATATATTTTGTAGAGGGAAGATACTATGTGTATTCCACACGTAAGAGTGGGAAGCTATGCTCACCAACTTGAGGGTGGAAAGTCTGCACAAATTGTTTGAAATTCTTCTACATGGGAGATTTCTCTTCCTTGTGTGTTTGTTTTTTTTTTTTCTTTTTCAAAGATGTTATTTATTTATTTGAGAGAGAGAGGAGAGAAAAACCATGAGTGAGAGGGGCAGATGGACAGGGAGAAGCAGGTTCCCTGCTGAACAGGGAGCCTACATTGGGATCTGGATCATGATCTGACTTAAGGCAGAAGCTTAACTGACTGAGCCACCCAGGTGCCCCTATTTCTTTCTTTCTTTCTTTCTTTCTTTCTTTCTTTCTTTCTTTCTTTCTTTCTTTCTTTCTTTCTTTCTCTCTTTCTTTCTTTCAATAATAAATTTACTTTTTATTGGTGTTCAATTTGCCAACATACAGAATAACACTCAGTGCTCATCCCGTCAAGTGCCCCCCTCAGTGCCCATCACATTCACACCCACCCCTGCCCTCCTCCCCATCCATCACCCCTAGTTCGTTTCTCAGAGTTAGGAGTCTTTATGTTCTGTCTCCCTTTCTGATATTTCCCACACATTTCTTCTGCCTTCCCCTATATTCCCTTTCACTATTATTTATATTCCCCAAGTGAATGAGAACATACAATGTTTGTCCTTCTCCAATTGACTTACTTCACTCAGCATAATACCTCCCAGTTACATCCACGTTGAAGCAAATGGTGGGTATTTGTCATTTCTAATGGATGAGCAAGGCCCACCTTTTCTCTCCCTTCATCTTCTGAGTCTCCTATGACATGAATGTTATTGTTTTAATAAGTGGCTGAGTTCCCTAAATCTGTCTCTGTGGTACATAACTTTCGTTGTTTTTAAGGCTTCCACTTGGGACTGCATCTCAGTTATAGCATTTTTATCATTGGCCTGACTAAATTTTAGTTCTTTTATTTCTACAGTAAGGGATTCTCTAGTTTGCTTCTGTGCTCTTTTTCTAGCCCAGATGCTATCTTTATAATCATTGTTTTAAACTGTAGTTAGACATCATATATTTGTATTGATGGACTTCCTGGCTGTGAGTACTACCTCATGTTATTTTATGGAGTTGAATTTCTACATCTCATTATTTTTGCAGAAAAGAAAGAAGGAAGAAAAAGAAAAACCAAGAAAAACAATAACAACTTCCCTCCCCCCCCTCCAAAAAAAAGAACACCAGATTATTTTGGCCTCCTTGTTAAAAGATTCTAAATCCCAAAATAACAAACACAATTAAAGTACCATGAGTGTAAAAATAAGAAATATATATGGTACGTACATAAAAATTAAAATAAGGCAATTAATAAAATAGAACCAAAGAAAATAAATGAAAATAAAGCACAAATTACAAAGGAAGCTAGACCCTACTTTCCAGGCAGTGCTGAATCTCTACAGCCTCTGTGGTCCGACAACTTGTTGGCAGTGAGTGGTCTGTGCGGGGTCTGGGTATGGCCCATGGTGCTGATTGTCAGGTGCACATCTGCCTAGGTGATGCACCTGCAGGGTCAGGGGCTGGGTGGGTTTCAGTGACTCTTGCCTCCAGCGGGTGGCACTGTGTTGCTCCCTGCGACTCAGCGCTGTTTGGCATGATGCCGGTGGGGATGCTGGGTCCTCTGGGTCTGGGGCTGATCATCCCACCCCCAGTCTGCAGGCCCTCCACAGAAGAGCCCCAAAGCTCATTTCTCAGAATCCTGCTTTCACTCTGCCTACGTCTGAGCTGCTTTTGGTTTTGTTTTTTTATCTCACACTGTTGTGCCCAAGATTGCGAATCCGAGAAACCACCAAGAAGCCCACACCGAAGCAAACACACAATGGTTTATTTATAAGCTCGAGCTGGTGTCCGAGTATACCCGACACAGCGGAGCAGGTACTTGGACTCCGAGGTGGGTTTTAGCTTAGTTTTACGGCTTGTCTCAGGGACCTCCAGAAGGGCTAGAGGAATTCCTCGAGTTCTGTTTACATTTTGATATGTGGCCTTCAAGGGCATTGAGCTCTGTTCTCATTGTAATAGGGGCTTCCTGCCCTTGGCCTGGGCTCAGTTTTGATTCTATTGTGGGCTTTCTAGGACATTAAGCTGTAAACAGCAAAGGTTCCACACCTGGAAGGGGTATGTCACACTGTTGCTATATGCTGAAAATGCAGTACTGGAAACAGGAAACCCGGGAGCCTCCACCAAAACGTGTTAGAACTAAGGAGTGAGGTCAGTAAAGTCACGGACACAAACTGACCCTACAGAGCAGAGTAGCCTTGCTGTGTCCCGACAATGAGCACTCAGGAAGGAACGGAAGGACGTGAAGGCCTTCTCAGGAGCATCATGGAGAATAAATAATGAGACTGAACCAAAGGAGCACAAGACTTGTGCACTGAGCCATACCAGGCTCTGGGAGGCCGTCCTGGGCTCGTGGGGTGGGAGCCTCATCTTGTGAAAATGTCTGCAGTTCCTGTAGGCACCCTCAGTTTCAATGTCATTCCTATCAAAATCATGGTGGCAGGTCTTAGAAATAGGACAAAAAATCCATAACATCCATCCGCCCCCACAAATGACCCGAGACAGCAAATCAGTATTTGAGAAGCAGGACAGAACAGGATGCAGCACTTTCCGATTTCAAATGATGTCACAGAGACACAGGATAAAGCAGTGTGGTTTTCGGGCCCCCACCTGGCTCCGTTGGTTAAGCATCCGACTCCTGACCACACCTCCTGTCCCAATATTAGGGGTGGAGAGTTCTAGCCCTGGGCTGGGCCATGGACGAGGCATGGAGCCTATGTAGGCAAACCAGTCCCACGGCGGGTGGTCCCAGTATAAGCTGAATGAGCAAAACAGAGAGTCCAGAAGGAAATGTGCTTTGATACAACTAAATTTTTAACTTAATTTAATTTAAACCCAATTAATTAACGGATAGTGTATTATACTTTCAGAGGAAGAATTCAGGGATTCACCAGTTGGAGATAACAGCAGTGCTCATGACATCACATGCCCTCCTTCATGCCGGTCTCCTGTTAACCCACCCCCTCGCCTCCAACGACCCTCAGTTTGTTTCCTATCATTAAGAGTCTGTATTTCCTGCAACTGTTTTCATCTTGTTTTTCCTTCCCTTCACAGTTGTTATCTGCTTTGCTTCTTTAATTCCACCTATGAATGACACCACACGGTCATTCTCTTTCCTGACTGACTTATTTCACTTAACATGATCCCTCTAGTTCTATCCACGTCATTGCAAATGGCAAGATTTCTTTCTCTTTGATAGCTGAATACCATTCCTCTCTCTATGACCATCATTTATCTCCCATCCTTTTTATCCATCATCTGCCCGAGGGCACCGAGGCTCCTCCCACAGTGTGGCTACTGTTGACCCGGATACTGTGAACATCAGGACATGCAGGTGTCCCGATTCTCACTGCATCTGAATCTTCGGAGTGAGCTCAGGCCTTTCACCTGCTGGTCGCAGGGCGGCTCTATTTGTAACTTCCTGAGGAGCCTCCACACTGTTTCCAGGGTGGCTGCACCAGCCCGCAGTCCTGCCCACAGTGGAAGAGGGTTGAGTGAGTTTTGTGGGATGTGGTAAAAGTCTGGTCCACATTTCATTTCGCGTCCTGTGGGCTCCAATTCCTTGTCCTTTAGTATTTCTGGGGAAGCCGGGTGTTGGGCTCCGTTTCAGTGAGACGTTTCCGAAGCTAACAGGTCACAGCTGGAGCCTGAATGGAGGCAGGTTCTGTCCCTGAAGCGCCCGCTGCCTCCTGCACAGCCTCCTACAGCGCCTGAGCGTCCCGCAGGGGGCGCCCGAGCCCAGGCCCCACCCAGGGGGCATGAATGGGCAGTAGGCCTAATCTGCCTGCAATAACAGGAGCAAGCCTGTGCTGGGGTAGGCCTGAGGAGGACGTGGGGAAGCGTCCACGCTTATGAGCCGCAGCTTCAGGAAATTGTGGGCTTGCATCCAGGCTGAAAGGAACCCCTGGGCCACTCAGGACCAACGGGGAGTCTTCAGGAAGATATGGGCCCACATCCACGCTGACAAGAGCCCCTGGGCCACCTCAGGACATAAGTTGAGGCTTCTGGAAGTTGGGGTCCGCATTCACGGTGACAGGAGCCCCGGTCTCCTCAGAACCCTAAGTGATGTTCGGGAGGACGTTGGGTGACATCTACACAACAGGATGCTGACTTCTTTAGGACCCCCGGTGTTGACTTGGGGAAATATGGGATACGTCCATGCGGACAGAAGACCCCAGCCTTGTCAGGGCTTGTGGTGAGGCCTCAGAAAAATGTGGGTGGCCAATCCACACTGACAGGAGTCTCTAGCCTCCTCAGGACTCACTGTGAAGTTTTTGGAAGATTTGGGGCTACATCTATGCTGACAGGAGCCCCCAGCCTCCTCAGGTCTTATGGTGAGGCTGAGGAAAATGTGGGGCCACGTCAATCCTGACAGGACCTGGACTTTGGCTTCTGGAAATATGGGGCTGCGTCTATGCTGACAGGAGCCCACAGCCTCCTCAGGATGCGCCCTGAGTTTTCTGGGGGATGTGGGGCCATGTCCAGGCTGACAGGAGCCCCCGGCCACCTGAGGACCTGCTTGAGGCTTCCAGAGGATGTGAGGCATAGTCCACAGTGACAGGAGACCCAGCATCCTCAGGACCCGCTGACTATAACTCAGGAACACGTGGGGTCACGTCCGCACTCACAGGAGCCCTGCTACCTCAGGACGCCCTGGAGGACTCTGGAGGCTCTGTTGGGGACCACGTCCACATCAGAAGGGACTACTCAGAACCACAGGGTAAGTGAATGGGTAGAATGAATGGTAAGGTCAGGGGAGGGGAGGCAGTTGGTGGTTAGGCTTAGTTAGATGTTAGGTATTTGTGATTAAGCTTATGGTTACGGATTAAGGTTAGGGTGAGGGATAAGGGTAAGGGTCAGGAGTTAGGAGTTAGGATGGGGATTAGGGATTAGGGAACGGGGTTAGGGCTAACGATAGGATTTAGAGTTAGGGTTAGGGTTTAGGCTTTAGGGATTAGGGCAGGAGGTTTGGAGGTGGGGTTAGGGTTATGGTTACAGTTAGGGTTGGGCTTAGGTTTCCATGTAGGGTTAGGGGTTAGGGTGTGAGTTAGGGTTAGGGGTAAGGGTTAGGGGTTAGGGTAAAAGGCTATGTTTAGGGTTAGGGCGAGGGTTAGGTTTAGGATAGGGGTTAGTGCTAGGTTTAGGGTTAGTGTTTAGTTAGGGATTAGGGTCAGGTCAGGGTCAGGGTATGGTTTTGGAAAAGGGAAGAGATAGGTTTAGAGTGTAGTTTAGGAATTAGTTTTAGGGTACAGGTTAGAGTACAGTTTGGGTATGTGATAGGATTGGTATTGGGGTAAGTTTAGGGTACAGGTTAAGTTTAGGAATAGGATTTGAGTATATTAAGTTAAGGTTAGGATTAGAGGTTAGGGTTAGATTTAATGTAGGGGTCAGGCTTAAGGGTGTAGAATAGGTTTAGGATTTAGGGTGAGGGTTGGCAGAAAGTTTCAGTAATTGTGTTTTGGTCTTGGGGTTTGTGTTTGGTTTTCGATTAGTGATGGGTTTTGTTTAAGGGTTATGTTAATATTAGGATTAAGTATAGGGTTAGGGTTATGTCTGAGTATGGTTAGAGTTTGGGTCTTGGCATGTGCCTGCACTCGGACTCCTAGTATTGGGCAGTTTAGTTTTATGCACTCTAGGTTTTGGGTTCAAAGATAGCATGACTCCACCAATCAGTGGCCTCCCCGGCGAATCAAAATCCAGGCTTCTGCTGGGGTCAGAATAGACATGGCAGGCTTCTCCCGAGCTGAGCTAAGGAGGGGATTTGTGGGTCTAAAGACTCTTTATTTGGATTTTCAGTTGTCTTTCTGATATTATCTCTACTGCGCCCATGTTTCATCAATACTACCAATTATTATTTTAAAGTTTTACGTGAATTCCTGTTTGTAAACACAGTATGATATAGCTTCCGGTTTACCACATAATGATTCAACCCTTGGATACAACGCCTAGTACTAGTCACAGGTGCCCTCCACTGTCCCTATCCCCTGATTCCCCATCCCCCCTTCTTCTGGTATTTATGAGTTTATTCTCTGTGACTAAGAGCGTGTCTCTTGGTTTGCTTCTCTCATCCCCCCCTCTGCCCCTTTGCCAGTTTGATGGTTTCTTAAAATCCACATGTGAATGCAATTGTATGGTATTTGGTATCTGTCTTTCTCTGACTGAGTTCATTTAGCATAAATCCTTTCCACTCCTTCCACGTCTTTGTAAATGGCTTCATTTCATCCCTTCTGATGACCGAGTGATGTCGCAGTGTGTATATTTACCACATCTTTCTGCCCATTTATCTGCCGATGGACATCTGGGCTGTATCCACAGTTTGGCTGTTGTTGACTACACTGCTACAAACACTGTGCTGCGTGTTAAAATCTACTAAAGTACTTTTGTATCCACGGGGTAAATACCTAGCTCTGCAATTTTAGAATCGTAGGGTAGCTCTATTTTTAACTTCTTTTTTAAAAAATTTTTTATGATAATCACAAAGAGAGAGGCAGAGACACAGGCAGAGGGAGAAGCAGGCTCCATGCACTGGGAGCCCGAAGTGGGATTCCATCTCGGGTCTCCAGGATCACGCCCAGGGCCAAAGACAGGCACCATACCACTGCACCACCCAGGGATCCCCTTTTTTTAACTTCTCGAGGACCATCCACACTGTTTTCCACAGCGGCTACATCTTTTTGCATGCCGACCAGGAGTGTAAGTGTGCTACCGCTTCTCCATAGCCTCACCAACACCTGTTGTTTCTTGTGTTGTTAATATTAGCCATTATGACGGTTGTCAGGTGACATATAATTGTGGCTTTGGTTTGCATTTCCCTGATGATGGGTGACGCTTAGTGTCTTTCCGTGTGTCTGGTGGCCATCTGGATGTCTTGTCAGAGACAAAGTCCATTCATTTATCTGCCCATCTCCTGTTGCATAATTTGTTTTTAGGATCTTGAGATTTATATTTCCTTTATGTGTTTTGCATACTAACTCTTCACTGGATGTGTTGTTTACCAATTACTCCTTTCATTTTGTATGTTGCCTTTTAGCTTTGGTTGTTTCCTTCACTTTGCGGAAGCTTTTCAATTTGATGAATTCCCAATAGTATTTTTGCTTTTGTTTCCTCACCTCAGAGACATATCTAGAAAGAAGATCCAGGGATCTCTGGGTGGTGCAGCGGTTTAGCGCCTGCCTTTGGCCCAGGGCCCGATCTTGGAGACCTGGGATGGAGTCTCACGTCAGGCTCCCTGCATGGAGCCTGCTTCTGTCTCTGCCTATGTCTCTTTCTCTGTGTGTGTGTGTGTGACTATCATAAATAAATAAAAATTAAAAAAAATTTGTATATATATAAAAGAAGATCCAATGGCCAATGTCAAAGACGTTGCTGCCTATCTTTTCTTCTTTGTATGGTTTCAAGTCTCACATTTAGGTCTTTCATCCATTTTGAATTTATTTTTTATATATATGGTGTAAGAAAGTGGTCCAGTTTCATTCTTCTGCATTTGGCTGCCTGGTTTTCCCAATACCATTTGTTCTTTTCCTGGGGTCAGGGTTAGGGTTTGTTGAAGAGACTGTCTTTGTGCTTTGGATATTCCGTCCTGCCTTGTTGTCGATTAATGGATCATAGAGTTACAGGTTTCTATCTTGTTTCGGATTTCCATTCTGTTCTATTGATCTAAGCATCTCCTGTTGGGAGATCCTTGATTACTGATTCAATTTCTTTGCTGGTTATCTGTCTGTTCAAGTTTCTTATTTCTTCCTTTTTCATTTTTGCTATGTTATATATTTCCAGGAATTTATCTATTTCTTCCAGGTTCTATGTTGCTGGCATATAATTTTTCATAATGTTCTCTTATAATCGTTTGTATTTCTCTAGTGTTGGTTGTAATATCTCTTTTCTCATTTGAGATTTTATTTGGGTCCTTTCATCTTTTTATCTTTTTTCTTTTTTAAGGATTTATTTATGGATTCATGAGAGACACAGAGAGGCAGAGGTATAGACACAGGAAAATTGAGACTCCATGCGGGGAGCCTGATGTGGGACTTGATTCCCCCAAGACCCCTGGATGATGACCTGAGCCAAAGCAGATGCTCAACCACTGAGGCACCCAGGTGCCTTGCTGATTCAAATCCTTTGCTAGTTATGGGTCTGTTCACATTTTTTATTTCTTCCTATTTCAGTTTTGCTCGTTTGCACATTTCTAGGCATTTGTCCATTTCCTCCAGGTCTCCCAGTATGTTAGCGTATAATCTTTCATAGTATTCCCTTATAATTGTCTTATTTTTCTGGTGTTGATTTGATCTCTCTTCTCTCATTTGTGATTTTATTTATTTAGGTCTTTTCTCTTTTCTCGTTGATAAGGCTGGCTAGGGCTTGATCCATTTTCTTAATTATTTTGAAGAACCATCTCTTTGTTTCCTTATTCCATTCTACTGCTTTGTTGATTCTGTATTGTTTATTTGTGCTCTCATCTTTATTTTCCCCCTCTTCTATAGGCTTTAGGCTTTGTTTACTAATCATTTTCCAGCTTCTTAAGGTGTAGGGTTAGGCTGTGTATTGGAGACTTCTTTTTTCTTGAGGTAGGCCTGTATTGCTATGTACTTCCCTCGTACGACTGCCTTTGCCACATCCCAGAGGTTTGGAGAAACATGTTTTCATTTTCATTTGTTTTAAATTTCCTCTTTAATTTCCTGGTTGCTCCATTCATTCTCTAGTAGGATGTTCATAATCTCCACGTATTTTTGGTCTGTCCAAATTTTTTCTTACTTTGACTTCGAGTTTCATAGCGTCGTGGTCCGAAAGTGTACAGGGTGTGATATCAGCATTCTTGTACCTGTTGTACCTGTTGAGGGCTGATTTCTGGGCCATGATATGACCTGTTCTGGAGAATGTCCCATGTGCAATTGAAAGGAATGTGTATTCTGCTTTAGGAAGAAATGTTCAGACTATATCTGTTGAGTCCCTGTGGTCCAGTGCGTCAAGGCTATTTTTCCCTTGTTGATTTTCTGTATAGACGATCGGTCCATTGCCATAAGTGGGTGTTAAAATCCGCTGTCATTGTATTTTTATCAGTGAGTTCCTGTACATTTGTTGTTAATTGATTTCTATATTTAGGTACTACCATTTTGGCAGCATAAATATATAGTTGTTTGATCTTGATAGACAGTTCTTTTAATTATGAAATAATGCCCTTCTTCATTGCTTGTTACAGTATTTGTTCTTTCTTTTTTGAAATGTAAATATTTTATTTAGTTATTCATGAGAGACACAGAGAGCAGCAGAGGCAGAAACATAGGCAGAAGGAGAGGCAGGCTCCCCAAAGGGAGGCCGATGTGGGACTCGGTCCTGGGATCCCCAGGCATACAGGCACGGGGATGATGGGCGGAGGAGGGGCCCCGGAACACGGCCTGCCCTGGCCCCCTTGACAGAGGGAGCACAGACATCTGGGTGGCTTTGCACGGAAACTGGTGACCTGAGGCTTCCTGGCTGTCACTCTGTCCCAGCCCCTCCTGACCCACGGGGTACAGCCTGAGTCCCAGTAAAGTCTGTCAGGTCTTGAACCTGGCATCCGGCCGCCCCTGGAAGTCACATGGGGAGGTCAGCTGGGTGTGGATGGTGGCGCCCCTGCAGGGGCTGGTGGGGTCTGGGTGGTGCCCCCTCCTCCTCCCTGGGGGTCTCTCCAAGCCCCGTGCAGTGTTCTGGGAGACACAGAAAAGGGCTGGCTGTGCATTTTCGCACCACAACACTTTATTGATTTTCTACAGCAAACGGCCTCAGAGCCGAGGGTGCACGCCTTCCCCTAGGGACGGAGAGCTTTCTGTCCTTTAGGGGAGGGCAAGAATGACACGGGTTGGGGGGGCGGGTGCTGGAGTCCCCCACCTGGGAGCATGTGTGGACTCCGGGTGGGGGCGTGTGTCCTGAGTTTTCAGCCTGAGAGACGGTTCTGAGGAGAGCAGAGCTGACCTGGACCTGCAGCTCATGGGCTCCTGTGCTGGGTCCCCGCAGGGCAGCTGGACCCCGGCCTCGGGCTCCCAGGTACTCCAGCACCTGGAGCAGCCTGCCTCCTGGTGTGAGTATGGGTGGGGCCCACCAGCCTACCCCTGCTCTCCCCACACTGGGGTGTCCCAGGATTCAAAGGGCGCCCTAGGTTAGCGACCTGGATCGGTGGGGTACGCCCAGGGCCCAAGAGGCCACATCAAGCTGTGAGACGGCTTGCTCAGCCCGGGTCCAGAATCCAGGGCTGGCCAGGGCCATGGGGGGCTGGATCCCATTAGTCTTTGTGTTAGGCCTGGGGGGGGCTCAAATCAACTCAGCCCCCACAGACCCCGGGGCCAGGTCAGCACAGGTTCCTATGGGTTAAGGGCTGGTGTCCTGTGCAGGGCGTGCCGCCCTCCAGGAGGGAGAGTGGGCGGAGGCAGGACACGGTGGATCCTCTGCACCACTCACCTGCACCCACCCTGTCGGGGGCTCCCTGTCTTTCCAGCTCCCTGCAACCCCTGGGTACTCTATGGGACACCCAGGCTTCTGATGGGATCAGGGTATACAGAGAAACTCGGGGAGGCTGAGCATGTCCCACAGGGAGCATCTGCACCAGGTCGTTGCTAGGGATAAATGGTGTGGGGGTGCATCCTGTGGGAGCAGGGGTATGATTGTGGTGGAGTGTGGGGGATGGTGTAAGGGGGATGGTGTTGGGGTATAGTGTTGGTGGGGATTGTGTGGGGCTGTGTGGGTGTGAGGGGGATGATTTAGGTGGGATGCCTTTGGGGATGATGGGAATGGGGGATGGGAGGGGGATGGAGTGGGAATGGGGAATGAGGGGGATGTCGTGGGGGGCCTGCGCACACAGGGTATCTCCTTCCCCTAAGATGCACAAGGAGACATCTACAGTTAAAGGCGACCCCAGTCTGGGGTTTGTTGTGACACCTGCCCCTGGGGCTCAGTGTGGTCAGTGCAGGGCCGTGGCTGGACCGGGGGCATTATCTGGCGGTCATCATAATATGCATGCTTTCAAATTGCAAGTTGTCTCAAATTAAATGCATAGAATTTAGAAATATATAAAGCACCGAGAGTGGGTGTCACTCTGACCAGTCCAACCCTCATGTGATCGATGTGTATCCTGCTCAAGCCGCGGCCATGCCACCTGGCCCCCAGGTCTGGTTCCTGCCCCCCACATCCCCCACCCCATCCCCAGCTTCTCATGGGGCCGTCCCTCTACCCTTTGGTGTTCAGCTCCCATGGCAACCACTGGAGGCCCCATCCTAGTGGCCTCCTCATCCCTGAGGCCCAGAGGGGTGGGCACGGTTGTCCCCCAATCACCCTACCATGGAGTGGTGTGTTATTGGCAGCTGTTGCTCCCCCTGGTGTCAGAGGCCCCGTTTTCCCTACACAGAAGCCCCCGGGGCCCCAAAGCCCCCTGGCCCAACAGCCTCACCCGAACCCTAGCAGTCCTAATATATGATGTGGCTGCCGTACATCCTGTTGACGTCCAGGTCTACCTGCGTGATGTCCCTGGAGGAGACCAGGGCCTCCTCCTTCATTTCCTGTGGGAAAACCGGGGAGGAGGAGCAGGCGTCAGGGACAGACCCCGACCTGTCATGAGCTGCTGTGCTGGGCAGGGAGCCCTGTGGTCACCATGGGAGTGTGTCCTGCCAAAACCTCCTTCCTTCCTCTGGGATGCCAGGGATGGGGGGAGTCCCCACCGTGCCCGTGGGACCTTTGTGAGGGCCTGTGCCCAGTTGTTGTGGGCGGGGAGGTGACAGAGTGTCAGCCTGGTTGGGAGGGGATAGGGGTTCAGCCAAGGTGGGAGGGGACATGGGGGTATTGTGCCCAAGATTGCATATCCGAGAAACCACTAAGGAGCTGACACCAATGCAAACACACAAGGGTTGAATTCCAAACTCGAGTTTGCGTTCCAGTACACCAAACACAGCGGAGCAGGGACTAGGACCCGGAGTTGGGTTTTAGCTTAGTTTTAAGGGCTGGTCTCAGGGACCTCCAGAAGGGCTGGAGCAATTCCTCAAGTTCTGTTTACTTTTTGATATGGGGCCTTCAAAGGCATTGAGCTCTGCTCTCATTCTAATAGGGGCTTCCTGCCCTTGGCCTGGGCTCTGTTTTGATTCTATTGTGGGGCTTTCTAGGACATTAAGCTGTAAACTTTTGTTTTTTTCCTGTAACTGAAGTAATGTAAATTTCATCTCTTCTTCACAGGGGCCTGGGATGGCTGGGCGTGTGCGAATGCTGAATTTAAATTGGAATGGCCTTAATTTTCTCGGTCTCCATGTGTCCTGTCCCATCCTATCTAGTTCCTTCCCCCTTCCCAAGAGCTCCTAAGAGAGCAATTGCAAATGACCTCAGTGTGGCATCCTGTGTTGGGGGACAGGCCCAGTGATTTTGATCAGGAAGACCTGGTGTGTGGGTGTCCCAGCTGTGCAGCAGGATTCGATGCTGCTGACTCTTATTCCCTAAGGCTATCTTGACAACTGACTTCGTACATAGAAAAACTCTCCTTTGTCTTTAAAAGATGAGGAGCGGGTCAAAGTTTTTTTTCTCTGCCCATCTGATTGCTCAGATTCCAATGTGAGACGTATTTCCTGTTAATAAGGATAATTTACTATCCGTGGTACTATGGTGAAAATATTCTGACACAAGGAGTTCAGAGGGATGAGGGTTTCTCATCTCTTTCTTCACAGTTCAGTCACTCATTAGAAAATGCATCTTTATGGATTTGGAAAGTACTGAGAGACATTATTACCAATGGTCCTATTATTATGTGAAGGATTCTTCCCTGAGATTCTTCCCCTGTTTCAACTGACACTGAAACACTGTGAACTCTTTTGAAGACAAATGTCAAGGAAATAAATGTTATGCATTGCTAATTTTAAATGCACTTGCAATATGGTGCCTATTGTACTAGAAGTATTTTTATCTGACTTTTGCTATTTATTATCCTTTACTGCTTTTCAGGTTGAGGAGGCATTATACGTATTCATAAGTGTTTTTCTTTCCTTCTGATCTAAAATTCTTACTATGTTTCCATCAAAGGAACTCTTTAAGAATAAGGCAAAGTTAATTCAACTATTCTTCAAATGTCTTCACACTTGGAGCCTGATTCATTTAAGTCAATTTTCAAAATAAATCTTATTTATTAGGAAAAAAACAAAGATTTATAGGGAAATTGAGAAGATACTACAGTGCATTCACATGCACTTGCACTCAATTTCTCCCATTATTGATATATTAGTACGGTACAAATATTAGCTAATGAATCAATATTAAAATAGTCACAACAACTAAAGACCATACTTTATTCAGATTTCCTTAGTTTTTGCTAAGTTACCATCCCTCATATCACATTCCATTTGTCCTCATGCTTTCTTAGGCTCCTCTGGATTGTGACAGTCTTTCAGCCTTTCCTTGTTGTTGTTGAAGTGGAACACTTTGAGAAGTAGAGTATTTTGTTAAATTTCCCTCATTTGGGACATGTCTGTTGTTTATCTCATGATTGAACAGTTTTTGTGGATTATATACAGAGATATACTGCCATTTTCATTATATCATATAAAGGATAGATACTATCAACATGATTTGTCAGTCTTGGTATCAATCTGATGATCTTGCTGAGGTAGTGTTTGTCACCTTTCTCCGCAGTAAACTGATCCTTTATTATTATTATTAATTATTATTATATTATCAATATTATTTTAAGTTTTTCACATTATATATTTTTTTCACATTATATTTTGTAGAAGGAAGTTACTATGTGTATTCCACACATAAGCGTGGGAAACTATGCTCATGAACTTGACGGTGGAATGTCTGCAAAAATTGTTTGAAATATTTCTACATGGGAGATTTCTCTTCCTTGTGGTTTTGTTTCTTTTTCAAATATATTTTTTATTTATTTGAGAGAGAGTGGAGAGGAAAAGCATGAGCAAGAGGGGCAGAGGGAGAGGGAGAAACAGGTTTCCTGCTGAACAGATAGCCTGCCTTGGGACCTGGATCATGATCTGAGCCTAAGGCAGAAGCTTAACTAACTGAGCCACACAGGTGCCACTCTTCTTTCCTTCCTTCCTTCCTTCCTTCCTTCCTTCCTTCCTTCCTTCCTTCCTTCCTTCCTTCTCTTTCTTTCTTTCTTTCTTTCTTTCTTTCTTTCTTTCTTTCTTTCTTTCTTTCTTTTTTTTCTTTCTTCTTCTTTTAATAATAATTTTATTTTTTATTGGTGTTCATGTCGCCAACATACAGAATAACACCCAGTGCTCATCCCGTCAAGTGCCCCCCTCAGTGCCCGTCACCCATTCACCCGCATTCCCTGTCCTCCTCCCTTCCCAGCATCCCTAGTTACTTTCTCAGAGTTAGGAGTCTTTATGTTCTGTCTCCATTTCTGATATTTCCCGCACATTTCTTCTCCATACCCTTATATTCCTTTTCACTATTATTTAGATTAACGCATTGAATGACAACATACATTTGTCCTTCTCTGATTGACTTACTTCATTCAGCATAATACCCTCCAGTTCTTTCCACATTGAAGCAAATGTTGGGTATTTGTCGTTTCTAATGGCTGCGTAATATTCCATTGTATACATAAACCACATCTTCTTTATCCATTCATTTTTGAATGGACACCATGGCTCCATCCACAGTTTCCCTATTGTGGACATTCCTGCTAAAAACATTGGGTTTTAGCAGGTGCAGGTGTCCCGGCGTTTCATTGCATCTGAATATTTGGGGTAAATCCCCAACAGTGCAATTGCTGGGTCGTAAGGCAGGTCTATTTCTAACTCTTTGAGGAACCTCCACACAGTTTTCCACAGTGGCTGCACCAGTTCACATTCCCACCAACATTGTAAGAGTTTCCCTTTTCTGTGCATCCTCTCCAACATTTGTTGTTTCTTGCCTTGTTAATTATCCCCATTCAGTGGTGTGAGGTGGTTCTCATTGTGGTTTTGATTTGTATTTCCCTGATGGCAAGTAATGCAGAGCATTTTTCCATGTTCATGTTGGCCATGTCAATGTCTTCCTCTGTGAGATTTCTCTTCATGTCTTTTGCCCATTTCATGATTGCATTGCTTGTCTCTTGGTGTTCATTTTAAGATGTTCTTTATAGATCTTTGAAACTAGCCCTTTATCTGATACGTCATTTGCAAATATCTTCTCCCATTCTGTAGGTTGTCTTTTAGTTTGGTTGACTGTATCCTTTGCTGTGCAAAAGCCTCTTATCTTGATGAAATCACAATAGTTCATTTTTGCTTTTGTTTCTTTTGCCTTCGTGGATGTATCTTGCAAGAAGTTACTGTGGCCAAGTTCAAAAAGGATGTTGCCTGTGTTCTCCTCTAGGATTTTGATGGACTCTTGTCTCACATTTAGATCTTTCATCCATTTTGAGTTTATCTTTGTTTATGATGAAAGAGAGTAGTCTAGTTTCAT
This sequence comes from Canis lupus baileyi, assembly GCF_048164855.1. Taxonomy (NCBI): domain Eukaryota; kingdom Metazoa; phylum Chordata; class Mammalia; order Carnivora; family Canidae; genus Canis; species Canis lupus. The sequence goes on along the minus strand of NC_132869.1, from coordinate 2,674,115 downwards.
TCTTCTGCATGTGGATGTCCATTATCCCTGCACCATGTATTGAAGAGACTGTCTTTCTTCCAATGGATAGTCTTTCCTCCTTTATCGAATATTAGTTGACCATAAAGTTTAGGGTCCAATCCTGGGGTCTCTTTTCTGTTCCACTCATCTATTTGTCTGTTTTTGTGCTAGTACCACACTGTCTTGAACCACAGCTTTGTAGTACACCCTGAAATCTGACATTGTGATGCCCCCAGATATGGTTGTCTTTTTTAAAATTCCCCTGGCTATTCAGGGTCTTTTCTGATTCCACACAAGTCTTTTTTTATGATAGTCACAGAGAGAGAGAGAGAGAGAGAGAGAGAGAGAGGCAGGGACACAAGCAAAGCGAGAAGCAGGCTCAATGTACCAGGAGCCTGACATGGGATTTGAACCCAGGTCTCCAGGATCGTGCCCTGGGCCAAAGGCAGGCGCCAAACCGATGCACCACCCAGGGATCCCGATTCCACACAAATCTTAAAATAATTTGTTCTAAATCTCTGAAGAAAGTCCATGGTATTTTGATAGGGTTTGCATTAAACCTGTACATTGCCTTGGTAACATTGACATTTTCACAATGTTAATTCTGCCATTCCATGAGCATGGAATATTTTTCCATCTCTTTGTGTCTTCCTCAATTTCTTTCAGAAGTGTTCTATAGTTTTTAGGGTATAGATCATTTACCTCCTTAGTTAGGGTTATTCCTAGGTATCTTATGCTTTTGGGTGCAATTGGAAATGAGATTGACTCCTTAATTTCTCTTTCTTCAGTCTCATTGTTAGTGTATAGAAATGCCATTGATTTCTGGCAATTGATTTTGTATCCTGCAACGCTACCAAATTCTGTATGAGTTGTAGCAATCGTGGGGTGGAGGCTTTTGGGTTTTCTAGGTACAGTATCATGTCATCGGCAAAGAGGGAGAGTTTGACTTCTTCTTTGCCAATTTGAATGCCCTGAATGTCTTTTTGTTGTCTGATTGCTGAGGCTAGGAATTCCAGTACTATGTTGAATAGCAGTGGTGAGAGTGGACATCCCTGTCTTGTTCCTCATCTTAGGGGAAAGGCTTCCAGTGCTTCCCCATTGAGCATGATATTTGCTGTGGGCTTTTCATAGATGGCTTGTAAGATGTCGAGGAATGTTCCCTCCATCCATACACTCTGAAGTGTTTTGATCAGGAATGCCTGCTCTATTTTGTCAAATACTTTCTCTGCATCTAATTGGAGGATCATATGGTTCTTGGTTTTTCTCTTGCCGATATGATGAATCACATTGATTGTTTTATGAGTGTTGAACCAGCCTTGTGTCCTGGGGATAAGTCCTACTTGGTCATGGTGAATAATTTTCTTAATGTACTGTTGGATCCTATTGGCTAGGATCTTGTTGAGAATTTTTGCATCCATATTCATCAGCGATATTGGTCTGTAATTCTCCTTTTTGGCAGGGTCTTTGTCTGGTTTTGGAATGAAGGTGATGCTGGCTTCATGGAACGAATTTGGTAGTACTCCATCTTTCTATCTTTCCAAACAGCTTTAGTAGATTAGGTATGAATTCTTCTTTAAACGTTTGATAGAATTCCCCTTGGAAGCCATTTGGCCCTGGACTCTTGTGTCTTGGGAGGTTTTGGATGACTGCTTCAATTTCCTCCCTGGTTATTGGCCTGTTCATTTTTTCTCTTTCTTTCTGTTCCATTTTTTGGTAGTTTATGGCTTTCCAGGAATGCGTCCATTTCTTCTAGAATGCCTAATTTATTGGTGTATACCCAATAATATAATAATAATTATAGCCAATAATATAATAATATTATAGCCAATAGTATGTTTTAAAAATCATTTTATTTCCTTGGTGTTGGTAGTGACCACTCCTTTCTGATTCTTGATTTTATTAAATTGAATATTCTCTCTCATCTTTTTATTAAGGTTGGCTAATGGTTTATCTATCTTATTAATTCATTCAAAGACCCAACTCCTCGTTCCGTTGATCTGTTCCACAGTTCTTCTGGTCTTGATTTCCTTGTGTTCTGCTCGAATGTTAATTAACTCTATTCTTCTGTTGGGTGTAGGATCTATCTGCTGTATTTTCTCTAGCTCCTTTATGTGTAATGTTAGCTTTTGTATTTGAGTAGTTTCCCATTTTTGAATGGATGCTTGTATTGTGATGTATTTCCACCTTAAGGCTGCTTTTGCTGATCTCAAAGATTTTGAATGCTTGTATGTTCATTCTCATTAGTTTCCATGAATCTTTTTAATTCTTCCTTAATTTCCTGGTTGACCCTTTCGTCTTTTAGCAGGATGATCCTTCACCTCGTGTTTGAGGTCCTTCCAAACTTCTTGTTGTTATTTAGTTCTAATTTCAAGGCATTATGGACTGAGAATATGCAGGGGATGATCCGAATCCTTTGTTATCAGTTCAGACCCTATTTGTGACCCAGTATGTGGTCTATTCTGGAGAAAGTTCCATGTGCACCTGAGAAGAATGTGTATTCAGTTGAGTTTGGATGTAAAGTTCTGTATATATCTGTGAAATCCATCTGGTCCAGTGTATCATTTAAAGCTCTCGTTTCTTTGAAGATGTTGTGCTTAGAAGACCTATCGAGTATAGAAAGAGCTAGATTGAAGTCACCAAGTATAAGATAATTATTATCTAAGTATTTCTTCACTTTGGTTATTAATTGGTTTAAATATTTGGCAGCTCCCGCATTCGGGGCCTATATTGAGGATTGTTAAGTCCTCTTGTGGGATAGATCCCTTAAGTATGACTTAGTGTCCCTCTTCAACTCTCACTACAATCTTTGGGTTAAATTTTAGTTTATCTGATATAAGGGTGGCTACCCCTGCTTTCTTTTGAGCACCATTTAAATGGTAAATGGTTCTCCAACATTTTATTTTCAGATTGTAGGTGTCCTTCTGTCTAAAATGAGTCTCTTGTAGACAGCAAATAGGTGGGTCCTGCTTTCTTATCCAGTCTGAAACCCTTCGCCTTTTGATGGGGTCATTAAGCCTGTTCACGTTCAGAGTTACTATCGACAGATATGAGTTTAGTGTCATCATGATATCTCTTCAGTCCTTGTTTTTGTGGATTGTTCCACTGAACTTCTTAAAGGGGAATTTTAAGAGTCCCCCTTAAAATTTCTTGCAGAGCTGGTTTGGAGGTCACATATTCTTTCAGTTCCTGCCTGTCTTGGAAGCTCTTTATCTCTCCTTCCATTTTGAATGAGAGCCTTGCTGGATAAAGTATTCTTGGTTGCTTGTTCTTCTCATTTAGGACCCTGAATATATCCTGCGAGACCTTTCTGGGCTTCCAGGTCTCTGTGGAGAGGTCTTCTGTTATCCTAATGCTCCTCCCCATAAAGGTCAGGGATTTCTTTTCTCTTACTGCTTTAAGCATCTTCTGTATATGTTTGGAATTTGCAAGCTTCACTATTAAATGTCAAGGTGTTGGACGGTTTTTATTGACTTTAGGGGGGGGAATCACTCTATTTCCTGGATCTGAATGCCTGTTTCCCTTCCCAGATTAGGAAAGTTTTCAGCTAGGATTTATTCAAATACTTATTCTGGCCCTCTGCCCCTTTCGGCGCCCTTGGGAACCCAAATTACACGTTGCTTTTTCTTCCTCAGGCTGTCGTTTATTTCCCTTAATCTGTCTTCCTGGTGTTTTAGTTGTCTGTCTCTTTTTTCCTCAGTTTCCCTCTTTCAATCCACTTGTCTTCTATGTCACTCCCTCGTTCTTCCACCTCCTTAACCCTCGTCGTTAGGACTTCTAGTTTATATTGCATCTCATTCAATTGATTTTTAATTTCGGCCTGATTGTATCTAAATTCTGCAGTCATGAAGTCTCTTGAGTCCTTTATGCTTTTTTCTAGAGCCACCAGTAGCTGTATAATAGTGCTTCTGAATTGGCTTTCTGACATTGAATTGTAATCCAGATTTTGTAACTCTGTGAGAGAGAGGCCTGTTTCTGATTCTTTCTTTGAGGTAAGGTTTTCCTTCTAGTCATTTTGCTGAGTGCAGAGTGGACAAAAACAAATTGTATTGGGAAAAGGAGAAAAAGAGAGGAGAGAAAGAAGGAAAGAAAAGAGAAAATTGAAAAAGAATAAAGAAAGAAAGAAGGAGAAAAGAGAACAAAAAGAAAGAAAAAGAAGGAAAGGGGGCAAAAGGGTGGGGAAACAAACAGAAATGAAAAAAAAATCATGGGGGAGTATCTTCTGATTCTATATACTTTAAGTCCCTTGACTTCCCCTGGAAATTATCCGTCTAGCTGGTCTTCTGGGAGAGGGGCCTTTTGTGCTGATTTTCAGGTGTTAGCCCTTTGGGGATCTGCTCTGTCCCCTGCCTGGTGCAGGTCTCAGTGCGGGTAGTTTAACCCGTGAGGCCCCAGGAGGAACAACCCCAGTGGCACCGGCCAGCTCTGGAAACCTGTATTCAGCCCCCACAGTAACTTGGGAGCAGTACATCTGCAGGGCCTGGAGGCTCTGGGGCAGGGCCGCTGATCTGCTCAGCTCTGGGCAGGAGTGTCCTTGCTGTCCTGGGCCATCCGGGCCTCTTCCTGTCTTGGGGGAGGCTGAATCCTGGGCTGTGTCCCGGCGCCCTGTGCTCCAGGGCCTGCCCTGTTGGATTCTCACTTCTGGCCGCATAGCCGCCTCACTGTGGAGCCACCGCCCAAGCCCCTCCGAGTTGCTCCCGGAGCCCCGCAGCCCCCACCACATGGAGCCTCTTCATCTGCAGGAGGCACCGCCACCAAGCTTCTCCTGGGGCCATGCAAACCCCTCCGCACAGAGCCACCGCCCAAGCCCCTCAGAGCTGGTCTGGGGTCAATACATGTGCCCTGCAGCCCTTAGGGAGCTCGGTGCACTCTTCTGGGAGTGCTGTGTCTGTTAGTGTCCCAGGGAGCCCGAGGGCTTCTCCGCTTTCCTGGGGTCCTTCTCTGACTCCTTGAAGGCGCCATTCCACCCTGGAAGATTAGTGCAGCTCCTCCTTCTCCCAGGACAGAGCTCTTCTGTCCTGTGGGCACTTGCCCCGGCCTTAGCCCGGCTCCTTGCAGGGCCCCTCACCCTTGGATGTCTTTTGTTCTTTATTTATTTTTCCCATCTTCCTACCTTGATAGAATCACGAACTTTTCTCACTGTAGCATTCGATCTCATTTCTGTTTAAATCTCAGGCCAAATTCGTAGATTTTCAGGATGATTTGAAGGTTATCTAGGTAATTTCGTGGGGACAGGTGATTTGGGGACACTACACTTCCGCAATCTTGCCCCTCCTCCTCTATGTTGCCTTTTATCTTTGGTTGTTTCCTTCACTTTGCAGAAGCTTTTCAATTTGATGAAGTCCCAATAGTATTTTTGCTTTTGTTTCCCGTATCTCAGAGGCATATCTAGAAAGAACATCCATTTTTATGCGACAACATGGTGGCAGTGAGTGGTCTGTGCAGGGTCTGGGGATGGGCTCTGGCGCTGATTATCAGGTGCAGGTAGATGAACCTGCGGGGTCAGAGGCGGGGTGGGCCTTCTAAGCACCTCTGGCCTCCAGTGGGCGGTGCAGTGCTGCTCCCTGAGACCCCCCTGATGGGAGGGATGCAGGTGGGGTCTCTGGGCCCTCTGGCTCTGGGTGAACATCTGGTCCCCCAGTCTGCATGGGTCTCCACAGAAGAGCCCCCAAGCCCCCGGGTCTCGCTGATTCTCTCAGAAACCTGCGTTTACTCTACCTGTGTCCGAGCTTCTTTTGGTTTTGTTTTTTTATCTCAGAGTGTTGTGCCCAAGACTGCGAATCCAAGAAACCACGGAGAAGCCGACACTGCTTCAAACACACTTGCGTTTATTTACAAGCTCGAGCTTGTGTCCAAGTATACCCAACAGAGTGGAGCAGGGACTTGGATCCCGAGGCGGGTTTTAGCTTAGTTTTAAGGGCTGGTCTCAGAGACCTCCAGAAGGGCTGGAGCAATTCCTCAAGTTCTGTTTACATTTTGATATGGGACATTCAAGGGCATTGAGCTCTGTTCTCATTCTAATAGAGGCTTCCTGTCCTTGGCCTGGGCTCAGTTTTGATTCTATTGTGGGGCTTTCTAGGTCATTAAATTGTAAACTTTTGTTTTTTTCCTGTAACTGAAGTAATGTAAATTTCAGCTCTTCTTCACAGGGACCTGGGATGGGTGGACTTTGGCTAACACTGAATTTAAATTGGAATGGCCTTAATTTTCTTGGCCTCCATGCTTCCCATTCCATCCTATCTCCTTCTCCCTTCCCCAGAGCTCCTAAGAGAGCAATTGCAAATGACCTCAGCATGGCAGCATCTGTTGGGGGACAGGCCCAGGGATTTGGGATCAGGAAGACCTGGGGCACTGGCTTCCCAGCTGCGCAGCGGGATTCCATGCTGCAGACTCTTATTCCCTAAGGCTATCTTGACAACTGAGTTTGTACATAGAGAAGCTCTCCTTTGTCTTTAAAAGATGAAGAGCGAGTCAAAGCAATTTTTCTCTGCCCATCTGATTGCTCAGATTGCAATCTGAGACATATTTCCTGTTAATAAGGATAATTTACTATCCGTGGTACTATGGTGAAAATATTCTGACACAAGTAATTCAGAGGGATGAGGGTTTCTCATCTCTTTCTTCACAGCTCAGTCACTCATCAGCAAATGCATCTTTATGGATTTGGAATGAACTGAGAGACATTATGACCAATGGTCCTATTATTATGTGAAGGATTCTTCCCTGAGATTCTTCCCCTGTTTCAACTGACAATGAAACACTGTGAACTCTTTGGAAGACAAATGTCAAGGAAATAAATGTTATGCGCTGCTAATTTTAAATGCACTTGCAATATGGTGTCTATTATAATAGAAGTATTTTTATCTGATTTTTGCTATTATCCGTTCCTGCTTTTCAGGTTGAGGAGGCATTGTACGTGTTCATAAGTGTTTTTCTTTCCTTCTGATCTAAAATTCTTACTTTGTTTCCATCGAAGGAACTCTTTAAGAATAAGGCAAAAGTTAATTCACTATTCTAAAAATGTCTTCACATTTGGAGCCTCATTCATTTAAGTCAATTTTCAAAATAAATCTTATTTATTAGGAAAAAACAAAGATTTATAGGGAAATTGAGAAGATAGTACAGAGCATTCGCATGCACTTGCACTCAATTTCTCCAATGATTGATATCTTATATCAGTACGGTACAAATATTAGCTAATGAATCAATATTAAAAAATTCGCTTTAAACAAAGACCAAAAACAAAAAAGAAAAAACAAAAACGAAAACGAAAACAAACCATACTTTATACAGATTTCCATAGTTTTTGCTAAGTTTCCATCCCTCATATCACATTCCATTTGTCCTCATGTTTCCTTAGGCTCCTCTGGATTGTGACAGTCTTTCAGCCTTTCCTTTTTGTTGTTGAACTGGGACACTTTGAGAAGTAGAGTATTTTGTAAAATTTCCCTCAGCTGGGACATGTCTGTTGTTTATCTCATGACTGAACTGTTGTTGTGGATTATATACAGAGATATACTGCCATTTTCATTATATCATATAAAGGATAGATACTATCAACATGATTTATCAATCTTGGTATCGATCTGATCATCTTGCTGAGGTAGTGTTTGTCATCTTTCTCCATAGTAAACTTATTATTATTATTATTATTATATTATCAATATTTTAAGTTTTTCATATTATATTTTGTAGTAGAAAGTTACTATGTGTATTCCACACTTAAGAGTGGGAAGCTATGCTCATGAACTTGAGGCTGGAATGTTTTCACAAATTGTTTGAAATTCTTCTAAATGGGCGATTTCTTTTCCTTGTGGGTTTGTTTGTTTGTTTCTTTTTCAAAGATGTTTTCTATTTATTTGAGAGAGAGAGGAGAGATAAAGCATGAACGAGAGGGGCAGAGGGAGAGGGAGAAGCAGGTTCCCTGCTGAACAGGGAGCCTTCCTTGGGACCTGGATCCTGATCTGAGCCTAAGGGAAAAGCTTAACTGACAGAGCCACACAGGTGCCACTCATTCTTTCTTTCTTTCTTTCTTTCTTTCTTTCTTTCTTTCTTTCTTTCTTTCTTTTTCTTTTTCTTTTTCTTTCTTCTTCTTCTTCTTCTTTCTTTCTTTCTTTCTTTCTTTCTTTCTTTCTTTCTTTCTTTCTTCCTTTATTTTTAATAATAATTTTATATTTTATTGGTGTCAATTTGCCAACATACAGAATAACACCCACTGCTCATCCTGTCAAGTGCCCCCCTCAGTGCCCATAACCCATTCACCCCCACCGCCCGCCATCCTCCCCTTCCATCACCCCTAGTTCATTTCCCTGAGTTAGGAGTCTTTATGTTCTGTCTCCCTTTCTGATATTTCCCACTCATTTCTTCTCCATTCCCTTATATTCCCTTTCAATATTATCTATATTCCCCAAATGAATGAGAACATACAATGTTTGTCCTCCGATTGACTTACTTCACTCAGCATAATACCTTCCAGTTCCATCCACCTTGAAGTACATGGTGGGAATTTGTCGTTTCTAATGTCTAAGCAAGTCCCACCTTTTCTCTCTCTTCATCTTCTGAGTCTCCTATGGTATGAATGTTATTGTTTTAATAAGTGGCTGACTTCCCTACGTCTGTCTCTGTGGTCCATAACCTTTCTTGTTTTTAAGGTTTCCACTTGGGACTGCATCTCAGTTATACCATTTTTAACATTGGCCTGACTAGATTTTTATTCTTTTATTTCTACAGTAAACGTTTCTCTAGTTTTCTTCTGTGCTCTTTATCCAGCCCAGCTGCTATCTTTATAATCATTGTTTTAAACTGTAGTTAGACATCATATATCTGTATTGATGATCTTCCTGGCTGTGATTAGAACCTCATGTTATTTTATGGAGGTGAATTTCTCCATCTCATTATTTTTTCCAGAAAAGAAAGAAGGCAGAAAAAGAAATTCAAGAAAAACAATAACAACTGCTCTCCCCCCCCCCCAAAAAAAAACAACAGATTATTTTGGCCTGCTTGTTAAAAGATTCTAACTCCCAAAACAGAAACAATTAAAGTGATCCCTGGTGGCGCAGCGGTTTAGTGCCTGCCTTTGGCCCAGGCCATGATCCTGTAGACTCTGGATCAAATCCCACATCGGGCTCCCAGTGCCTGGAACCTGCTTCTCCCTCTGCCTGTGTCTCTACCTCTCTCTCTCTCTCTCTCTGTTTGTGATTATCATAAATAAATTAAAAAAATTAAAAAAAAGAAACACAATTAAATACTATGAAAGTAAAAATAAGAAATTTATAAGGTACATACATAAAAATTAAAGTAAGGCAATTAATATAAAAGAATCAAAGAAAATAAATGAAAATAAAGCACAAAGTACAAAGGAAGCTAGACCATACTTTCCAGGCAGAGCTGAAGCTCTGCAGCCTCTGTGGTCTGACAACTTGGTGGAAGCGAGTGGTCTGTGTGGAGTCTGGGGATGGGATGTGGTGCAGATTGTCAGGTGCACATCTGCCTGGGATATGCACCTGCAGGGATCAGAGACGGGGTGGGTGTCAGCATCTCTGGGCTCCAGCGGGCGGCGCTGTGCTGCTCCCTGAGTCTCAGCGCTGATGGGGGGATGCGGGTGGGGACACTGGGTCCTCTGGCTCTGGAGCTGAGGATTCCGCCCCCCAGTCTGCAGGTGCAGGAACCAAAGGAGCCGCCAAACCCCCGGGTCTCTGCCGCTTCTCTCAGAACCCTGCTTTCACTCTGCCTGCGTCCGAGTTTCTTTGGTTTTGATTTTTACCTCAGACTGTTGTGCCCAAGATTGCGAATTTGAGAAACCACCAAGAAGCCGATTCCGATGCAAACACACGAGGGATTATTTACAAGCTCGATCTTGTATCTAAGTATACCCGACAGAGCAGAGCAGGGACTTGGACCCTGAGGTGGATTTTAGCTTAGTTTTAAGGGCTGGTCTCGGGGACCTCCAGAAGAGCAGAAGCAATTCCTCAAGTTCTGTTTACATTTTGATATGGGGCCTTCAAGGGAATTGAGCCCTGTTCTCACTCTAATATGGGCTTCCTGCCCTTGGCCTGGGCTCAGTTTTGATTCAATTGTGGGGCTTTCTAGGACATTAAGCAGTAAACAGCAAAGGTTCCACACCTGGAAGCGGGACGTCACACTGTCCCTATATGCTGAAGAAGAGGTACTAGAAATGAGAAACCCGAGAGCCTCCACCAAATCCTGTTAGAATTAAGGAGTGAGTTCAAAAGTCACGGGACACAAACTGACCCTACAGAGCAGAGTAGCCTTGCTGTGTCCTGACAATGAGCACTCAGGAAGGAAATGAAGGATGTGACGCCCTTCTCAGGAGCATCAAGGAAAATAAATAATGAGACTGAACCAAAGGAGCACAAGACTTGTGCACTGAGCCAAACGAGGCTCTGGGAGGCCGTCCTGGGCTTGTGGGGTGGGAGCCTCATCTTGTGAACATGTCCGCAGTTCCTGAAGCCACCCTCAGTTTCAATGTCATTCCTATCAAAATCATGGTGGCAGATGTTAGAAATAGGAAAAAAAAAAAACCCATAACATCCAACCCCCACAACAAATGACTCCGGACAGCAAATCAGTATTGAAGAAGCATGACAGAGTGGGACGCAGCACTTTCCTATTTCAAAAGATGTCACAGAAATAAAGCAGGGTGGTTCTCAGGCTCCTGGCTGGCTCCGTTGGTTAAGCATCCGACTCCTGACCTCACCTCCGGTCCTGATCTCAGGGGTTGTGAGTTCTAGCCCTATGCTGGGCCAAGGATGAGGCATGGAGCCTACGTAGACAAACCAGACCCACGGGAGGTGGTCCCGACATAAGCTGAATGAGCAAAATAGAGAGTCCAGAAGGAAATGTGCTTTGAAAGAACTGATTTTTTTAACTTAATTTAAACCCAATTAATTAACGTATAGTGTATTATACTTTCAGAGGAAGAATTCAGGGATTCATCAGTTGGAGATAACAGCAGTGCTCAAGACATCACGGGCCCTCTTTCATGCCTGTCCCCTGTTATCTGTCCCCTCCAGATACCCTCAGTTTGTTTCCTATCATTAAGGGTCTGTATTCCCTGCATCTGTTTTCATCTTATTTGTTTTTACTTCCCTTCACAGTTGTTCATCTGCTTTGCTTCTTTAATTCCACCTATGAATGAAACCACGCGGTCATTCTCTTTCCCGAGTGACTTACTTCACGTAACATGATCCCTTAATTCTATCCACATTATTGCAAATGGAAAGATTTCCTTCTCTTTGATAGCTGAGTACCATTCCTCTCTCTATGACCATCATCTATCTCCCATCCTCTTTATCCATCATCTGACAGAGGGTACCGAGGCTCCTCCCACAGTGTGGCTACTGTGGCCCCAGCTGCTGTGGACATTGGGGTGCAGATGTCCCAAGTCTCACTGCATCTGTATCTTCGGAGTGAGCTCCAGGCCGTTCACCTGCTGGTCACAGGGCGGCTCTATTTGTATCTTCCTGAGGGGCCTCCACACTGTTTCCAGGGTGGCTGCACCAACCCGCGGTCCCGCCCACAGTGGAAGACGGTTGAGTGAGTTTTGCAGGACGTGGTAAAAGTCTGGTCCACATTTCATTTCACGTCCTGTGGGCTCCAATTCCTTGTCCTTAAGTATTTCTGGGAAGCCGGGTGTTGGGCTCCTTTTCAGTGAGATGTTTCCGAAGCTAACAGGCCCCAGCTGGAGCCTGAAAGGAAGCAGGTGTGGCCCATAGAGCACCTGCTGGCTCCTGCAGAGTCTCCTGTAGCACCAGAGCATCCCGCAGGGGGCGCCTGAGCCCAGGCCCCTCCCATGGGGCACGCATGTGCAGTAGGCCTCCTCTGCCTGCACTAACAGGAGCCAGCCTGTGCTGGGGAGGCCTGCAGAAGACATGGGGATGCATCTATGCTGATGAGCTGCAGCCTCCTCAGGACCCGCGGGGAGTCTTCAGGGGGAAATTGGGCCACATTCATGCTGACAGGAACCGCGGTCTCCTCAGGAATCACGGTGAGGCTTTAGGAAGATGTGGGCCCGCATCCACCCTGACAGGAGCCCCTAGGCCACCTCAGGACCCGCGGGGAGGCTTCAGGAAGATGTGGGCCCACATTCACGGTGACAGGAGCCCTGAGCACCTCAGGACTGGTGGGGAGGTTTCAGGAAATTGTGGGCCCACATCCACGCTGACAGGCGCCCCTGAGCAGCCTCAGGAACTGTGGGGAGGCTTCAGGAAGATATGGCGACGCGTTCACTCTGGCAGGAGCTCCCGGGCCCCTCAGGACATAAGTTGAGGCTTCTGAAAGCAGGGGGCCGCATTCATGGTTACAGGAGCCCTGGCCTCCTCAAACCCTCAGCTACGCTACAGGAGGACTTGGGGCCAAATGGACACAACAGGACGCTGACTTCCTCAGGACCCCTGGTGTAGACTTGGGGAAATATGTGGATGCGTCCATGTGGACAGAAGACCCCAGCTTTGTCAGGGCCTGTGGTGAGGCCTAAGAAAACTGTGGGTGCCACATCCACAGTGACAGGAGTCTCCAGCCTCCTCAGGACACACTGTGAAGTTTTGGGAAGATTTGAGGCCACGTCCATGCTGACAGGAGCCCCCAGCCTCCTCAGGTCTTATGGTGAGGCTTGAGGAAAATGTGGGACCACGTCAATGCTGACAGGAACCCTGTCTTCCTCAGGACCTGCACTTTGGTTTCGGGACATAAGGGGCTGCGTGTATGCTGACAGGAGCCCACAGCCTCCTCAGGACCTGCGGTGAGTTTTCTGGGGGACGTGGGGCCATGTCCAGTCTGACAGGAGCCCCCGGCCTCCTGAGGACCTGCTGTGAGGCTTCCAGAGGATGTGAGGCATAGTCCACAGTGACAGGAGACCCAGCGTCCTCAGGTCCCGTTGACTATGACTCAGGAACACGTGGGGCCACGTCCACACTCACAGGAGCCCGGCTTCCTCAGGACCCCTTGGAGGAATCTGGAGGAGCCATTGGGGGCCACGTCCATATCAGAAGAGACTCCTCAGAACCACAGTGTATGTGAAAGGGTAGAATGAATGGTAGGGTTAGGGGAGGGGAGGAAGTTGGTGGTTAGCCTTAGGTTAGATGTTAGGGGTTAGTGATTATGCTTATGGTTACGAATTAGAGGTTAGGTGAGGCATAAGGGTATTGGTCAGTGTTAAGAGTTAGGATGGTGGTTAGGGTAAGGGACAGGATTTAGTGTTAGGGTTAGGGTTTAGGCTCTAGGGATGAGGGCAGGAGGTTAGGAGTTTGGGATAGGGTTATGTTTAGAGTTAGGGTTGGGCTTAGGTTTGCAGTTAGGGTTAGGGGTTAGGGTGTGAGTTATTGTTAGGGGTTAGAGTTAGGGGTTAGAGTTAAGGGTTAGAGTTAAAGCTAGGGCTAGGTTTAGGGTTAGGGCGAGGGTTAGGATTAGGATAGGGGTTAGGGCTAGGGTTAGTGTTAGTGTTTGGTTAGGGTTTTGGGTTAGGGTCAGGTCAGGGTCAGGGTACGGTTTTGGAAAAGGGCAAGATATAGGATTAGGGAGTGGATTAGGGGTTGGCTTTAGGGTACGGGTTAGGGTACAGTTTGTGGTATGAGATAGGATTAGTATTAGAGGGTTAGGGTTAGGGTAAGGTTAAGGTTAGGAATAGGATTTGAATACCTTATTTTAAGGATAGGGTTAGAGGTTAGGGTTCGTGTTAGATTTAATGTAGGGGTCAGGGTTAAGGAAACCTAAGTTTAGGTGCACCTGCATTTAGGAGTTAGGGTGAGGGTTGGCAAGAAGGTTCAGTGAATGTGTTTTGGTCTTGGGGTTTGTGTTTGTTTTTCGATTAGTGATGGGTCTTGTTTAAGGGTTAGGTTAACTTTACGATTAAGTGTAGGGTTAGGGTTATGTCTGTGTATGGTTAGAGTTTGGGACTTGGCATGTGCCTGCACTGGGACTCCTAGCATCTTGGGCCGTTTAGTTTTATGCACTCTATTTAGGTTTTGGGTTCAAAGATAGCCTGACTCCACCAAGTCGGTGGCCTCCCCAGAGAATCAAAATCCAGGCTTCTGATGGTGTCAGAATAGACATGGCAGGCTTCTACCAAGCTGAGCTAGGAGGGGATTTGTGGCTCTAAAGACTCTTTATTTGGATTTTCAGTTGCCTTTCTGATTTTATCTCTAGTGCGTACATGTTTCATCAATACTATCAATTATAATTTTAAAGTTTTACTTGAATTCCTGTTTGTATACACAGTATGATATAGTTTCAGGTTTACCACATAGTGATTCAACTCTTGGTTACAACGCCTGGTACTGGCCACAGGTGCCCTCCACTATCCCCATCCCCTGATTCCCCATCTCCCTCACCTTCCTCTGGTATTTATTAGTTGATTCTCTCTGGTTAAGAGTGTGTTTTTTTGTTTGCTTCTCTCATCCCCCCCCCTGCCCCTTTGCCAGTTTGTCTGGTTTCTTAAAATTCACATGTGAATGCAATTGTATGGTATTTCATATCTTTCTCTGCCTGACTGAGTTCATTAAGCATAAGTCCTTTCCACTTCTCCCACATCATTGTAAATGGCTTCATTTCATTGCTTCTGATGGCCGAGTGATGTCGCAGTGGGTATATTTACCACATCGTCTCTGCCCATTCATCAGTCGATAGGCATCTGGGCTGTATCCACAGTTTGGCTGTTGTTGATAACGCTGCTACAAACACTTATCTGCATGTCCTACTTGGAATGTACTAAAAGACTTTTGTATCCTCGGGGTAAATACCTAGCTCTGCAATTTTGGAATCGTAGGGTAGCGCTATTTTTAACTTCTTTTTTAATTTTTTTATGATAGTCACAGAGAGGCAGAGACACAGGCAGAGGGAGAAGCAGGCTCCGTGCACTGTTAGTCCGATGTGGGATTCGATCCCAGGTCTCCAGGATCGCGACATGGGCCAAAGGCAGGTACCAAACCGCTGCACCACCCAGGGATCCCCTATTTTTAACGTCTCGAGGACCCTCCACAGTGTTTTTCACAGTGGCTGCAACTGTTCGCATGCCCACCAGGAGTGTAAGGGGGGGCTCCCTCTTCTCTATAGCCTCAACAACACCTGTTGTTTATTCTGTTGTTAATTTTAGCCATTCTGTCGGCTGTCAGGTGACATCTTATTGTGGTTTTCATTTGAATTTCCCTGATGATGGGTGACGCGGAGTGTCTTTCGGTGTCTGGTGGCCATCTGGATGTCTTGTCAGAGACAAAGTCCATTCATGTCTTGTACCCATCTGCAGTTGGATAATTTGTGTTTAGGAGGTTGAGATTTATATTTGCTTTGTGTATTTTGCATACTAACTGTTTATTGGATGTGTTATTTACAAATATCTCCTTTCATTTTGTATGTTGCCTTTTAGCGTTGGTTGTTTCTTTCATTTTGCAGAAGCTTTTGAATTTGATGAAGTCCCAAGAGTATTTTTGCTTTTGTTTCCCTCAACTCAGAGGCACATCTAGAAAGAAGATCCAATGGCCAACGTCAAAGACCTTGTTGCCTATCTTTTCTTCCTTTTATGGTTTCAGGTATCAAATTTAGGTCTTTCATCCATTTTGAATTTATTTTTTATATATATTGTGTAAGAAAGTGGTCCAATTTCATTCTTCTGCATGTGGCTGCCTGGTTTTCCCAACACCATTTCTTCTTATCCAGGGGTCAGGGTTAGGGTTTGTTGAAGAGACTGTCTTTGTGCCATTGGATATTCCCTGCTGCCTTGTTGTCGATTAATGGATCATAGAGTTACAGGTTTGTATCTTGTTTCGGCATTCCATTCTATTCTATTGATCTAAGCATCTCCTGTTGGGAGATTCCTGATTGCTGATTCAATTTTGTTGCAGGTTATCTGTGTGTTCTAGTTTCTTATTTCTTCCTTTTTCATTTTTGCTGTGTTATATATTTCCAGGAATTGATCTATTTCTTCCAGGTTCTAGGTTGCTGGCATATGATTTTTCATAATGTTCTCTTATAAACGTTTTTATTTCTCTAGTTTTGGTTGTTATTTCTCTTATCTCATTTGTGATTTTATTTGGGTGTTTCTCATCTTTTTATCTTTTTTCTTTTTTAAATATTTTATTTATGTATTCATGCAAGACACAGAGAGGCAGGGGTATAGGCAGGGGGAAAATGAGGCTCCACGCAGGGAGCCTGATGTGGGACATTATTCCCCAGGACCCCGGGATCATGACGTGAGCCAAAGCAGATGCTCAACCACTGAGGCACCCAGGTGCCTTGCTGATTAAATTCCTTTGCTAGTTATGGCTCTAGTCACATTTTCTATTTCTTCCTCTTTCAGTTTTGCTCGTTTGCACATTTCTAGGGATCTCTCCAATTCTTCCTGGTCTCCCAGGTTGTTAGCGTATAATCTTTTATAGTATTCCCTTATAATTGTCTTATTTTCTGGAGTTGATTGTGATCTCTCTTCTCTCTTTTGTGATTTTATTTATTTAGTTCTTTTCTGTTTTCTTGTTGATAAGGCTGGCTAGGGCTTGATCCATTTTCTTAGTTATTTTGAAGAACCAGTTCTTAGTTTCATTATTCCATTCTACTGTTTTGTTGTTTCTGTATTGATTATTTCTGCTCTCATCTTTATTTTTTCCTTCTTAAGGAGGCTTTAGAATTTGTTCCCTATTCCTTTTCCAGCTCCTTTAGGTGTAGTGTTGGGTTGTGTATTGGAGACTTCTTGATTCTTGAGGTAGGCCTGTATTGCTATCTACTTCCCTCTAAGGACTGTCTTTGCTACATCCTAGAGGTTTGAAGAAACATGTTTTCATTTTCATTTGTTTTAAATTTCCTCCTTAATTTCCTGGTTACTCCATTCCTTCTCTGGTAGGATGATCATAATCTCCACAAATATTTGGTCTGTCCAAATTTTTTTTTACTCTCGACTTCAAGTTTCATAGCGTCGTCGTCCGAAAATATACATGGTGTTATACCATCCTTCTTGTACCTGTTGTACCTGTTGAGGGCTGATTTGTGGTCCATGATATAATCTATTCTGGAGAATGTCCCATGTACACTTGAAAGGAATGTGTATTCTGCTTTAGGAAGAAATGTTCAGACTATATCTGTTGAGTCACTTTGGTCCAGTGTGTCAAGCCTATTGTTCCCCTGTTGATTTTCTGCATAGACGCGGTCCATTGCCCTAAGTGGGTGTTAAAATCCCCAGTCATTGTATTATTATCAGTGTGTTCCTGTACGTTTGTTGTTAATTGGTTTCTATATTTCGGTACTCCCATGTTGGCAGCATAAATATGCAGTTGTTTGATCTTTTTTTTAAATAAATTTATTTTTTATTGGTGTTCAATTGACCAACATACAGAATAACACGCAGTGCTCATCCCGTCAAGTGTCCCCCTCAGTGCCCGTCACCCATTCACCCCCACCCCCCGCCCTCCTCCCCTTCCAGCACTGCTAGTTCTTTTCCCAGAGTTAGGAGTCTTTATGATCTCTCTCCCTTTCTGATATTTCCCAAACGTTTCTTCTCCATTCCCTTATATTCCCTTTCACTATTATTTATATTCCCTGAAGGAATGAGAACATACACTGTTTGTCCTTCTCCGATTGACTTACTTCACTCAACATAATAGCCTCCAGTTCCATCCACGTTGAAACAAATGTTGGGTATTTGTCGTTTCTAATGGTTGAATATTATTCCATTGTATACATAAACCACATCTTCTTTATCCATTCATCTGTTGATGGACACCAAGGCTCCTGACACTGTTTGGCTATTGTGGACATTCTGCTATAAACATCGGGGTGCAGGTGTCCCGGCGTTTCATTGCATCTGAATCTTTGGGGTAAATCCCCAATAGTGCAATTGCTGAGTCATCGGGCAGGTCTATTTTTAACACTTTGTGGAACCTCCACACAGTTTTCCAGAGTGACTGCACCAGTTCACATTCCCAACAGCAGTGTAAGACGGTTCCCTTTTCTCCGCATCCTCTCCAACATTTGTGGTTTCCTGCCTTTTTAATTTTCCCCATTCTCACTGGTGTGAGGTGGTATCTCATTGTGGTTTTGATTTGTATATCCCTAAGGGCAAGTGATGCAGAGCATGTTTTCATGTGCATGTTGCCATGTCAGTGTCTTCCTCTGTGAGATTTCTCTTCATGTCTTTTGCCCATTTCATGATTGGATTGTTTGTCTCTTTGGTGTTTATTTTAAGAAGTTCTTTATAGATCTTGGAAACTAGCCCTTTATCTGAAACGTCTTTTGCATATATCTTCTCCCATGCTTGGGTTGTCTTTAGTTTTGTTGACTGTATCCTTTGCTGTGCAGAAGCTTCTTATCTTGATGAAGTCACAATAGTTCATTTTTGCTTTTGTTTCTTTTGCCTTCATGGATGTACGTTTCAAGAAGTTGCTGCGTCCAAGTTTAAAACGGGTGTTGCTTGTGTTCTCCTCTAAGATTTTGATGGATTCTTGTCTCACATTTAGATCTTTCATCCATTTTGAGTTTATCTTTGTTTATGGTGAAAGAGAGTGGTCTAGTTTCATTCTTCTGAAGGTGGATGTCCAATCTTCCCAGCACCATCTATTGAAGAGACTGTCTTTCTTCCAATGGATAGTCTTTCCTCCTTTATCGAATATTAGGTGACCATAAAGTTCAAGGTCCACTTCTGGGTTCTCTATTCTGTTCCATTGATCTATGTGTCTGTTTCTGTGCCAGTACCACACTGTCTTGATGACCACAGCTTTGTAGTACAACCTGAAATCTGGCATTGTGATGCCCCCAGATATGGTTTTCTTTTTTAAAATTCCCCTGGCTTTCGGGGTCTTTTCTGATTTCACACAAATCTTAAAATAATTAGTTCTAACTCTCTGAAGAAAGTCCATGATATTTTTTTAATTAATTAATTAATTTATTTTTGGTAGTCACAAGAGAGAGAGAGAGGCAGAGACATAGGCAGAGGGAGAAGCAGGCTCCATGCACCGGGAGGCTGATGTGGGATTCGATCCCGGTTCTCCAAGATTGCGCCCTGGGCCAAAGGCAGGCGCCAAACCGCTGCGTCACCGGGGGATCCCAGTCCATGGTATTTTGATAGGGATTGCATTAAATGTGTACGTTGCCTGGGTAGCATTGACATTTTCACAATATTAATTCTGCCCTTCCATGAGCATGGAATATTTTTCCATCTCTTTGTGTCTTCCTCAATTTCTTTCAGAAGTGTTCTATTGTTTTTAGGGTCTAGATCATTTACCTCCTTGGTTAGGTTTATTCCTAGGTATCTTTTGATTTGGGTGCAACTGTAAATGAAATTGACTCCTTAATTTCTCTTTCCTCAGTCTCATTGTCAGTGTATAGAAATGCCATTGATTTCTGGATATTGAGTTTTTATATTGCAATGCTACCAAATTGCTGTATGAGTTCTAGCAATCTTGGGGTGGAGGCTTTTGGGTGTTCTAGGTAGAGTATCATGTCATCTGAGAAGAGGGAGATTTTGACTGCTTCTTTGCCAATTTGAATGCCTTAATGTCTTTTTGCTGTCTGACTGCTAATGCTAGGACTTCCAGACTATGTTGAATAGCAGTGGTGAGAGTGGACATCCCTGTCTTTTTCCTGATATTAGGGGAAAGGCTCCCAGTGCTGCCCCACTGAGAATGATATTTGCTGTGGGCTTTTCGTAGATGGCTTTTAAGATGTCGAGGAATGTTCCCTCTATCCCTACGCTCTGAAGAGTTTTGATCAGGAATGGATGCTCTATTTTGTCAAATGCTTTCTCTGCATCTAATGAGAGGATCATATGGTTCTTGGTTTTTCTCTTGGTGATATGATGAATGACATTGATTGTTTTACACGTGTTGAACCAGCCTTGTGTCCCGGGGAAAATCCTACTTGGTTATGGTGAATAATATTCTTAATGTATTGTTGGATCCTATTGGCTAGTATCTTGTTGAGAATTTTTGCATCCATGTTCATCAGGGATATTGGTCTGTATTCTCCTTTTAGGTGGGGTCTTTGTCTGATTTTGGAATTAAGGTGATGCTGGCTTCATAGAACGAATTTGGAAGTACTCCATCTCTTTCTATCTTTCCAAACAGCTTTAGTAGGAGAGGTATGGTTTCTTCTTTAAACGTTTGATAGATTTCCCCTGGGAAGCCATCTGGCCCTGGACTTTTGTGACTTGGGAGGTTTTTGATGACTGCTTCAATTTCCTCCCTGGTTATTGGCCTGTTCAGGTTTTCTATTTCTTCCTCTTCCAGTTTTGGTAGTTTGTGGCTTTCCAGGAAAGCGTCCATTTCTTCTAGATTGCCTAATTTATTTCCGTATAGCTGTTCATAATATGTTTTTAAAATCGTTTGTATTTCCTTGGTGTTGGTAGTGATCTCTCCTTTCTCATTCATGATTTTATTAATTTGAGTCTTGTCTCTCTTCTTAATAAGACTGGCTAATGGTTTACGTATGGTATTAATTCTTTCAAAGAACCAACTCCTGGTTTTGTTGATCTGTTCCACATTTCTTATGGTCTCAGTTTCCTTGAGGTCTGCTCTAATTATAATTAAATCTCTTATTCTATTTGGGTGTAGGATCTAGCTGCTGTTTTTTTGTCTAGCTCCTTTATGAGTAAGGTTAGCTTTTGTATTTGAGATCTTTCCAGTTTTTGAATGGATGCTTCTATTGTGATGTATTTCCCCCTTAGGACTGCTTTTGCTGCATGCCAAAGATTTTGAACATTTGTATCTTCATTCCAATTAGTTTCCATGAATCCTTTTAATTCTTCCTCAATTTCCTGGTTGAACCTTTCATCTTTTAGCAGGATGGTCCTTAACCTCCATGTTTTTGAGGTCCTTCCAAACTTCTTGTTGTGATTTAGTTCTAATTTTAAGGCATTATGGTCTGAGAATATGCAGGGGATGATCCGAATCTTTTGGTATCGGTTCAGACGTGATTTGTGACCCAGTATGTGGTCTATTCTGGAGAACGTTCCATGTGCACTTGAGAAGAATGTTTATTCAGTTCAGTTTGGATGTAAAGTTCTGTAGATATCTGTGAAATCTATCTGCTCCAGTGTATCATTTAAAGCTCTCATTTCTTTGGAGATGTTGTGATAGAAGACCTATCGAGGGTAGAAAGACCTAGATTGAAGCCACCAAGTATAAGATAATTATTATCTAAGTATTTTTCACTTTCGTTATTAATTGGCTTAAATATTTGTCAGCTCCGATATTCGGGGAATATATATTGAGGATTGTTAAGCCCTCCTGTTGGATAGATCCTTTAAGTATGATTTAGTGTCCATCTTCATCTCTCACTATAGTCTTCGGGGCAAATTTTAGTTTATCTGATATATGGATGGCTACCACTGCTTTCTTTCTTTTTTTTTTTTCACTGCTTTCTTTTGAGGACCATTTGAATGGTAAATGGTTCTCCAACACATTATTTTCAGATTGTAGGTGTCCTTCTGTCTAATATGAGTCTCTTGTAGAAAGCAAATAGTTGGGTCCTGATTTTTTATCCAGTCTGAAACCCTGCGCCTTTGAAGGGGTCATTAAGCCCATTCACGTTCAGAGTTACTTTCAACAGATATGAGTTTAGTGTCATCATGACATCTATTCAGTCCTTGTTTTTGTGGATTGTTCCACTGAACTTCTTCTTAAAGGGGAATTTTAAGAGTCCCCCTTAAAATTTCTTGCAGAGCTACTTTGGAGGTCACATATTCTTTCAGTTCCTGCCTGTCTTGAAAGCTCTTTATCTCTCCTTCCATTTTGAATGAGAGACTTGCTGGATAAAGTATTCTTGGTTGCATGTTATTCTCATGGAGGACCCTGAATATATCCAGCCAGCACTTTCAGGGCTGCCAGGTCGCTGTGGAGGGGTCTGCTCCTCCCCATAAAGGTCAGGGATTTCTTGTCTCTTGCTGCTTTAAGGATCTTCTCTTTATCTTTGGAATTGGCAAGCTTCACTATTAAATCGAGGTGTTGGACGGTTTTAATGATTTTAGGGGGGGATCTCTCTATTTCCTGGATCTGAATGCCTGTTTCCCTTCCCAGATTAGGAAAGTTTTCAGCTAGGATTTGTTCAAATACATATTCTGTCCCTCTGTCCCTTTCTGCGCCCTTAGGATCCCCAATTACACATAGGCTTTTCTTCCTCAGGCTGTCGTTTATTTCCCTTAATCTGTCTTCCTGGTCTCTTAATTGTCTGTCTCTTTTTTCCTCAGTTTTCCTCGTTGCCATCAACTTGTCTTCTATGTCACTCACTCGTTCTTCCACCTCGTTAACCCTCGTCATTAGGAATTCTAGTTTGGATTGCATCTCATTCAATTGTTTTTTACTTTCTGCCTGATTGTATCTAAATTCTGCAGTCATGAAGTCTCTTGAGTCCTTTATGCTTTTTTCTAGAGCCACCAGTAGCTGTATAATAGTTCTTCTGAATTGGTTTTCTGACATTGAGTTGTAATCCAGATTTGTAACTCTGTGGGAGAGAGGACTGTTTTTTCTTTTGAGGTGAGGTTTTCCTTCTAGTCATTTTGCTCAGTGCAGAGTGGTTAAAAACAAGTTGTATTGGGAAAAGGAGAAAAAGAGAAGAGAGAAAGAAAAAAGAGAAGAGAAAAAGAAAAAAGGAAAAAGGAAGAAAAAAGCAAAAAAGAATAAAAGGAGAAAGAAAAAGAAAGAAAGGGGGGGAAAGGATGGGGGAAGCAATGAGAAATTTAAAAAAAACATGGGGGAGTATCTTCTGATTCTGTCTACTTTAAGTCCCTTGACTTCCTCTGGAACTTGGCCGTCTAGCTGGTCTTCTGGGGGGAGGTGCCTGTTGTACTGATTTTCAGGTGCTAGCCCTTGGGGGAGCGCCTCTCCCCCTGCCTAGTGAAGCGCTCAGTGGGCTCCTATACCCTGTGACCCCCAAGGAGGAACAACCCCAGTGGCAGCAGCCAGGTCGGAACACCTGTATTCAGCCTCCCCAGTAACTCTGGAGCAGTCCGTTTGCAGGGTCTGGAGGCTCTGGGGCAGGGCTGCTGATCTTCTCAGCTCTGAGCAGGAGCGTCCTTGTGGCCTGGGCCCTCCAGGCCTCTGACTGTCCCGGGGGAGGCCGAATCCTGGGCTGTGTCCCGGCCCTGTGCTCCCCGACCTGCGCTGTTGATTCTTGCTCCCGTCCGGGTAGGCACCTCTCCACGAGCCGCCATAGCCCCTCTGAGCTGCTCCTGGAGCCCTGCAGCCCCCTCCACACGAAGCCACTTCCTCTGCCCTAGGCGCCGCCACCTAGCTGTTCCCAGGGACCCGCTGCCCCCTCCGCACAGAGCTGCTGCCGGATCCCCTCAGAGCTACTCCTGGGTCAATGAATGTGCCCTACAGCCCTTAGGGACCTCAGTGCAATCTCCTGGGAGTGCAGGTGTATGTTTGTGTCCCGTGGAGCCCGAGGGTATCCACGCCCTCCTGGGGTCTTGCTCTGAATCCCTGCGGGCATCATTTCCCCCTGGAAGAATGGTGCAGCTCCTGCTTCTCTGGACAGAGCTCTCCTGCCCGGGGGGCACTCGCCCTGGCCTTAGCCTGGCTCTGTGGGGCCCCTACCCCTTGGATGCCTTTTGTATCTTTATTTCTTTTTCCCCATCTTCCTACCGTGATAGAAGTGTGAACTTTTCTCACTATAGCATTTTTTAAATTTTTTTTATTTATTTATGATAGTTACAGAGAGAGAGAGAGAGAGTGGCAGAGACATAGGCAGAGGGAGAAGCAGGCTCCATGCGCCGGGAGCCCGATGTTGGATTCGATCCCGGGTCTCCAGGGTCACGCCCTAGGCCAAAGGCAGGCGCCAAACCGCTGCGCCACCCAGATTTCCCTCACTGTAGCATTCTATCTGGTCTCTGTTTAAGTCTCAGGCTGAATTCTTAGATTTTCAGGATGATTTGAAGTTTATCTAGGTAATTTTGTCAGGACAGGTGACTTGGGGACCTTTTTCTTCCACCATCTTGCCTCTCCTCCTGTATGTTGCTTTTCAGCTTTAGTTGTTTCCTTCACTTTGCAGAAGCTTTTCAATTTGATGAAATCCCAATTGTATTTTTGCTTCTGTTTCCCTCACCTCAGAGGCATATCCTGAAAGAAGATCCAATGGCCAATGTCAAAGACTTTGCTGTCTATCTTTTCTTCTTTGTATGGTTTCAGGTCTCTCATTTAGGTCTTTCATCCATTTTGAATTTATTTTTTATATATATGGTGTAAGAAAGTGGTCCAGTTTCATTCTTCTGCATGTGCCTGCCTGGTTTTCCCAACACCATTTGTTCTTATCCTGGGGTCAGGTTTAGGGTTTCTTGAAGAGACTGTCCTTGTGCCATTGGATATTCCTTCCTGCCTTGTTGTCCATTAATGGATCATGGAGTTACAGGTTTGTATCTTGTTTTGGCTTTCCATTCTGTTCTATTGATCTAAGCATCTCCTGTTGGGAGATCCCTGATTGCTGATTCAATTTCTCTGCTGGTTAACAGTCTGTTCAAGTTTCTTATTTCTTCATTTTTCATTTTTGATATGTTATATATTTCTAGGAATTGATCTATTTCTTCCAGGTTGTAGGTTGCTGGCATATATTTTTCATCATATTCTCTTATTATTGTTTGTATTTCTGTAGTGTTGGTTGTTATTTCTCTTTTCTCATTCGTGATTTTATTTGGGTCTTCTCATCTTTTTATGTTTTTCCTTTTTTTTTAATTTTTGGTTCTATTTTTTTTTATTTATGATAGTCACAGAGAGAGAAAGGGAGAGAGGCAGAGACATAGGCAGAGGGAGAGGCAGGCTCCATGCACCGGGAGCCTGATGTGGGATTTGATCCCGGGTCTCCAGGATCGCGCCCTGGGCCAAAGGCAGGCGCCAAACCGCTGCGCCACCCAGGGATCCCTATGTTTTTCCTTTTTTAAAGATTTTATTTATGTATTCATGAGAGACACAGAGAGGCAGCAGTATAGGCAGAGGGAAAATGAGGCTTCATGCGGGGAGCCTGATGCGGGACTTGATCCACCAGGATCCTGGGATCCTGACCTGAGCCAAAGCACATGCTCAACCACTGAGGCACACAGTTGCCTTGCTGATTCAATTCCTTTGCTAGTTATGGGTCTGTTCACATTTTCTATTTCTTCCTATTTCAGTTTTGCTCGTTTGCACATTTCTAGGGATTTGTCCATTTCTGCCAGGTCTCCCAGATTGTTAGCATATAATCTTTCATAGTATTCCCTTATAATTGTCTAATTTTTCTGGTGTTGATTGTGATCACTCTTCTCTCTTTTGTGATTTTATTTATTTAGGTCTTTTCTCTTTTCTCGTTCCAAAGGCTGGATAGGGTTTGATCCATTTCATTAATTATTTTGAAGAAATAGCTCTTAGTTTCGTTATTCCATTCTAACGTTTTTCATTTCTGTATTGTTTATTTCTGCTCTCATCTTTATTTTATCCCTTCTTCTGTAGGCTTTAGGCTTTTTTTGCTATTCCTTTTCCAGCTCCTTTAGGTGTAGGGATAGGCTGTGTATTGGAGACTTCTTGTTTCTTGAGGTAGGCCTATATTACTATGTACTTTTCTCTTTGGACTGCCTTTTCTACATCCCAGAAGTTTGGAGAAACATGTTTTCATTTTCATTTGTTTTAAATTTCTTCTTTAATTTCCTGATTGCTCCATTCATTCTCTAGTAGGATGTTCATAATCTCCACGTATTTTTGGTCTGTCCAAATATTTTCTTACTGTTGACTTAGAGTTTCATAGCATCATGCTCCGAAAAGGTACAGGGTGTGATATCAACATTCTTGTACCTGTTGAGGGCTGATTTGTGGCCCATGATATGATCTGTCCCAGGCCCTCCTGGCCCATGGGGCACAGGCTGAGTCTCAGTATAGTCTGTGGGGTCTTGACCCTGGCATCTGGCCGCCCCTGGAAGGCACGTGGGGATGTCAGCTGTGCCTTGCAGTGCCCATGCAGGGGCTGTTGGGGCCTGGGTGGTGCCCCCTCCTCCTCTCTGTGGGTCTCTCCACGCCCCGTACACAGAGTTCTGGGAGACACAGAAATGGGCTGGCTGTGCATTTTCACACCACAATACTTTATTGACATTCTACAGCAAAC
This sequence comes from Canis lupus baileyi, assembly GCF_048164855.1. Taxonomy (NCBI): domain Eukaryota; kingdom Metazoa; phylum Chordata; class Mammalia; order Carnivora; family Canidae; genus Canis; species Canis lupus. The sequence goes on along the minus strand of NC_132869.1, from coordinate 2,648,063 downwards.
GGGCTCAGAGTCGAGGGTGCATGCCTTCCCCTGGGAAGGGAGACCGTTCTGTCCTTTAGGGGAGGGCAAGGATCACATGGGTGTGGGGCAAGTGCTGGAGTCCCCCACCGGGGAGCATGTGTGGACTCCGGGTGGGGGTGTGTGTCCTGAGGTTTCAGCATGAGAGACGGTTGTGAGGACAGCAGAGCTGACCTTGACCTGCAGCTCATGGGTTCCTGCGCTGGGTCCCCACAGGGCAGGTGGACCCTGGTCATGGGGCTCCTGTGGCCCCAGCACCTGGAGGAGCCTGCCTCCTGGTGTGGGTGCGGGTAGGGTCCACCAGCCTACCTCTTCTCTCCCCAACCTTGGGTGTCCCGGGATCCCCAGGGCTGCCCGAGGTCAGCGATCTGGATCTGTGGGGCACCCCCAGGGCCCAGGAGGCCACATCCAGCTGTGAGAAGGCTCGCTCAGTGTAGGGCCAGAATCCAGGGCTGGACAGGGCCATGGGGGGCTGGATCACATTAGTCTTTTTGTTGGGCCTGGGGCGGGGTCTCAAATCACCCCCACCTTCACAGAGCCTGGGGCCAGGCCAGCCCAGATCCCCGTGGGTTATGGGCTCGTGCCCTGTGAAGGGTGTGTCGCCCTCCAGGAGGGACAGTGCATCCTCTGCACCACTCACCTGCACACACCCTTTTGGGGGCTCCTTGTCTTCCCTCCTCCCTGCAACCCCTAGGTACTCTATGGGACCCCCAGGCTTCTGATGGGAGCAGGGTATCGAGAGATCCCTGGGGAGGCTGAACATGTCCCACAGGGGGCACCTGCACCGGGTCCTTGATGGGGGCTCATTGTGTGGGCGTGGATGGTATGGGGGCATGGTGTTGGGGTATAGTGTGGGTGGGGATTGTGTGGGGCTGTGTGGGTTTGAGTGGGATGATATAGGTGGGATGCCATGGGGAATGATGATGTAGGGGGATGGAGTGGGAGTGGGGAATGAGGGGGATATCATGGCGGGCCTGCGGACACAGGGCATCCCCTTCCTCTAAGATGCACAAGGAGACGTCTACACTTAAAGGCAACTCCAGTCTGGGGTTTGCTGAGACACTTGTCCCTGGGGCGGGGTGTGGTCAGTGCAGGACCCTGGCTGGACTGGGGGCATTATCTGGGTTTCATGATACTATGTGTGTTTTCAAATTGCAAAATGCCTCAAATTAATAGCATAAAACTTAGAAATATATAAATCACCGAGTGGGTGTCACTCTGACCCGTCCGACCCTCATGGAATCAATGTGTGTCCTGGTCCAGCCGTGGCCATTCCGCCTGGCTCCCAGGTCTAGTTCCTGCCCCCCACGTCCCGAAACCTCATCCCCTGCTACTCAGAGGACCGTCCCTCTCCCCTTTGGGGTTCAGCTCCCATGGCAAGCCCTGGAGACCCCATCCTAGTGGCCTCTTCATGTCCGAGGCCCCGGGGGTGGGGGCACAGAGGTCATCCCCAACACCCTACCATGGAGTGGTGTGTTGTTGGCTGCTGTTCTGCCCCCCGACTCAGAATCCCCGTTTTCCCTACCCAGAATCCCCCGGTCCTACACTGGGTCCTGATCCCCCCTAGCCCCTCAACCTCACCCTACCCCGTAGTAGTCCCAAAATATGATGTGACTGCTGCACAACCTGTTGACGTCCAGGTCCACCTGCGTGATGTCCCTGGAGGAGACCAGGTCCCCCTCTTTCATTTGCTGCGGGAAAACCTGGGAGGAGGAGCTGGGATCAGGGACACAGACCCCGACCTGTCACCAGGTGCTCTCCTGGGCAGGGAGCCCTGGGGCCACCATAGGAGTGTGTCCTGCCGAAACCTCCTTCCATTGCCTGGGAGGCCGGGGACGGCGGGAGTGCCCACCGTGCTCATGGAACTGTGTGATGGCCTGTGCCCAGCTGTGGTGTGTGGGGAGGTGACTGAGGGTCAGCCTGGGTGGGAGGGGACAGGAGGTCAGTCCAGGTGGGGAGGGGTCATTCGGGTGTTGTGTCCAAGATTGCGAATCCGAGAAACCACTAAGGAGCCGACACTTATGCAAACACACGTGGGTTGTTTTACAAACTCAAAAAAGGGTCCAGGTATACCCCACACAGTGGACCAGAGACTTGGACCCTGAGGAGGGTTGTAGCTTAGTTTTAAGGGCTGGTCTCAGGGACCTCCAGAAGGGCTGGAGCAATTCCTCAAGTTCTGTTTACATTTTGATATGGGTCCTTCAGGGGCATTGAGCTCTCATTCAAATTGGGGCTTCCAGCCCTTGGCTTAGGCTCGGTTTTTATTCTTTTGTGGGGCTTTCTAAGACATTAAGCTGTCAACATTTGTTTTATTCCAGTAACTGAAGTAATGCAAATTTCAGCTCTTCTTCACAGGGGCCTGGGATTGCTGGACGTGTGCTAATACTGAACTTAAAGTAGAATGGCCATAATGTTCTCGGCCTCCACGCATCCCGTCCTGTCCTATCTAGCTCATGCTCCCCTCCCTGGAGCTCCTAAGAGAGACATTGCAAATGACCTCAGCCTGGCAGCCTGTGTTGGGGGACAGGCCCAGGGATTTGGGATCAGGACGACCTGGGGCGCGGGCGTCCCGGCAGTGCAGCAGGATTAGATGCTGCAGAATCTTATTCCCTAAGGATATCTTGACAACTGACTTTGTACTAGAAAAGTTCTCCTTTGTCTTTACAACTTCAGGAGCGATTTAAAGCATTTTTTCTCTGCCCATCTGATTTCTCAGATTCTAATCTGAGACGTATTTCCTGTTAATAAGGATAATTTACTATCCATAGTACTATGTTTAAAATATTCTGACACAAGTAATTCAGAGGGATGAGGCTTTCTCATCTATTTCTTCACAGCTCAGTCATTCATCAGGAAATGAATCTTTATGGATTTGGAAATAATTGAGAGACATTAGTACCAATGGTCCTATTATTAAGTGAAGGATTCTTCCCTGAGATTCTTCCCCTGTTTCAACTGACACTGAAACACTGTGAACTCTTTGGAAGACCAATGTCAAGGAAATAAATGTTATACATTGCTAATTTTAGATGCACTTGCAATATGGTGTCTATTATACTAGAAGTATTTTTATCTGATTTTTGCTATTTATTATCCTTTCCTGTTTTTCAGGTTGAAGAGGCATTATACGTGTTCATAAGTGTTTTTCTTTCCTTCTGATATAAAATTCTTACTATGTTCCCATCGAAGGAAATCTTTAAGAATAAGGCAAAAGTTAATTCAATGATTCTTAAAATATCTTCACACTGGAGCCTGATTCATTTAAGTCAATTTTCAAATTAAATCTTATTTTTTAGAAAGAAAACAAAGCTTCATAGGGAAATTGAGAAGATAGTACAGAGAATTCTCATGCACTTGCACTCAATTTCTCCAATTATTGATATCTTATATCGGTACGGTACAAATATTAGCTAATGAATCAATATTAAAATATTCGCAATAACCAAAGACCATACTTTATTCAGATTTCCTTAGTTTTTGCTAAGTCACCATCCCTTATATCACACTCCATTTGTCCTCATGTTTTCTTAAGCTCCCCTGGATTGTGACAGTCTTTCAGCCTTTCCTTGCTGTTGGTGAACTGGAAAACTTTGAGAAGTAGAGTATTTTGTAAAATTTCCCTCAGTTGAGACATGTCTGTTGTTTATCTCATGATTGAACTGTTTTTGTGGATTCTATACAGAGATATACTGCCATTTTTATTATATCATATAAAGGATAGATACTATCAACAAGATTTATCATTCTTGGTATAGATCTGATCATCTTGCTGAGGTAGTGTTAGGTTTCTCCATAGTAAAGTCATTCTTTATTGTTATTATTATTATTATTATTATATTATAATTATTAAGCTTTTCATAATATATTTTGTAGAAGGAAGTTACTATGTGTATTCCATACATAAGAGTGGGAAGCTATGCTCATGAACTTGAGTGTGGAATATCTGCACATAACCTTTCTTGTTTTTAAGGCTTCCACTTGGGACTGCATCTCAGTTATAGCATTTTTAACGTTGGCCTGACTAGATTTTAGTTCTTTTATTTCTACAGTAAGGGATTCTCTAGTTTTCTGTTGTGCTCTTTTTCCAGCCCAGATGCTATCTTTATAATCATTGTTTTAAACTGTAGTTAGACATCATATATTTGTATTGATGGACTTCCTGGCTGTGAGTATTACCTCATGTTTTTTTATAGAGGTGAATTTCTCCATCTCATTATTTTTTCCAGAAATAGAAAGTAGGAAGAAGGAAGAAAAAGAAAAACCAAGAAAAACAATAACAACTGCCCTCCCCCCAAAAGAATCACCAGATTATTTTGGCCTGGTAGTTAAAAGATTCTAAATCCCAAAATAAGAAACAAAATTAAAGTACCATGAAACTAAAAATAAGAAATATATAAGGTACATACATAAAAATTAAAATAAGGCAATTTATAAAATAGAATCAAAGAAACTAAATGAAAATAAAGCACAAAGTAAAAAGGAAGCTAGATCCTACTTTCCAGGCAGAGCTGAATCTCTGCAGCCTCTGTGGTCTGACACCTTGGTGGCAGGGAGTGCTCTGTGCGGGGTCTGAGGTTTGGCCATGGCAGTGATGTCAGGTGCACATCTGACTGCTGTGTCAGAGGCGGGTTGGGTGTCAGCCCTTCTGGCCTCCAGCGGGCAGTGCTGTGCTGCTTCCTGAGACTTGGAGCTGATGGGCGGGATGCGGGTGGAGACGCTGTGTCCACTGGCTCTGGGGCTGAGCATTCTACCCCCCAGTCTGCAGGCCCTCCACAGAAGGGCACCCAAGCCCCCGGGTCTCCGCCGCTTCTCTCGGAACCCTGCTTTCACTCTGCCCGCATCCGAGCTCCTTTTGATTTTGTTTTTTTTTACCTCAGACTGTTGTGCCCAAGATTGTGAATATGAGAAACCACCAAGAAGCCGATTCCGATGCAAACACACGAGGTATTATTTACAAGCTCGATCTTGTATCCAAGTATACCCAACACAGCAGAGCAGGGACTTGGACCCTGAGGTGGGTTTTAGCTTAGTTTTAAGGGCTGGTCTCAGGGACCTCCAGAAGGGCAGAAGCAATTCCTCAAGTTCTGTTTACATTTTGATATGGGGCCTTCAAGGGAATTGAGCCCTGTTCTCATTCTAATATGGGCTTCCTGCCCTTGGCCTGGGCTCAGTTTTGATTCAATTGTGGGGCTTTCTAGGACATTAAGCTGTAAACAGCAAAAGTTCCACACCTGTAATGGGGACGTCACACTGTCCCTATATGCTGAAGACGTGGTACTAGAAACAGGAAACCCGAGAGCCTCCACCAAAACCTGTTAGAACTAAGGAGTGAGTTCAGTAAAGTCACGGGACACAAACTGACAAAGCAGAGGTCTACAGAGCAGAGTAGCCTTGCTGTGTCCCGACAATGAGCACTCAGGAAGGAAAGGAAGGACATGAAGGCTTTCTCAGGAGCATCAAAGAGAATAAATAATGAGACTGAACCAAAGGAGCACAAGACTTGTGCTCTGAGCCAAACCAGGCTCTGTGAGGCCGTCCTGTTCTTGTGGGGTGGGACCCTCATCTTGTGAAAATGTCCGCAGTTCCTGAAGCTACCCTCAGTTTCAATGTCATTCCTATCAAAATCATGGTGGCAGATCTTAGAAATAGGAAAAAACCACCCATAACCTCCATTCCCCCCCAACAAATGCCTCGAACAGCAAATCATTATTGGAGAAGCATGACATAGTCGGACCCAGCACTTTCTATTTCAAATGATATCACAGAGACACAGGATAAAGCAGCGTGGTTCTCGGGCCCCCGCCTGCTCCATCGGTTAAGCATCCGACTCCTGACCTCACCTCTGGTCCTGATCTCAGGGGTCTTGAGTTCTAGCCCTGGGCTGGGACAGGGACGAGGCGTGGAGCCTACTTAGACAAACCAGACCCACGGAGGGTGGTCCCGGCATAAGCTGAATGAGCAAAACAGAGATTTCAGAAGGAAATGTGCTCTGATACAACTGATTTTTTTAACTTAATTTAATTTAAACCCAATTAATAAACGTATAGTGTATTATACTTTCAGAGGAAGAATTCAGGGATTCACCAGTTGGAGATAACAGCAGTGCCCATGACATCACGTGCCCTCCTTCATGCCGGTCCCCTGTTATCCCCCCCCTTCCAGAGACCCTCAGTTCCGTTCCTATCTTTAAGAGACTGTATTACCTGCATCTGTTTTCATCTTATTTTTTTTCTTTTCCTTCACAGTAGTTCATCTGCTTTGCTTCTGTAATTCCATCTATGAATGACACCATACGGTTATTCTCTTTCCTGACTGACTTACTTCACTTAACATGATCCCTTTAGTTCTATCCACATCATTGCAAATGGAAATATTTCCTTCTCTTTGATAGCTGAGTACCATTTCTCTCTCTATGACCATCATCTATCTCCCATCCTCTTTATCCATCATCTGCCTCAGGGCACCGAGGTCCTCTCACAGTGTGGCTACTGTGGACCTGGCTGCTGTGGACATTGGGGTGCAGGTGTCCCGAGTCTCACTGCATCTCTATCCTCGGAATAAGCCCCAGGCCTTTCACGTGCTGGTCACAGGTCAGCTCTATTTGTAAATTCCTGAGAGGCCTGCACACTGTTTTCAGGGCGGCTGCACCAACCTGTGGTCCCGCCCACAGTAGAAGAGGGGTGAGTGAGATTTGCAGGAAGTGGTAAAAGTCTGGTCCACATTTCATTTCGCATCTTCTGGACTCCAATACCTTGTCCTTAAGTATTTCTGGGGAACCCGGGTGTTGGTCTCCTATTCAGTGAGATGTTTCTGAAGCTAACAGCCCCAGCTGGAGCCTGAAAGGAGGCAGGTGGGGCCCATGGAGCACCCGCTGCCTCCTGCACAGCCTCCTGCAGCGCCTGAGCATCCCACAGGGAGTGCCCAAGACCAGGACCTTCCCAAGGGGCATGCATGCGCAGTAGGCCTCCTCTGCCTGCACTAACAGGAGCCAAGCTGTGCTGGGGAGGCCTGAGGATGACGTGGGGACGTGTCTATGCTGATGAGCTGCAGCCTCCTCAGGACCCGTGGGGAGTCTTCAGGGCGAAATTGGGCCGCGTTCATGCTGACCGGAGCCTCGGTCTCCTCAGGACGCGCGGTGAGGCTTTTGGAAAATGTGGGCCCGCATCCACCCTGACATGAGCCCCTGGGCCGCCTCAGGACCTGCGGGGAGGCTTCAGGAAGATGTGGGCCCTCATCCACGCTGACTGGAGCCCTGAGCCACCTCAGGACCTGCGTCGAGGCTTCAGGAAATTGTGCGCCCGCATCCACGCTGACAGGAGCCCATGAGCAGCCTCAGGACCTTCAGGGAAGTTTCAGGTAGATATAGGCCCCCATCCACACTGACAGGAGCCCCTGAGCTGTCTCAGGACCTGAGAGGAGGCTTCAGGAAGATGTGGCGCTGCGTCCACTCTGGCAGGAGCTCCCGGGCCCCTCAGGACATAAGTTGATGCTTCTGGAAGCTGGGGGCCGCATTCATGGTTACAGGAGCCCCGGCCTCCTCAGAACCCTCGGTGATGCTTTGGGAGGACTTGGGGCCACATGGACACAACAGGACGCTGATTTCCTCATGACCCCCAGTGTAGACTTTCAGAAATATGGGGATGCGTCCATGCGGTCACGAGACCCCAGCCTTGTCAGACCCTGTGATGAGGCCTAAGAAAGATGTGGATGCCGAATCCACACTGACAGGATTCTCTGGCCTCCTCAGGATGCACTGTGAAGGATTGGGATGATTTGCGGCCACATCCATGCTGACAGGAGCCCCCAGCCTCCTCAGATCTTATGGTGAGGCTGAGGAAAATGTGGGGCCATGTCAAGACTGAGAGGACCCCCGTCCTCCTCAGGACCTGCACTTTGGCTTCGGGACACATGGGCTGCGTCTAGGCTGACAGCAACCCACAGCCTCCTCAAGACCCGCGGTGAGTTTTTTTTTTAATTTTTATTTATTTATGATAGTAACAGAGGGAGAGAGAGAGGCAGAGACACAGGCAGAGGGAGAAGCAGGCTCCATGCACCGAGAGCCCGACATGGGATTCGATCCGGGGTCTCCAGGATCGCGCCCTGGGCCAAAGGCAGGCGCCAAACCGCGGCGCCACCCAGGGATCCCCCGCGGTGAGTTTTTCGGGGACGTGGGGCCATGTCCATGCTGACAGGAGCCACCAGCCTCCTGAGAACCTGCTGTGAGGCTTCCAGAGGATGTGAGGCATACTCCACAGTGACAGGAGACCCGGTGTCCTCAGGACCCGCTGACTATGACTCTGGAACACGTGGGGCCACGTCTGCACTCACAGGAGCCCAGATTCCTCAGGAATCCCTGGAGGACTCTGGAGGCGTCTTTGGGGGCCACGTCCATGTCAGAAGGGACTCCTCAGAAACATAGAGTAAGTGAATGGGTAGAATGAATGGTAGGGTCAGGGGAGGGGAGGCAGTTTGTGGTTAGGCTTAGGTTAGATGTTAGGGGTTAGTGACTATGCTTATGGTTACGGATTAGAGGTTAGTGTGAGGGATAAGTGTAAGGGTCAGTGGTTAGGAGTTAGGATGGGGGTTTCGGTTAGGGACAGGAGTTAGAGTTAGGGTTAGGGTTATACTTTAGGATTTAGGGCAGGAGGTTAGGAGTTGGGGTTTGGATTATGGTTAGAGTTAGGGTTGGGCTAGGTTTGCAGTTAGGGTTAGGGGTTAGGATGTGGGTTAGAGTTAGGGTTAGGGGTTAGAGTTAAAGTTAGGGCTAGGTTTAGGGTTAGGGCGAGGGTTAGGTTTAGTGTTTGGTTAGGGTTTAGGGTTAGGGTCAGGTCAGGGTCAGAGTACGGTTTTGGAAAAGGGTAAGAGAGAGTTAGGCAGTGGGTTAGGGATTAGTTTTAGGGTACGGGTTAGGGTACAGTTTGGGGTATGAGATAGGATTAGTATTCGAGGGTTAGGGTTAAGGTAGAGGTTAGGGTTAGGAATAGGATTGGAGTACATTAAGTTAAGGTTATTGTTAGAGGTTAGCGTTAGGGTTAGATTTAAGGTAAGGGGCAGGGTTAAGGGTTTAGAATAGGTTTAAGAGTTAGGGTGAGGTTTGGCAGGAAGGTTCAGTGAATGTGTTTCGGTCTTGGGGTTTGTGTTTGGTTTTTGATTAGTGATAGTTCTTGTTTTAGGGTTAGGTTAACATTAGGCTTAAGTGTAGGGTTAGTTATGTCTTTGTATGGTTAGAGTTTTTTTCTTGTCATGTGCCTGCACTGGGACTCCTAGCATCTTGGGCAGTTTAGTTTTATGCAGTCTATTTAGGTTTCGGGTTCAAAGATAGCCTGACTCCACCAAGTCAGTGGCCTCCCCAGAGAATCAAAATCCAGGCTTCTGCTGGGGTCAGAATAGGTATGGCAGGCTTCTCCTGAGCTGAGCTAAGGAGGGGATTTGTGGCTCTAAAGACTCTCTGTTTGGATTATCAGTTGCATTTCTGATTTTATCTCTCTGCGCACATGCTTCCTGTATACTACCAATTATTATTTTAAAGTTTTACTTGAATTCCTCTTTGTAAACTCAGTATGATATAGTTTCAGATTTACCGCATAGTGATTCAACCCTTGAATACAACACCTGGTACTGATCAGAGTTGACCTCCATTGTCCCCATCCCCTGATTCCCCATCCCCCCCACTTTCCTCTGGTATTTATTAATTTATTCTCTGTGGCTAAGAGTGTGTTTCTTCGTTTGCATCTCTCATCCCCGCCTTCGCCCCTTTGCCAGTTTGTTTGGTTTCTTAAAATTCACATGTGAATGCAATTGTATGGTATTTGGTATCTTTCTCTGACTGACTGAGTTCATTTAGCATAAGTCCATTCCACTTCTCCCACATCATTGTAAATGGCTTCATTTCATCCCTTCTGATGACCAAGTGATGTCGCAGTGTGTATATTTACCACATTGTCTCTGCCCATTCATCTGTCTATAGACATCTGGGCTGTATACACAATTTCGCTGTTGTTGATAATGCTGCTACCAACACTGGGCTACGTGTTCCCCTTCGAATCTACTAAATTACTTTTGTATCCTCGGGGTAAATACCTAACTGTGCAATTTTGGAATCGTAGGGTAGCTCTATTTTTAACTTTTAATTTTTTTTAGGATAGTCACAGAGGGAGAGGCAGAGACACAGGCAGAGGGAGAAGAAGGCTACATGCACCGGGAGCCCGACGTGGGATTCGATCCCGGGTCTCCAGGATCATGCCCTGGGCCAAAGGAAGGCGCCAAACCGCTGCGCCACCCAGGGATCTCCTATTTTTAACTTCTCGAGGACCCTCCAGATTGTTTGGCACAGTGGCTGAACCTTTATTTATGTATTCATGAGAGACACAGAGGCAGAGGTATAGGCAGAGGGAAAATGAGGCTCCATGCGGGGAGCCTCATGTGGGACGTTATCCCCCATGACCCCGGGATCATGACCTGAGCCAAAGCAGATGCTCCACCCCTGAGGAACCCAGGTGCCTTGCTGATTCAATTTCTTTGCTCATTATGGGTGTGTTCATATTTTCTATTTCTTCCTATTTCAGTTTTGCTCGTTTGCACATTTCTAGGGATTTGTCCATTTCTTCCAGGTCTCCCAGTTTGTTAGCGTATAATCTTGCATAGTATTCCCTTATAATTGTCTAATTTTTCTGGTGTTGATTGTGATCTCTCTTCTCTCATTTGTGATTTTATTTAATTAGGTTTTCTCTTTTCTCGTTGATAAGCCTGGCTAGGGCTTGATCCATTTTATTAATTATTATGAAGAACCAGCTCTTAGTTTCGTTATTCCATTCTACTGTTTTGTTTTTTCTGCATTCTTTATTTCTGCTCTCATCTTTATTTTTCCCTTCTTCTTAGGCTTTAGGCTTTGTTTGCTATTCCTTTTCCAGCTCCTTTAGGTGTAGGGTTTGGTTGTGTATTGGAGACTTCTTGTTTCCTGACGTAGGCCTGTATTGCTATGTACTTCCCTCTTAGGATTCCCTTTCTACATCCCAGAGTTTTGGAGAAACATGTTTTCATTTTCATTTGTTTTAAATTTCCTCTTTAATTTCCTGATTGCTCCATTCATTCTCTAGTAGGATGTTCATAATCTCCACGTATTTTTGGTCTGTCCAATTTTTTTTCTTATTGTCGACTTCGAGTTTAATAGCATCATGGTCCGAAAATGTACAGGGTGTGATATCAACCTTCTCCTGTCATTGTGTTATTATCAGTGAGTTCCTGTACATTTTTTGTTAAATGATTTCTATATTTAGGTACTCCCATGTTGGCAGCATAAATATTTAGTTATTTGAACTTTTTTTAAATAAATTCATTTTTATTGGTGTTCAATTTACCAACAAACAGAATAACACCCAGTGCTCATCCCGGCAAGTGCCCCCCTCAGTGCCTGTCACCCATTCACTCGCACCCCCTGCCCTCCTCCCCTTCCAGCTCCCTAGTTCCTTTTCAGAGTTAGGAGTCTTTATATTCTGTCTCCCTTTCTGATATTTCCAACACATTTATTCTCTATTCCCTTATATTCCCTTTCTCTTATTTATATTAACTAATTGAATGAGAACATACATTCGTCCTCTCTGATTGACTTACTTCACTCAGCATAATACCCTCCAGTTCCATCCACGTTGAAGCAAATGATGGGTATTTGTCGTTTCTAATGGCTGAGTAATATTCCATTGTATACATAAACCACATCTTCTTTATCCATTCATTTTTGAATGGACACCATGGCTCCATCCACAGTTTTCCTATTGTGGACATTCCTGCTAAAACCATCGGGTTTTAGCAAGTGCAGGTGTCCCGGAGTTTCATTGCATCTGAATATTTGGGGTAAATCCCCAACAGTGCAATTGCTGGGTTGTAGGGCAGGTCTATTTTTAACTCTTTGAGGAACCTCCACACAGTTTTCCAGAGTGGCTGCACCAGTTCACATTCCCACCAACAGTGTAAGAGGGTTCCATTTTCTCCACATCCTCTCCAACGTTTGTGGTTAGCAATCTTGGGGTGGAGGCTTTTGGTTTTTCTAGGTAGAGTATCATGTCATCGGCGAAGAGGGAGAGTTTGACTGCTTCTTTGCCAATTTGAATGCCTTTAATGTCTTTTTGTTGTCTGATTGCTGAGGCTAGGACTTCCAGTACTATGTTGAATAGCACTGGTGAGAGTGGACATCCCTGTCTTGTTCCTTATCTTAGGTGAAAGGCTCTCAGTGCTTCCCCATTGAGAATGATATTTGCTGTGGCTTTTCATTGATGGCTTTTAAGATGATGAGGAATGTTTCCTCTATCCCTACGCTCTGAAGTGTTTTGATCAGGAATGGATGCTTTATTTGTCAAATGCTTTCTCTGCATCTCATGAGAAGATCATATGGTTCTTGGTTTTTCTCTTGCGGATATGATGAATCACATTGATTGTTTTACAAGTGTTGAACCAGCCTTGTGTCCCGAGGATAAATCCTACTTGGTCATGCTGAATAATTTTCTTAATGTATTGTTGGATTCTATTGGCTAGTATCTTGTTGAGAATTTTTGCATCCATGTTCATCAGGGCTATTGGTCTATAATTCTCCTTTTTGGTGGGGTCTTTGTCTGGTTTTGGAGTTAAGGTGATGCCGGCCTCATAGAATGAATTTGGAAGTACTCCATCTCTTACTATCTTTCCAAACATCTTTAGTAGGATAGGTATGGTTTCTTTCTTAAACGTTTGATAGAAATCCCCTGGGAAGCCATCTGGCTTTTGACTCTTGTTTCTTGGGAGGTTTGGATGACTACTTCAATTACCTCCCTGGTTATTGGCCTGTTCAGGTTTTCTATTTCTTTCTGTTCCACTTTTGGTAGGTTCTGGCTTTCCAGGAATGCATCCAATTCTTCTAGATTGCCTAACTTATTGGCATATGGCTGTTCATAATATGTTTTAAAATCGTTTGTATTTCCTTGGTATTGGTAGTGATCTCTCCTTTCTCATTCATGATTTTATTAATTTGAGACTTTATTCTCTCTTTTTCTTAATAGGCTGGCTAATGGTTTATGTATCTTATTAATTCTTTCAAAGAACAAACTCCTGGTTTTGTTTATCTGTTCCACATTTCTTCTGGTCTCGATTTCGTTGAGTTCTGCTCGAATTTTAATTAATTCTCTTCTGTTGGGTGTAGGATCTATCTGCTGCTTTTTCTCTCGCTCCTTTATGAGTAATGTTAGCTTTTCTATTTGAGTTCATTCAGGTTTTTGAATGGATGCTTGTACTGTGATGTATTTCCCCCTTAGAATGCTTTTGCTGCATTCCTAAGATTTTGTACAGTAGTATCTTCATTCGTATTAGTTTCTATGAATATTTTTCTTAAAATTAACTTTTTACTTCTGGTCAATTTACCAACATACATAATAACACCCAATGCTCATCCCGTCAAGTGCCCCCCTCAGTGCCCGTCAAACATTCACCCCCATCCCCCTTCCTCCTCCCCTTCTACCACCCCTAGTTCGTTTCCCAGAGTTAGGAGACTTTATGTTCTGTCTCCATTTCTGATATTTCCCACACAATTCTTCTCCATTCCCTTATATTCCTTTCACTATTATTTATATTCCCCAATGAATGAGAACATACACTGTGTGTCCTTCTCCGATTGAGTTCACTCAGCATAATACCCTCCAGTTCCATCCACGTTGAAAAAAATGGTGGGTATTTGTCGTTCCTATAGGCTGAGTAATATTCCATTTTATACATAAACCACTTATTCCTTATCCATTCATCTTTAAATGGACTCCAAGCCTCCTTCCACATTTTGGCTATTGTGGACATTGGTGCTATAAACATCGGGGTGCAGGTGTCCCAGCGTTTCATTGCATCTGAATCTTTGAGGAAAATCCCCAGCAGTGCAATTGCTGGGTCTTAGGGCAGATCTATTTTTAACTCTTTTTTTAAAATTTTTATTTATGATAGTCAGAGGGAGAGAGAGAGAGAGGCAGAGACACAGGCAGAGGGAAAAGCAGGCTCCATACACCGGGAGCCCAATGTGGGATTTGATCCCGGGTCTCCAGGATTGCGCCCTGGGCCAAAGGCAGGCGCCAAACTGCTGCGCCACCCAGGGATCCCTATTTTTAACTCTTTGAGGAACCTCCTCACAGTTTTCCAGAGTGGCTGCACCAGTTCACATTCCCACCAACAGTGTAACAGGGTTCCCTTTCCTTCCCATCCTCTCCAACATTTGTGGTTTCCTGCCTTGTTAATTTTCCCCATTCTCACTGGTGTGAGGTGGTTGTCTTTGTGGTTTTGATTTGTATTTCCCTGATGGCAAGTGATGCAGAGCATTTTTTCATGTGCATGTTGGCCATGTCAATGTCTTCCTCTGTGAGATTTCTCTTCATGTCTTTTGCCCATTTCATGATTGCATTGTTTGTCTCTTTGGTGTTGAGTTTAAGAAGTTCTTTATAGATCTTGGAAACTAGCCCTTTATCTGATACGTCTTTTTCAAATATCTTCTCCCATTCTGTAGGTTGTCTTTCAGTTTTGTTGACTGTATCCTTTGCTGTGCAAAAGCTTCTTATCTTGATGAAGTGACAATAGTTCATTTTTGCTCTTGTGTCTTTTGCCTTCGTGGATGAATCTTGCAAGAAGTTACTGTGGCTGAGTTCAAAATGGGTGTTACCTGTGTACTCCTCTAGGATTTTGATGGACTCTTGTCTCACATTTAGATCTTTCATCCATTTTGAGTTTATCTTTGTTTATGGTGAAAGAGAGTGGTCTAGTTTCATTCTTCTCCATGTGGATGACCATTTTCCCAGCACCATCTACTGAAGAGACTGTCTTTCTTCCAATGGATAGTCTTTCCTCCTTTATCGAATATTAGTTGACCATAAAGTTCAGGGTCCACTTCTGGGTTCTCTATTCTCTTCCATTGATCTATGTGTCTGCTTTTGTGGCAGTACCACACTGTCTTGATGACCACAGCTTTTTAGTACACCCTGAAATCTGGCATTGTGATGCCCCCAGATATGGTTGTCTTTTTTAAAATACCCCTGGCTCTTCGGGGTCTTTTCTGATTCAATACAAATCTTAAAATAATTTCTTCTAACTCTCTGAATAAAGTCAATGGTATTTAGATAGGGTTTGCATTAAACATGTACATGCCTGGGTACAATTGACATTTTCACAATGTTAATTCTGCCAATCCATGAGCATGGAATATTTTTCCATCTCTTTGTGTCTTCCTCAATTTCTTTCAGAAGTGTTCTATTGTTTTTAGAGTATAGATCATTTACCTCCTTGGTTAGGTTTATTCCTAGGTATCTTATGATTTGGGTGCAATTGTAAATGAAATTGACTCCTTAATTTCTCTTTCCTCAGTCTCATTGTCAGTGTATAGAAATGTCATTGATTTCTGGGCATTGAGTTTTTATATAGCAACGCTACCAAATTGCTGTATGAGTTCTAGCAATCTTGGGGTGGAGGCTTTTGAGTTTTCTAGGTAGAGTATCATGTCATCAGAGAAGAGGGAGTGCTTGACTACTTATTTGCCAATTTGAATGCCTTTAATGTCTTTTTGCTGTCTGACTGCTAAGGCTAGGACTTCCAGACTATGTTGAATAGCAGTGGTGAGAGTGGACATCCCTGTCTTGTTCCTGATATTAGGGGAAAGGCTCCCAGTGCTGCCCCACTGAGAATGATATTTGCTGTGGGCTTTTCCTAGATTGCTTTTAAGATTACGAGAAATATTCTGTCTCTCCCTATGCTCTGAAGTGTTTTGATCAGGAATGGATGCTCTATTTTGTCAAATGCTTTCTCTGCATCTAATGAGATGATCATATGGTTCTTGGTTTGTCTCTTGCTGATATGTTGAATCACATTGATTGTTTGACGAGTGTTGAACCAGCCTTGTGTTCCGAGGATAAATCCTACTTGGTCATGCTGAATAAATTTCTTAAAGTCCTTTTGGATCCTATTGGCTAGTATCTTGTTGAGAATTTTTGCATCCATGTTCATTAGGGCTATTAGTCTGTAATTCTACTTTTTGGTGTAGTCTTTGTCTGGTTTTGGAGTTAAGGTAATGCCGGCCTCCTCAAACGAATTTGGAGGTACTCTATCTGTTTCTATCTTTCCAAACAGCTTTAGTAGGATAGATGTTGTTTCTTCTTTAAACGTTTGATAGAATTCTCCTGGGAAGCCATCTGGCCCTGGACTTTTGTGTCTTGGGAGGTTTTGGATGACTGCTTCAATTTCCTCCCTGGTTATTGGCCTGTTTAGGTTTTCTATTTCTTCCTGTTCCAGTTTTGGTAGTTTGTGGCTTTCCAGGAATGCGTCCATTTCTTCTAGATTGCCTAATTTATTGGTGTATGGCTGTTCATAATATGTTTTTAAAATCGTTTGTATTTCCTTGGTGTTGGTAGTGACCTCGCCTTTCTCATTCATGATTTTATTAATTTGAATATTTTCTCTCTTCCTTTTAATAAGGTTGGCTGATGGTTTATCTATCTTATTAATTCGTTCAAAGAACCAACTCCTCGTTCCATTGATCTGTTCCAGAGTTCTTCTGGTCTCGATTTCCTTGAAAAAACATAGGTTTTTCTTCCTCAGACTGTCGTTTATTTCCCTTAATCTGTCTTCCTGGTCTTTTAGTTGTCTGTCTCTTTTTACCTCAGTTTCTCTCTTTGCCATCAACTTGTCTTCTACATCACTCCCTCGTTCTTCCACCTTGTTAACCCTCGTTGTTAGCACTTCTAGTTTGGATTTAATCTCATTCAATTGATTTTTTATTTAGGCCTGATTGGATCTAAATTCTGCAGTCATGAAGTCTCGTGAGTCCTTTATGCTTTTTTCTAGAGCCACCAGTAGCTGTATAATAGGGCTTCTGAATTGGCTTTCTGACATTGAATTATAAATCAGATTTTGTAACTGTGTGGGAGAGAGGACTGTTTCTGATTCTTTCTTTTGAGGTGAGGTTTCCTTCTAGTCATTTTGCTCAGTGCAGAGGCCAAAAACAAATTGTATTGGGAAAAGGAGAAAAAGAGAGGAGAGAAAGAAGGAAAGAAAAGAGAAAAAGAAAAAAGAATAAAGGAAGAAAGAAGAGAAAAGGGAATAAAAACAGAAAGAAAAAGAAAGAAACGGGGGAAAAAGGGTGGGGGAAGCAATCAGGAATAAAAAAAACATGGGGGAGTATCTTCTGATTCTGTATACTTTAAGTCCCTTGACTTCCCCCTGGAACTTGTCCGTCTAGCTGGTCTTCTAGGGGAGGGTCCTGTTGTGCTGTTTTCAGGTGTTAGCACTTGGGGGAGCTGCTCTGTCCCCTGCCTGGTGCAGAGCTCAGTGGGATAGTTTACCCTGTGAGGCCCAAGGAGGAACAACCCCAGTGGCAGCGGCCACCTCTGGAAACCTGTATTTAGCCCCCGCAGTAACTCGGGAGCAGTCCATCTGCAGGGCCTGGAGGCTCTGGGGTGGGGCCTCTGATCTGCTCAGCTCTGGGCAGGAGCATCCTTGTTGTGCTGGGCCCTCCGGGCCTCTGCCTGTCCCGGGGGAGGCCAAATCCTGGGATGTGTCCTGGCGCCCTGTGCTCTGGGGCCTGTGCTGTTGGATTCGTGCTCCTGGCTGCGGAGCCGCCTATTCCCAGAGCTGCTTCCCAGCCCCTCTGAGCTGCTCCTGGTCGCGCAGCTCCATCAGGGAGCCGCCACCTGAGCACCTCCGAGTTGCTCCCGGAGCCACGCAGCCCCCGCTGCACTGAGCCCCTTCCTCTGCCAGAGGCACCGCCGCCAAGCTGCTCCCAGGGCATGCAACCCTCTACACGCAGAACCCTGCCCGAGCCCCTCTGAGCTGCTCCCAAGTCAGTGCATGTGCCCTGCAGCCCTTAGGGAGCTTGGTGCACTCTCCTGGGAGTGCAGGTGTCTGTTCGTGTCCCAGGGAGCACGTGGGTATCCCCGCACTCCTGGGGTCCTGCTCTGAATCCCTGCAAGCGCCATTCCGCCCAGGAAGATTGGTTCAGATCCTGCTTCTCTGGGAGAGAGGTCTCCTGACCGGGAGGCACTCGCCCTGGCCTTTGCCCAGCTCCTCGTAGGGCCCCTCCTACTTGGATGCCTTTTGATTCTTTATTTCTTTTTCCCCGTCTTCCTACCTTGATAGAAGCGCGAACTTTTCTCACTGTAGCATCCGATCTGTTCTCTGTTTGAATCTCAGGCCGAATTCCTAGATTTTCAGGATGATATGAAGGTTATCTAGGTAATTTGGTGAGGACAGGTGACTTGGGGACCCTACTCTTCCGCCATCTTGCCCCTGCTCCTGTATGTTGCCTTTTAGCTTTGGTTGTTTCCTTCACTTTGCAGAAGCTTTTCTATTTGATGAAGTCCCAATAGGATTTTTGCTTTTGTTTCCCTCACCTCAGATGCATACTTGGAAAGAAGATCCAATGGCCAATGTCAAAGACGTTGCTGCATATCTTTTCTTCTTTGTATGGTTTCAGATCTCACATTTAGGTCTTTCATCCATTTTGAATTCATTTTTTATATATATGGTGTAAGAAAGTGGTCCAGTTTCATTCTTCTGCAATTGGCTGTCTGGTTTTCCCAACATCATTTGTTCTTATCCTGGGGTCAGGGTTAGGGTTTCTTGAAGAGACTGTCTTTGTGCCATTGGATATTCCTTCCTGCCTTGTTGTCCATCATGGTCATAGATACATGTTTGTATCTTGTTTTGGCTTTCCATTCTGTTCTATTGATCTAAGCGTCTCCTGTTGGGAGAACCATGATTGCTGATTCAATTTCTTTGCTGGTTAACTGTCTGTTCAAATTTCTTATTTCTTCATTTTTCATTTTTGGTATGTTATATATTTCTAGGGACTGATCTATTTCTTCCAGGTTCTAGGTTGCTGGCATGTAATTTTTCATCATAATCTCTTATAATTGTTTGTATTTTTCTAGTGTTGGTTGTTATTTCTCTTTTCTCATTTGTGATTTTATTTCGGTCCTTTCTCATCCTTTTATCTTTTTCCTTTTTTAAAGATTTTATTTATGTATTCATTGAGACACAGAGATGCGTAGGTATAGGCACAGGGAAAATGAGGCTCCATGCGGGGAGCCTGATGTGTGACTTGATTCCCCAGGACCCTGGGATCATGACCTGAGCCAAAGCACATGCTCGACCACTAAGGCACCCAGGTGCCTTGCTGATTCAATTCCTCTGCTAGTTATGGGTCTATTCACATTTTCTATTTCTTCCTATTTCAGTTTTGCTTGTTTGCACATTTCTAGGGATTTGTCCATTTCTACCAGGTCTCCCAGTTTGTTAACATATAATCTTTCATAGTATTCCGTTATGATTGTCTTATTTTTCTGGTGTTGATTGTGATCTCTCTTCTCTCTTTTGTGATTTTATTTATTTAGGTCTTTTCTCATTTCTAGTTCATTTGGCGGCTAGGGCTTGATCCATTTTATTAATTATTTTGAAGAACCAGCTCATAGTTTCGTTATTCCATTCTACTGTTTCTGTATTGTTTATTTCTGCTCTCATCTTTATTTTTTCCCTTCTTCTGTAGGCTTTAGGCTTTGTTTCCTATTCCTTTTCCAGCTCCTTTAGGTGTAAGGTTAGGTTGTGTATTAGACTTCTTGTTTCCTGAGATAGGCCTGTATTGCTATGTACTTCCTTCTTTGGACTGCCTTTGCTACATCCTAGAGGTTTGGAGAAACATGTTTTCATTTTCTTTTGTTTTAAATTTCCTCTTTAATTTCCTGGTTGCTCCATTCATTCTCTCGAAGGATATTCATATCTCCACGTATTTTTGGTCTGTCCAAATTTTTTCTTACTGTCGACTTCAAGTTTCATAGCGTCGTAGTCGAAAATGTATAGGGTGTGATATCAACCTTCTTGTACCTGTTGTACCTCTTGAGGGCTGATTTGTGGCCCATGATATGATCTGTTCTGGAGAATGTCCCATGTGCACTTGAAAGGAATGTGTATTTTGCTTTAGGAAGAAATGTTCAGAAAATATCAGTTGAGTCCCTGTGGTCCAGTGTGTCAAGGCTATTGTTCCCCTGTTGATTTTCTGTATAGATGATCGGTCCATTGCCATAAGTGGATAGGTTTTAAAATCCCCTGTCAATGTATTATTATCAATGAGTTCCTGTACGTTTATTGGTAATTGGGTTCCATATTTAGGTACTCCTATGTTGGCAGCATAAATATTTAGTTGTTTGATCCTGATAGAGAGTCTTTTTAACTATGAAATAATGCCCTTCTTCATCACTTCTTACAGTATTTGTTCTTTCCTTTTGAGATTAAATATTTTATTTATTTATTCATGAGAGATACACAGAGAAGCAGAGGCAGAAACATAGGCAGAGGGAGAGAGGCTCCCCAATGGGATGCCGATGTGGAACTCGATCCTGGGATCCCACGAACACTCCTTGAGCTGAAGGCAGATGCTCAACCACTGAGCCACCTGGTGACCCCCAGGGTTTGGTTTCAAATCTAGTTTGTCTAATATAAGTATTAGTCCTCCAGCTTTCTTTTCATAACCATTAGCGTGATAGATGATTTTCCATCCCCTGACTTTCAATCTGCTGTTGTCTATAGTTCTAAGGTGAGCATCTACTAGGCAGCATACCGATGGACCTTGTTATTTTAATAACAGTTTTATTTTTGAGAGCATGAGAGAGAGAGAGAAAGAGAGAGAGAGGCAGAAAATTAGGCCAAGAGAGAAGCAGGCTCCCCACCAGGAGCCCAATATGGGACTCAATCCTAGACTCTAGGATCACACCCTGAGTCAAAGGCAGATGCTCAACCCCTGAGCCACCTAGGCATCCTGGATCCTGTTTTTTAAGCCACTCTGATACCCTATATCTTTTGATTGGAGCATTTAGTATCAGCATTCAGAGTGCTTATTCAAAGATATGAACTTTGTGCCTTTGTGTTACCGGTAGAGTTGGTGTTTCTGGTGATGTTCTCTGGTCCTTTCTAGTCTTTGTTGCTTTTGGTCTCTTTTTCCCCCCACTAGAATAGTCCCTCTTAAAATTCCTTTCTGGACTGGTTTAGCGGTCATGAACTCCTTTATACTTTGCCTGTCTGGGAAAATCTTTCTATCCTGAATGACACCCTTGCTGAAGAAAGAATTCATACAAATTGGACTCCAATAAAAAGAAATATAAAAACATAAAATAAATTTTTGCTATTATGATTGAGGAAAATGGCATTTAGGAGGAAAAGCAGAAGCTGAAAGAGAGGAGGAAAGATTTCACCATCCGTAGCCTTCACAGGGACCTGGTGTCCTTTCCTAGGAGGGCCCCCCCCCCGTAGGATGCTTCCTGCCCCTCTGTGCTCCTTTTAGGAACACAGCAGGCACATCTCCGTGCCTCAAGCACCTCTGCAGTCATGGTTTATAGCGTCTTCCAGGTATCCTATTGGGGACCATGGCGTCGTGTATGTAACCATTCATCTGCTGTTTGACAACATTGGGGGGATTCTGACTTTTGTTGGTTGTGTGGTGTGTGTGTGTCTGTCAAATGAAGCTATCACGTGCAGCTATCGGATCCTCTGGCTGGGTAACCCAAACGCCGAAATGGTTGGTACAACATTATCTCTGGTGCTGATGCTGAGTGGCTAGCTGGGCTCTCCTTGCTGACCCGGGGCTCGCTCCTGTAGTGAATCTCAGCTGGAGAGTCAGCTGAGGTGGAAGGTCTGTCTCGGCCACATTCTCATGTCCAGCAATGGGTATTGCCGAGCGCCAGCTGCTTCTCTTCTCCCCGATGCCTCTCCAGCAGGGAGTCAGACCTCAGGGCTGCCATGGCGGGAGCTCCTGTGGAGCCCGGTGCCCATGGCGGGGAGCCGTGAGGCTGCCTGCGTGTGGAAGTCAGGGTGGGGATGGGGCTAGGGTTCCTCAACCCTGTGCTGCCTGGCTTTCAGGCCGAGCCCCATGTTCACCCAGCCCCTACTCACTAAGGCGAGGACGGTGTCCTCCACAGGCTGGTGTGATAGATCCAGCACCACAAGGTGTGCACGCTGAGTCCACCTGGTGAGCGTTGCCCAGGTGCATGAGCTGCAAGTTGGGACACAGGAAATTTAACAAAAATCCCCTACCCCTGGACAAGCAGAGCAGGACTGATTCCATTTTGTGCTATACCCGCCACCACCCCTATGACCCCCAAATGACCAGCTTATATCTAAAGGCGCTGCCCCACCCAAGTCAAGCTGCTGGGCACACCCTAATCGGAAATCGGCTCATAAAAATGTAACCCTGCTTTGTGTTCCCCAAAACTGCACACCGATTCTGACCAAAGTAATAGGCCAGGTCAAGCGGATCCTATAGGGTAAGGTGTAATTCAATCAACCACCTGCGTGCGGACCAACATGACTGTGCAAATTTCTGCATATCCCACAGTCCACTGACCCTATAAAGCTGCTATGCCTCTTAGTCTCAGGGTCCAAGTCCCTGCTCCGCTGTGTCAGGTGCACTTGGACCCAAGCTCCAGCTTGTAGAGAAACCCTCGGGAGTTTGCATCGGTGTTGGCTCCTAAGTGGTTTCTCAGATTTGTAGTCTTGGGCACAACACAAGGGCCTACTGTCCTGACATCCCTTCCAGGGCCACACTGAGCGCCCCACAGGTCCTCTGTGCCCCAGGCACACTGGCATGAGGATGCGGGGAAGGTAGTACATGTCCCGGAACCAGGCCAGCCCCGGCCTCCTGGACAGAGGGAGCACAGACCTCACAGGTCACTTTGCACAGACCCTGGTGACCTTAGGTTCCCTGGCTGTCACACTGTCCTAGCCCATTCTGGCCCACGGGGCACAGGATGAGTCCCAGTATAGTCTGTGGGGTCCTGATCCTGGCGTCTGTCCGCCCCGGAAGGCACATGGGGACATCAGCAGTGTGTGCCTTGTGGTGCCCGTGCAGGGGATGTTTGGGGCCCGGGTGATGCCCCCTCCTCCTCTCTGTGGGTCTCTCCATGCCCCGTGCACAGAGTTCTGGGAGACACAGAAACAGGCTGGCTGTGCATTTTCACACCACAACGCTTTATTGACTTTCTACAATAAACGGGCTCAGAGGCGTGGGTGCGTGCCTTCACCTGGGGAGGGAGACCTTTCTGTCCTTTACGGGAGGAAAAGAATCACATGGGTTGGGGTTGAGTGCTGGAGTCCCCCACCTGGAGCATGTGTGGACTCCAGGTGGGGGCGTGTGTCCTGAGGTTTCAGCCTGAGAGATGGTTCTGAGGACAGCAGAGCTGAACTGGACCTGCAGCTCATGGGCTCCTGCGCTGGGTTCCCACAGGGCAGCTGGACCATGGCCTCGGGCCCCCTGGGGCCCCAGTATCTGGAGGAACCTGCCTCCTGGTGTGGGTGCGGGTGGGGCCCACTGGCCTACCCATGCTCTTCCCACCCTGGGGTGTACCGGGATCCTCAGGGCTGCCCTAGGTCTGCGACCTGGATCTGTGAGTCACGCCCAGGGCCCAGGAGGCCACATCCAGCTGTGAGAGGGCTCGCTCAGCGTGCGGCCAGAATCCAGGGCTGCACAGGGCCATGGGGGCCTGGAATCCATTCGTCTTGTGTTGCCATGGGGGGGCCCAAATCAACTCAGCCCCCACACATCCTGGTGCCAGGGCAGCCCAGGTCCCACTGGGTTAGGGGCTGTTGTCCTGTGCAGCTTGTGTCACCCTCCAGGAGGGAGAGTGGGCGGAGGCAGGGCACAGTGGGTTCTTTGCACAACTCACCTACACCCACTCTGTTGGAGACTCCGTGCCTTCACTCCTCCCTGCAACCCCTGTGTGCTCTATTGAACACCCGGTCTTCTGATGGGAACAGGGTATCCAGAGAACCCCAGGGAGGCTGAGCATGTCCCACAGGGGGCACCTGCACCGGGTTTGCTGGGTGCCGATGGTGTGGGGTAGATGGTGTGGGACTAGGGGTATGATGGTGGTGGAGTGTGGGGGATGGTGTAGGGGGGATGGTGTTGTGGTGTAGTGTGGGTAAGGATTGTGTGGGGCTGTGTAGCTGTGAGGGGGATGGTGTTTTGTGGAATGCCATTGGGGATTATGATGTAGGGGGATGATGTGGGGGTAGGGAATGTGCGGGATGGCGTGGGGGGCCTGTGGACACAGGGCATCCCCTTCCTCTAAGATGCACAAGGAGACGTCTACCGTTAAAGGCGACCCCAGTCTGGGGATTGCTGTGACACCTGCCCCTGTGGCACCATGTGGTCAGTGCAGGGCCCTGGCTGGACCGGGGTCATTATCTGGAGGTCATCATACTATGTATGTTTTCAAATTGCAAATTGTCTCAAATGCATAGAATTTAAAAATATATAAAGCACCGAGAGTGGGTGTCACTCTGTCCCGTCCGACCCTCCTGGGATTGATGTGTGTCCTGCTCCAGCCGCGGCCATGCCTCCTGGCCCCCAGGTCTGGTTCCTGCCCTCCACTTCCCCCACCCCATCCCCTGCTTCTCAGGGCGCCATCCCTCTCCCCTTTGGGGTTCAGCTCCCATGGGAACCACTGGAGGCCCCATACAATTGGCCTCCTCATCTCTGAGGCCCCGGCGTTGGGGGCACGTGGGTCATCCCCATCACCCTATCATGGAACAATGTGTTGTTGGCTGCTGTTGCTCCCCCCGGCTTCAGAAGCCCCGTTTTCCCTACCCCGAAGCCCCCAAGCCTCCCCTGGGGCCCCTAAGCCCCCTGGCCCAGCAGCCTCACCGGACCCCCTAGCAGGCCCAAAACATAGTGTGGCTGCCGAACGTCCTGTTGACGTCCAGGTCTACCTGCGTGATGTCCCTGGAGGAGACCAGGGCCTCCTCCTTCATTTCCTGTGGGAAAACCGGGGAGCAGGAGCCCACGTCAGGGACACAGACCCCAACCTCTCACGAGCTGCCATGCTGGGCAGGGAGTCCTGGGGCCACAATGGGAGTGGGTCTGCCCAAACCTCCTGCCTTTCCCTGGGAGGCCGCGATGGCAGGAGTGCCCACCGAGCCCATGGGACCTGTGTGAGGGCCTGTCCCAAGCTGTTGTGGGTGGGGAGGTGACTGAGGGTCAGCCTGGGGTGGAGGGGATGTGGGGTCAGCCCAGGTGGGGAGGGGACATGGAGGTTTTGTGCCCAAGATAGCAAATCTGAGAAACCACTGAGGAGCCTACACCGATGGAAACACACGATGGTTGATTTCCAAACTCGAGCTTGCGTCCAAGTACACCCGACACAGCGGAGCATGGACTTGGACCCCGAAGTGGGTTTTAGCTTAGTTTTAAGGGCTGGTCTCAGGGACATCCAGAAGGGCTGGAGCAATTCCTCAAGTTCTGTTTACATTTTGATATGGGGCCTTCAAGGGCATTGAGTTCTGTTCTCATTCTAATATGGGGCTTTATTCGACTTTAAGCTGTAAGCTGTTTTTTTCTTTTTTTCCTGTAACTGAAGTAATGTAAATTTTAGCTCTTATTCACAGGGGCCTGGGATGGCAGTTCTGGTGCTAACAGTGAACTTAAAGTGGAACCGCCTCAATTTTGTCAGCCTCCACACAGACAAGATACTGAAGTTTAAAACTCCAAATTTTAGGGGCTGCCCTGGTGGAGACCTGTGCTCTTCCTGCCTGGGAAGTTGTCCTCCCACTCCTGGCCTTTGCTGGTCTGTCCCAGGAATGTGGCCCCGTGACTGCACAGGGTTTTGCAGCTTATGGCCACACAGGGCAGACAGCTGGCCCAAGTCCTGCTACTCTCAGCTGCATTCCCGCTCTTGTGTCTGGGAACTGTTGGTGCCACCATCCTTGGGACCCGTGGGATCCTGAGCCCACCCTGTCGCTCCAGGGACTGCCCCTGACTTCTCCACCTGAACACCTTAAGGCTGGTGTGTCCCCCACTCTAGGAGACTTCTGAAAGTTCACATTTTGTGCTCTGTTGCATAATATTGTGCGTAGAACCATCAGCTGGCTCCCTGCTCTTGTGGGATCAGGGGCTATGTCTCCCCAAGATAAACTGATTGATTTTTTTAAGATTTTATTTTTCTGTAATCTCTACAGCCAACATTGGGCTTGAACATGCTACCCCAAGAACAAGAGTCCCATATTCTTACAAACCAAACTGAGCCAGTTAGGCTCCCTTTGATTGATTGATACATGTTAATTGAAGCAGGGGTGTTGCATGTGTCAGGGCAGAAACTGAGCCCACGCTTTGAGGTGTGGTGGAGTCATTTGGACCTTGATCAATGTTAAAGAAACCATAGCTTCCCTGGGAGCCCAGGGAGCAGGAACCACATACTTGAAAATTAGATAATTTCCTTTTCTGTAGTAGTTATTTTACTGACTATTTAAAGTGCTATTCAATGGTAAATGTCAATCTAGGATTGGGATACAGTGAGAACGTTCTAGGATTCAGAGGTTACTAAAGCTCGCCGTCATGGACTCAATGTTCCAGTTTAATGCAGAGATAGGCAATGTAGCAAAGAGTTTTAAAACATGGGACTGGGGTGCCTGGCTGTCCTGGTTGGGGTATCTTGAACTCAGGGTTATGAGTTTGAACACCGTGTTGGGTATAGACAGGACATAAAATTAAAATAGTTAGGGGATCCCTGGGTGGCGCAGCGGTTTAGCACCTGCCTTTGGCCCACGGCGCGATCCTGGAGACCCGGGATCGAATCCCACATCGGGCTCCCAGTGCATGGAGCCTGCTTCTCCCTCTGCCTGTGTCTCTGCCTCTCTCTCTCTCTGTGTGACTATCATACATAAATACATGAAAAAAAAAAGTTAACAAATAATAAATGGATGAAAAAATAAAGCATGATATCAAAGGTAAATGCTTGCTTATGTCTCACCTGCGACCTATTCTTGATCACCCCACTTGCACTACATGGCCCAGATGACGTCCTCCACAAGGGACAGTCCTGCCCGAGTGGAAGTGGGCGTCTTTCATTGTAAGACCTGTGGTTCCCCTCGTTCTGCAGGGAGAGAAGAGTCATGAAGGCACGAGTTCAGGGGATCAACATACACCTAGAAAATGATCGTTTCTGAACCCGGTAGCCAGAGCTCAGCCTCCTTTTAGGACCGGATATCATAAAGAAGCCTCTTTGGTCATTGGTTTGGATGCAGGGTGGAGGTAAACTAGAATTAGGAAGAACGAAGGAAGAGGAAATCCAGAAGCTGAAAGAGAGGAGGAAAGATTTCACCATCCGTAGCCTTCACAGGGACCTGGTGTCCTTTCCTAAGAGGGCCCCCCCCATTGAAGTATGCTTCCTGCCCCTTTGCTCTCCTTGTTGGAACCCAAGAGGCACATCTCTGTGCCTCCAGCACCTCTGCAGTCGGGATTTATAGCGTTTTCCATGTATCCTATTGGGGACCACAGTGTCGTGTATGTAACCATTCGACTGCTGTTTGACAACATTGAGGGATTCCGACTTTTGTTGGTTTCAGGGTGTGTGTGTGTGTGTCTATCACATGCAGCTATCACGTGCAGCTATAGGATCCTCTGGCTGGGTCACCCAAACACCGACATGGTTGGCACAACATAATTTCTGGTGCTGGCGCTGGGCAGCTTGCTGGACTCTCCTGGCCGACCCAGGGCTGGCTCATGCAGTGACTTTCCGCTGGAAGGTCAGCTGAGCTGGAAGGACTGGCTCGGCCACATTCCCATGTCTGGCAGTGGTTCCCGCTAAGCGCCAGCTGCTTCTCTTCTCCCCGATGCCTCTCCAGCAGGGAGCTGGACCTCGGGGCCGCCCTGGGGGATCTTCAGAGGCGCTGGGTGCTCATTACAAGGAGCCATGGGGCAGCCTGTTTGTGGGAGTAGGGGTGGTGATGGGGCTGGGGTTCCTCGGTCCCCTATGCTGGCTGGCATTCATGCCGAGCCCCATGCTCACCCAGCCCCTACTCACTAGGGCGAGGAGGGTGCCCTCTACACGCTGGTGTGAGATCCAGCACCACAAGGTGTGCACACCGAGTCCACCTGGTGAGGGTGGCCCAGGTGCATGAGCTGCAAGTGTGGGACCCAGGAAATTTAACAAAAAGCCCCTACCCAAGGACAAGCAGAGCAGGACTGATTCCATTTTGTGATACACCTGCCACCTCCCCTATGACCCCCACATAACCTGCTTATGTCTTAAGGCTCTGCCTCAACCCAGTCAAGCCGCTGGGCACACCCTAATCGGAAATCGGCTCATAACAATATAACCCTGCTTTGTGCCTGCCAAAACTGCACGCCAATTCTGACCAAAGTAATAGGCCAGGTCAAGTGGATCCTATAGGGTAAGGTGTAATTCAATCGGCCACCTGCGTGTGGACCGACACGACTGTGTAACTTTCTGTGTATCCCATGGGCCACTGGCCCCTTTAAAGCTGCTACGCTTCTTAGTCTCAGGGTCCAAATCCCTGCTCCACGGCCATGCCGCCTGGCCCCCAGGTCTGGTTCATGCCCCTCATGTCCCCCACCACATCCCCTGCTTCTCAGGGAGCAGTCACTCTCCCCTTTGGGGTTCAGCTCTCATGGCAAGCCCTGGAGGCCCCATCCTAGTTGCCTCCTCGTCCCCGAGGCCCCAGGCATAGAGGTCATCCCCAACACCCTACCATGGAGCGTTGTGTTCTTGGCTGCTGTTTTGCCCCCTGCCTCAGAAGCCCCGTTTTCCCTACCCAGAATCCCCCGGTCCTCCCCTGGGTCCTTATCCACCCTGGCCCCTCAACCTCACCCTACCCCGTAGTAGTCCCAAAATATGATGTGACTCCTGAGCGTCCTGTTGACGTCCAGGTCCACCTGCGTGATGTCCCTGAAGGAGACCAGGGCCTCCTCCTTCATTTCCAGTGGGAAAACCGGGGAGGAGGAGATGGCGTCAGGGACACAGACCCCGACCTGTCACCAGGTGCTCTCCTGGGCAGGGAGCTTTGGGGCCACCTTGAGATTGTGTCCTGCCAAACCCTCCTTCCTTCCCCTGGGAGGCTGGGGTTAGCTGGAGTGCACACCATGCCCGTGGAACTGTGTGAGGGCCTGTTGTCCCAGCTGTTGTCAGTGGGGAGATGACTGAGGGTCAGCCTGGGTGGGAGGGGACAGAGGTCAGTCCAGGTGGGGAGGGGTCATGGGGGTGTTTTGCCAAAGATTGCGAATCCGAGAAACCACTAAGGCACAGACACCGATGCAAAGACACGAGGGTTGATTTCAAAACTCGAGCGTGGTTCCAGGTATACCCCACACAGTGGAGCAGGGACTTGGACCCCAAGGAAGGTTTTAGCTTAGTTTTAAGGGCTTGTCTTGGGGACCTCCAGAAGGGCTGGAGCAATTCCTCAATTTCTGTTTACATTTTGATATGGGTCCTTCAAGGGCATTGTGCTCTCTTCTCATTCTAATTGGGGCTTCCAGCCCTTGGCTTAGGCTCAGTTTTTATTCTATTGTGGGGCTTTCTAAGACATTAGCTGTAAACTTTTGTTTTATTCCATTAACTGAAATAATGCAAATTTCAGCTCTTCTTCACAGGGGCCTGGGATTGCTGGACCTGTGCTAATACTGAACTTAAAGTAGAATGGCCGTAATGTTCTCGGCCTCCATACATCCTGTCCCATCCTATCTAGCTCATGCCGCTCTCCCTGGAGCTCCTAAGAGAGAAATTGCAAATGACCTCAGCGTGGCAGCATGTGTTGGGGGACAGGCCCAGGTATTTGGGATCAGGACGACCTGGGGCATGGGCGTCCCTGCTGTGCAGCAGGATTCCATGCTGCAGACTCTTTTTCCCTAAGGCTATCTTGGCAACTGACTTTGTACATAGAAAAGTTCTCCTTTGTCTTTAGAAGTTGAGCAAGTTAAGCATTTTTTCTCTGCCCATCTGATTGCTCAGATTCCAATCTGAGACATATCCTGTTAAGAAGGATAATTTACTATCCGTATTACTATGGTTAAAATATTCTGACACAAGTAATTCAGAGGGATGAGGGTTTCTCATCTCTTTCTTCACAGCTCAGTCACTCATCAGGAAATGCATCTGTATGGATTTGGAAATAATTGAGAGACATTAGTACCAATGGTCCTATTATTATGTGAAGGATTCTTCCCTGAGATTCTTCCCCTGTTTCAACTGACACTGAAACACTGTGAACTCTTTGGAAGACAAATGTCAAGGAAATAAATGTTATACATTGCTAATTTTAAGTGCACTTGCAATATGGTGTCTATTATACTAGAAGTATTTTTATCTGATTTTTGCTATTTATTATCCTTTCCTGCTTCAGGTTGAGGAGGCATTATACATGTTCATAAGTGTTTTTCTTTCCTTCTGATATAAAATTATTATTTGTTCCCATCGAAGGAACTCTTTAAGAATAAGGCAAAAGTTAATTCAACGATTTTTAAAGTGTCTTCACACAGGAGCCTGATTCATTTAAGTCAATTTTCAAATTAAATCTTATTTCTTAGAAAGAAAACAAAGTTTTATAAGGAAACTGAGAATATAGTACAGAGAATTCTCATGCACTTGCATTCAATTTCTCCAATTATTGATATCTTATATCAATACGGTACAAATATTAGCTAATGAATCAATATTAAATTTTTTCCAATAACCAAAGACCATACTTTATTCAGATTTCCTTACTTTTTGCTAAGTCTCCATTCCTCATATCACACTCCATTTGTCCTCTTGTTTTCTTAAGCTCCTCTGGATTGTGACAGTCTTTCAGCCTTTCCTTGTTGTTGTTGAACTGGAACACTTTGAGAAATAGAGTATTTTGTAAAATTTCCCTCAGTTGGGACATGTCTGTTGTTTATCTCATGATTGAACTGTTTTTGTGGATTATATACAGAGATATACTGCCATTTTTATTATATCATATAAAGGTTATATACTATCAACATGATTTATCAGTCTTGGTATCAATCTGATCATCTTGCTGAGGTAGTGTTTGTCAGATTTCTCTGTAGTAAAGTGATTCTTTATTATTATTATTACTACTAATATTAGTATTATTATTATATTATCATTATTATTTTAAGTTTTTCATATTATATTTTGTAGAAGGAAGTTACTATGTGTATTCCACACATAAGAGTGGGAAGCATGCTCATGAACTTGACGGTGGAATGTCTGCACAAATTGTTTGAAAATCTTCTACATGGGAGATTTCTTTTCCCTCTGGGTTTGTTTGTTTCTTTTTCAAAGATGCTATTTATTTATTTGAGAGAGAGAGGAGTGAAAAACATGTGCTAGAGGGGCAGAGGGAGAGGTAGAAGCAGGTTCCCTGCTGAACAGGGAGTCTTCCTTGGACCTGGATCATGATCCGACCCTAAGGCAGAAGCTTAACAGACTGAGTCACCCAGGTGCCATTTTTTCTCTTTCTTTCTTTCTTTCTTTCTTTCTTTCTTTCTTTCTTTCTTTCTTTCTTTCTTTCTTCTTTCTTTCTTTCTTTCTTTCTTTCTTTTTTTCTTAATAATAAATTTACTTTTTATTGGTGTTCAATTTGCCAACATACAGAATAACACCCAGTGCTCGTCCCGTCAAGTGCCCCCCTCAGTGCCCATCACACATTCACCCCCACCCCCGCCCTCCTCCCCTTCCATCACCCCTAGTTCATTTCCCAGATTTAGGAGTCTTTATGTTCTGTCTCCCTTTCTGATAATTCCCCCACATTTCATCTCCCTTCCCTTATATTCCCTTTCTCTATTGTCTATATCCCCCAAGTGAATGAGAACATACAATATTTGTTCTTCTCTGATTAACTTACTTCACACAGCATAATACCTTCCAGTTCCATCCACGTTGAAGGATATGGTGGTTATTTGTCATTTCTAATGGCCGAGCAAGGCCCACCCTTTCACTCTCTTCATCTTCTGAGTCTCCCATGATATGAATGCTATTGTTTTAATAAGTGGCTGTGTTTCCAAGTCTGCGTTTTTAGTCCATAAACTTCCTTGTTTTTAAGGCTTCCACTTGGGACTGCATCTCAGTTATAACATTTTTAACGTTGGCCTGACTAGATTTTAGTTCTTTTATTCCTACAGTAAGGGATCCTCTAGTTTTCTTCTGTGCTCTTTTTCCAGCCCAGATGCTATCTTTATAATCATTGTTTTAAACTGTAGTTAGACATCATATATTTGTATTGATGGACTTCCTGGCTGTGAGTACTACCTCATTTTATGTTATGGAGGTGAATTTCTCCATCTCTTTATTTTTTCCAAGAAAAGAAAGAAAGAAGAAAAAGAAAAACAATAAAAACTGCCCTCCCAAAAAAACCACCAGATTATTTTGGCCTGGTTGTTAAAAGATTCTAAATCCTAAAATAAGAAACAAAATTAAAGTACCATGAAACTAAAAATAAGAAATATATAAGGTACATATATAAAAATAAAATAAGGCAATTTATAAAATAGAATCAAAGAAAATAAATGACAATAAAGCACAAAGTACAAAGGAAACTAGACCATACTTTCCAAGCAGAGCTGAATCTCTGCAGCCTCTGTGGTCCAACACCTTGGTGGCAGCGAGTGGTCTGTGCGGGGTTGGAGATTGGCCATGGCGCTGATTGTCAGGCGCACATCTGCCTGGGAGATGCACCTGCGGGGTCAGAGGCGGGGTGGGCATCAGCACTTCTGGCCTCCAGTGGGCAGTGTTGTGCTTCTCCCTGAGACTCGACACTGATGGTGGGGTCTCTGGGTCCTCTGGCTCTGGGGCTGAGCCTCCGCCCCCCAGTCTGCATGTCCTCCACAGAAGATTCCCCAAGCCCCCGGGTCTCTGCCGCT
Source organism: Canis lupus baileyi (assembly GCF_048164855.1). Lineage (NCBI taxonomy): Eukaryota > Metazoa > Chordata > Mammalia > Carnivora > Canidae > Canis > Canis lupus. Next base: position 2,615,380 of record NC_132869.1, on the reverse strand, counting down.
TCTCTAAGAACCCTGCTTTCTGTCTGCCCGCCTCCGAGCTTCTTTTGGTTTTTTTTTTTTATCTCAGACTGTTGTGCCCAAGATTGCGAATCTGAGAAACCACCAAGAAGCCAATTCCGATGCAAACACACGAGGGACTATTTACAAGCTCAATCTTTAGTCCAAGTATACCTGACACAGCGGAGCAGGGAATTTGACCCCGAGGTGGGTTTTTGCTTAGTTTTAAGGGCTGGTCTCGGGGACCTCCAGAAGGGCTGGAGCAATTCCTCAAGTTCTGTTTACATTTTGATATGGGGCCTTCAAGGGCAGTGGATCTTTTCTAATAGGGGCTTCCTGCCCTTGGCCTGGGCGCAGTTTTTATTCTATTGTGGGGCTTGCTGTGTCCAGACGATGAGCAATCAGGAAGGAAATGACAGACGAGAATCCCTTCTCAGGAGCATCACAGAGAATAAATAATGAGACTGTACCAAAGGAGCACAAGACTTGCGCACTGAGCCACACTAGGCTCTGGGAGGCCTTCCTGGGCTCATTGGTTTGGAGCCTCATCTTGTGAAAATGTCGGCAGTTCCTGAAGCCACCCTCAATTTCAATGTCATTCCTGTCAAGTCATGGTGGCAGATCCTATACATAGGAAAAAAAAACCCAAAACATCCAACAGCCCCCACAAATGACCCCGGAGAGCAAATCAGTATTGGAGAAGCAGGACAGAGTGGGACGCAGCACTTTCCTCTTTCAAATGATGTCACAGGGATCTCTGGGTGGCGCAGCGGTTTGGCGCCTGCCTTTGGCCCAGGGCGCGAACCTGGAGACCCGGGATCGAATTCCACGTCGGGCTCCCAGTGCATGGAGCTTGCTTCTCCCTCTGCCTGTGTCTCTGCCTCTCTCTCTGACTATAAGTTAATTAAAAATTAAAAAAATATTTTAAAAAAATAATAAAACAAACGATGTCACAGAAACAAAGGATAAAGCAGTGTTGTCTCGGGACTCTGCCTGGCTCTGTTGGTTAAGCATCTGACTCTTGATGCTTGGGGCTGTGAGTTCTAGCTCAGGGCTGGTCCATGGACGAGGCCTGATGCCTACGTAAACAAACCAGACCCACGAGGGTGGTCCCAGCATAAGCTGAAGGAGCAGAACAGAAAGTCCAGTAGGAAACGTGCTCTCATACAACTGATTTTTTACCTGAATTTAATTTAAAGCAAATTAATTAACATATAGTGTATTATACTTTCAGAGGATGAATTCAGGGATTCACCAGTTGGAGCTAACAGCAGTCCTCGTGACATCATGTGCCCTCCTTCATACTGGTCCCCTGTTATCCCCTCCCTCGTCCCCTCCCTTGCAGCGACAATCAGTTTGTTTCCTATATATAATAGTCTGTATTCCCTGCATCTGTTTTCATCTTATTTGTTTTTCCTTCCCTTCACAGATGTTCATCTGCTTTGCTTCTTTAATTCCACCTATGAATGACACCACACGGTCAATCTCTTTTCCGACTGACCTATTTCACTTAAGATGATCCCTCTACTTCTATCCACGTCATTGCAAATGGCAAGATTTCCTTCTCTTTGATAGCTGAGTACCATTCCTCTCTCTATGACCATCATTTTTTCCTTTTTTTAAAAGATTTTATTTATTTATTCATGATAGTCACAGAGAGAGAGAGAGAGGCAGAGACACAGGCAGAAGGAGAAGCAGGCTCCATACACCGGGAGCCCGATGTGGGACTCGATCCCGGGTCTCCAGGATCGCGCCCTGGGTCAAAGGCAGGCGCCAAACCGCTGCGCCACCCAGGGATCCCCATCATCTATTTCTTATCCTCTTTATCCATCATCAGTCAGAGGGCACCGAGGCTCCTCCCACAATGTGACTACTGTGGACACGTCTGCTGTGTACATTGGGGTGCTGGTGTCCTGAGTCTCACTGCATCTGTATCTTCGGAGTGAGCTCCAGGCCGTACACCTGCTGGTCGCAGGGCGGCTCTATTTGTAACTTCCTGAGGGGCCTGCACACTGTTTCCAGGATGGCTGCACCAGCCCGCCCGCCCACAGTGGAAGAGGGTTGAGTGAGTTTTACAGGACGTGGTAAAAGTCTGGTCCACATTTCATTTGGTGTCCTTTGGGCTCCAATTCCTTCTCCTTAAGTATTTTTGAGGAACCCGGGTGTTGGGCTCCTTTTCAGTGAGATGTTTCCAAAGCTAACAGGCCCCAGCTGGAGCCTGGAAGGAGGCAGAGGTGGCCCCTGGGATAAGCAGGTGCCTCCTGCACAGCCTCCTGTAGCATCTGAGCATCCCGCAGGGGGCGCCCGAGCCCAGGCACTGCACAGGGGGCACTCATGCACAGTAGGCCTCCTCTGCCTCCAGTAACAGGAGCCAGCCTGTGCTGGGGAGGCCTGAGTAAGACGGGGGGACAAATCCACGCTGATGAGCACAGCCTCCTCAGAGCCTGTGGGGAGTCTTTAGGGGGATATTGCTCAGCGTTCACGCTGACAGGAGTCCCAGTCTCCTCACGACACACGGTGAAGGTTCAGGAAGATGTGGGTCCACATCCACCCTGACTGGAGCCCCTGGACCATTTCAGCACCTCCCAGGAGGCTTCAGGAAATAGTTGGCCCACACCCACCCTGAGAGGAGGCCCTGGGCTGCCTCAGGACCCACGGGGAGGCTTCAGTAAGATGTGGGCCCGCATCCACACTGACAGGAGCCCCTGGGCCACCTTAGGACATGCGGGGAGGCTTCTGAAACATGTAGCGCCACGACCACTCTGGCAGGAGCTAATGGGCCCCTCAGGACATAAGTTGAGTCTTCTGGAAGCTGGGGGCCGCATCCACAGTGACAGGAACACCGGCCACCTTAGAACCTGCGGTGACGCTTCAGGAGGATGTGGGGCCATGTCCACACAACCAGACGCTGATGTCCTCAGGACCCCCGGTGTAGACATTGGGAAATATCGGGATGCATCCATGCGGACAGAAGACCCCAGCCTTGTCAGAGCCTGTGGTGAGGCCTAAGAAAAATGTGGATGCCGAATCCACACTGACAGGATTCTCTGGCCTCCTCAGGACCCATTGTGAATGATTGGGATGATTTGTGGCCACATCCATTCTGACAGGAGCCCCCAGCCTCCTCAGGTCTTATGGTGAGGCTGAGGAAATTCTGGGGCCACGTCAAGACTGAGAGGACCCCCGTCCTCCTCAGGACCTGCACTTTGGCTTCGGGACTCATGGGGCTGCGTCTAGGCTGACAGCAACCCACAACCTCCTCAGGACTTGCGGTGAGTTTTCAGGGGACATGGGGCCATGTCCAGGCTGACAGGAGCCCCCGGCCTCCTCAGAACCTGCTGTGAGGCTTCCAGAGGATGTGAGGAATACTCCACAGTGACAGAAGACCTGGCATACTCAGGACCCGCTGACTATGACTCTGGAACACGTGAGGCCACGTCCACGTTCACAGGAGCCCGGCATCCTCAGGACCCCCTGGAGGACACTGGAGGCGCCGTTGTGGGCCTCGTCCATGTCAGAGGGGATTCCTCAAAACCATAGGGTAAGTGAATGGGTTGAATGAATGGTACGGTCAGGGGAGGGGAGGCACTTTGTGGTTAGACCTAGGGATTAGTCATGTTAGGGTTTAGTCATTATGCTTATGGTTATGGATTAGAGGTTAGGGTGAGGGATAAGGGTAAGGGTAAGTGGTTAGGAGTTACGATGGGGGTTTGGGTTAGGGACAGGAGTTAGAGTTAGGGTTAGGATTTAGACTTTAGGGATTAGGGCAGGAGATTAGGAGTTGAGGTTTGGGTTATGGTTAGAGTTAGGGTTGGGCTAGATTTGCAGTTAGGGTTACAGGTTAGGGTGTGAGTTAGTGTTAGTGTTTAGGGTTAGGGGTTAGAGTTAAAGTTAGGGCTAGGTTTAGGGTTAGGGTGAGGGTTAGGTTTAGGATAGGGGTTAGGGCTAGGGTTAGGTTTAGTGTTTGTTTAGGGGTTAGGGTTAGGGGCAGGTCAGGGTCAGGGTACGGTTTTGGAAAAGGGTAAGAGAGGGTTAGGCAGTGGGTTAGGGATTAGTTTTAGGGTACAGTTTAGTATAGAGTTTGGGGTATGAGATAGGATTAGTATTAGAGGGTTAGGGTTAGTGTACAGGTTAAGGTTAGGATTAGGAATTGAGTACATTAAGATAAGGTTAGGGTTAGAGGTTATGGTTAGGGTTAGATTTAAGGTAAGGGTCAGAGTTAAGGGTTTAGAATAGGTTTAAGAGTTAGGGTGAGGGCTGGCAGGAAGGTTCAGTCAATGTGTTTCGGTCTTGGGGTTTGTGTTTGGTTTTTGATTAGTGATAGTTCTTGTTTAAGGATGACCTTAACATTAGGCTTAAGTGTATGGTTAGGGTTATGTCTGTGTATGGTTAGAGTTTGTGTCTTGGCATGTGCCTGCACTGGGAATCCTAGCATCTTGGGTAGTTTAGTTTTATGCCCTCTATTTAGGTTTCAGGTTCAAAGATAGCCTGACTCCACCAAGTCAGTGGCCTCCCCAGAGAATCAAAATCCAGGCTTCTGCTGGGGTGAGAATAAGCATGGCAGGCTTCTCCTGAGCTGAGCTAAGGAGGGGATTTGTGGCTCTAAAGACTGTTTGGATTTTCAGTTGCCTTTCTGATTTTATCTCTTGTGCGCACATGTTTCCTCTATACTACCAATTATTATTTTAAAGTTTTACTTGAATTCCTCTTTGTAAACACAGTATGATATAGTTTCAGGTTTACCACATAGTGATTCAACCCTTGAATACAACGCCTGGTACTGGTCAGAGGTGACCTCCACTATCCCCATCCCCTGATTTCCCATCCCCCCCACCTTCCTCTGGTATTGATTACTTTATTCTCTGTGACTAAGAGTGTGTTTTTTTGTTTGTTTGTTTGCTTCTCTCATCCCCTCCTCTGCCCGTTTGCCAGTTTGTTTGGTTTCTTAAAATTCACATGTGAATGCAATTGTATGGTATTTGGTATCTGTCTTTCTCTGACTGAGTTCATTTAGCATAAGTGTGTTCCACTTCTCGCACGTCATTGTAAATGGCTTCATTTCATTCTTCCTGATGACCGAGTGATGTCGCAGTGTGTATATTTACCACATCGTCTCTGCCCATTCATCTGTCGATGGACATCTGGGGTGTATACACAGTTTTGCTGTTGTTGATAATGCTTCTACCAACACTTGGCTGCGTGTTCCTCTTCAAATCTACTAAACTACTTTTGTATCCTTGGGGTAAATACCTAGCTGTGCGATTTTGGAATCGTAGGGTAGCTCTATTTTTAACTTCTTTTTTTTTTAATTTTTTTTAATTTATTTATGATAGTCACACACAGAGAGAGAGAGAGAGAGAGGCAGAGACATAGGCAGAGGGAGAAGCAGGCTCCATGCACCGGGAGCCCGATGTGGGATTCGATCCCGGGTCTCCAGGATCGCGCCCTGGGCCAAAGGCAGGCGCTAAACCGCTGCGCCACCCAGGGATCCCTATTTTTAACTTCTTTTTAAAAAAATTTTTTTTATGATAGTCACAGAGGGAGAGGCAGAGACACAGGCAGAGGGAGAAGCAGGCTACATGCCCCGGGAGCCCGACATGGGATTCGATCCCGGGTCTCCAGGATCAGGCCCTGGGCGAAAGGCAGGCACCAAACCACTGCGTACCCAGGGATCCCCTATTTTTAACTTCTCGAGGACCCTCCAGACTGTTTTCCACAGGGGCTGCACCTTTATTTATGTATTCATGAGAGACACAGAGAGTCAGAATTATCGGCAGAGGGAAAATGAGGCACCATTTGGGGAGCCTGATGTGGGACGTGATTCCCCCAGGATCATGACATGAGCCAAAGCAGATGCTCAAACACTGAGGTTCCCAGGTGCCTTACTGATTCAATTTCTTTGCTAGTTATGGGTGTGTTCATATTTTCCATTTTTTCCTATTTCAGTTTTGCTCATTTGCACATTTCTAGGGATTTGTCCATTTCTTCCAGGACTCCCAGTTTGTTAGCATATCATCTTTCATAGTATTCACTTATAATTGTCTAATTTTTCTGGTGTTGATTGTGATCTCTCTTCTCTCATTTGTGATTTGATTTATTTAGGTCTTTTCTCTTTTCTCGTTGATAAGGCTGGCTAAGGCTTGATCCATTTTATTAATTATTTTGAAGAACCAGCTCTTAGTTTCATTATTCCATTCTACTGTTTTGTTTTTTTCTGCATTGTTTATTTCTTCTCTCATCTTTATTTTTTCCCTTCTTCTGTAGGCTTTAGGCTTTGTTTGCTATTCCTTTTCCAGCCTATTGGGCGTAGGGTTAGGTTGTGTATTGGAGACTTCTTGTTTCTTGAGATAGGCCTGTATTGCTATGTACTTCCCTCTTAGGATTGCCTTTGCAACATCCCAGATGTTTGGAGAAACATTTTCATTTTCATTTGTTTTAAATTTGATCTTTAATTTCCTGGTTGCTCCATTCATTCTCTAGTAGGATGTTCATAATCTCCACGTATTTTTGGTCTGTCCAATTTTTTTCTTACTGTCGACCTCGAGTTTCATAGAGTCATGGTCTGAAAATGTACAGGGTGTGATATCAACCTTCTTGTACCTGTTGTACCTGTTGAGGGCTGATTTGTGGGCCATGATATGATCTGTTCTGGAGAATGTCCCATGTGCACTTGAAAGGAATGTGTATTCTGCTTTAGGAAGAAATGTTCAGACTATATCTGTTGAGTCCCTGAGGTCCAGTGTGTCAAGACTATTGTTCCCCTGTTGATTTTCTGTATAGACGATCGGTCCATTGCCGTAAGAGGGTAGGTTTTAAAATCCCCTGTCATTGTATTATTATCAGTGAGTTCTTGTATGTTTGTTGTTAATTGGTTTCTATATTTACATACTCCCATTTTGGCAGCATCAGTATTTAGTTGTTTGAACTTTTTTTTAAAATAAATTTATTTTTTATTGTTCTTCAATTTAACAAACAACAGAATAACACCCAGTGCTCATCCCGGCAAGGGACCCCCTCAGTGCCTTTCACCCATTCACCCGCACCCCCCGCCCTCCTCTCCTTCTAGCATCCCTTGTTCCTTTTTCAGAGTTAGGAGTCTTTATGTTCTGTCTCCCTTTTGATATTTCCCACACGTTTCTTCTCCATTACCTTATATTCCCATTCACTGTTATTTATATTAACTAATTGAATGAGAACATACGTTTGTCCTTCTCCGATTGACTTACTTCACTTAGCATAATACTCTCTAGTTCCATCCACGTAGAAGCAAATGGTGGGTATTTGTTGTTTCTAATGGCTGAGTAATATTCCATTGTATACAAAAACCACATCTTCTTTTTTTTTTTTTAAACCACATCTTCTTTATCCATTCATCTTTCGATGGACACCATGGCTCTGTCCACAGTTTCGGTATTATGGACATTCTTGCTAAAAACATCGGGGTGCAGGTGTCCCGGCATTTCATTGCATCTGAATATTTTGGGTAAATCCCCAAGAGTGCAATTGCTGGGTCATAAGGCAGGTCTATTTTTAACTCTTTGAGGAACCTCCACACAGTTTTCCAGAGTGGCTGCACCAGATCACATTCCTACCAACAGTGTAAGAGGGTTCCCTTTTCTCCGCATCCTCTCCAACATTTGTGGTTTCCTGCCTTGTTAATTTTCCCCATCCTCACCGGTGTGAGGTGGTATCTCATTGTAGTTTTGATTTGTATATCCCTGAGGCAAGTGATGCACAGCATTTTCTCATGTGCATGTTGGCCATGTCTATGTCTTCGTCTGTGAGATTTCTGTTCATGTCTTTTGCCCATTTCATGATTGGATTGTTTGTTTCTTTGGTGTTGATTTTAAGAATTTTTTATAGATCTAGGAAACTAGCCCTTTATCTGATACGTCATTTGCAAATATCTTCTCCCATTCTGTAGGTTGTCTTTTAGTTTTGTTGACTGTATTTATGCTGTGCAAAAGCTTCTTATCTTGATGAAGTAACAATAGTTCATTTTTGCTTTTGTTTCTTTTGCCTTTGTGGATGAATCTTGCAAGAATTTACTGAGGCCGAGTTCAAAAAGGGTGTTGCCTGTGTTCTCCTCTAGGATTTTGATGGACTCTTGTCTCACATTTAGATCTTTCATCCATTTTGAGTTTATCTTTGTGTATGGTGAAAGAGAGTGGTCTAGTTTCATTCTTCTGCATGTGGATGTCCAATTTTCCTACCACCATCTATTGAAGAGATTGTCTTTCTTCCAATGCATAGTCTTTCCTCTTTTATCGAATATTAGTTGACCATAAAGTTCAAGGTCCACTTCTGGGTTCTCTATTCTGTTCCATTGATCTATGTGTCTGTTTTTGTGCCAGTTCCACACTGCCCTGATGACCACAGTTTTGTAGTACAACCTGAAATCTGGCATTGTGATGCCCCCAGATATGGTTTTCTTTTTTAAAATTCCCCTGGCTATTCGGGGTCTTTTCTGTTTCCACACAAATCTTGAAATAATTTGTTCTAACTCTCCGAAGAAAGTCTATAGTATTTTGATAGGGATTGCATTAAACGTGTACATTGCCCTGCGTAACACGACATTTTCACAATATTAATTCTGCCAATCCATGAGCATGGTATATATTTCCAACTCTTTGTGTCTTCCTCAATTTCTTTCCGAAGCGTTCTATAGTGTTTTTGGTTTCGATCTTTACCTCCTTGCTTAGGTTTATTCCTAGGTATCTTGCAAGAAGTTACTGCGGCCAAGTTCAAAAAGGTGTTGGCTGTGTTCTCCTCTAGGATTTTGGTGGACTCTTGTCTCACATTTAGATCTTTTATCCATTTTGAGTTTATCTTTGTGTATGGTGAAAGAGAGTGGTCTAGTTTCATCCTTCTGCATGTGGATATCTATTTTCCCAGCACCGTTATTGAAGAGACTGTCTTTCTTCCAATGGATAGTCTTTCCTCCTTTATCAAATATGAATTGACCATAAATTTCAGGGTACATTCTGGGTTCTCTATTCTGTTCTATTGATCTATGTATCTAATTTTGTGCCAGTACCACACTGTCTTGGTGAACACAGCTTTGTTGTACAACCTGAAATCTGACATTGTGATGCCCCCAGATATGGTTTTCTTTCTTAAAATTCCCCTGGCTATTCGGGGTCCTTTCTCTTTCCACACAAATCTTAAAATAATTTGTTCTAACTCTCTGAAGAAATTTCATGGTACTTTGATAGGGATTGCATTAAACGTGAACATGGCCTGGGTAACATTGACATTTTCACAATATTAATTCTGCCATTCCATGAGCATGGAATATTTTTCCATCTCTTGGTGTCTTCCTCAATTTCTTTCAGAAGTTTTCTATAGTTTTTAGTGTATAGATCATTTACCTCCTTGGTTAGGTTTATTCCTAGGTATCTTATGCTTTTGGGTGCAATTGTAAATGAGATTGACTCCTTAGTTTTTCTTTCTTCAGTCTCATTGTTAGTGTATAGAAATGCCATTGATTTCTGGGCATTTATTTTGTATCCTGCAACGCTACCAAATTGCTGTATGGGTTCTAGCAATCCTGGGTGGAGGGTTTTGTGTTTTCTAGGTAGAGTATCATGTCATCAGTGAAGAGGGAGTGTTTGACTACTTTTTGGCTAATTTGAATGCCTTTAATGTCTTTTTGTTGTCTGATTGCTGAGGCTAGGACTTCCAGTACTATGTTGAATAGGAGTGGTTAGAGTGGACATCCCTGTCTTGTTCCTGATCTTAGGGGAATGGCTCCAAGTCCTGCCCATTGAGAATGATATTTGCTGTGGACTTTTCCTAGATGGCTTTTACGATGTCGAGGATTGTTCCCTCTATCCCTACGCTCTGAAGTGTTTTGATCAGAAATGGATGCTCTATTTTGTCAAATGCTTTCTCTGCGTCTAATGAGAGGATCATGTGGTTCTTGGTTTTTCTCTTGCTGATATGATGAATCACATTGATTGTTTTACGAGTGTTGAACCAGCCTTATGTCCCAGGGATAAGTCCTACTTGGTCATGGTGAATAATTTTCTGAATGTACTGTTGGATCCTATTGGCTAGTATCTTGTTGAGAATTTTTGCATCCATGTTCATCAAGGATATTGGTCTGTATTCTCCTTTTTGGTGGGGTCTTTGTCTGGTTTTGGAGTTAAGGTGATCCTGGCTTCATAGAACTAATTTGGAAGGACTCCATCTCTTTCTATTTTCCAAAGAGCTTTAGTAGGATAGGTATGGTTTCTTCTTTAAACGTTTGATAGAATTCCCCTGGGAAGCCATCTGGCCCTGGACTCTTGTGTCTTGGGAGGTTTTTGATGACTGCTTCAATTTCCTCCCTGGTTATTGGCCTGTTCAGGTTTTCTATTTCTTCCTGTTCCAGTTTTGGTAGTTTGTGGCTTTCCAGGAATGCGTCCATTTCTTCTAGATTGCCTAATTTATTGGCGTATAGCTGTTCATAATATGTTTTTAAAATCGTTTGTATTTCCTTGGTGTTGGTAGTGATCTCTCCTTTCTCATTCATGATTTTATTAATTTGAGTCTTCTCTCTCTTCTTTTTTCTTTCTTTTTTTTAAATTTATTTTTTATTGGTGTTCAATTTACTAACATACAGAATAACCCCCAGTGCCCGTCACCCATTCACTCCCACCCCCCGCCCTCCTCCCCTTCTACCACCGCTAGTTCGTTTCCCAGAGTTAGCAGTCTTTACGTTCTTTTTAATAAGACTGGCTAATGTTTTATGTATGGTATTAATTCTTTCATAGAACCAACTCCTGGTTTTGTTGATCTGTTCCACATTTCTTCTGGTCTCGATTTCCTTTGAGGTCTGCTCGAATTTTAATTAACTCTCTTATTCTTTTGGGTGTAGGATCTATCTGCTGTTTTTTTCTCTAGCTGCTTTATGAGTAAGGTTAGCTTTTGTATTTCCATTCTTTCCAGTTTTTGAATGAATGCTTGTATTGTGATGTATTTCCCCCTTAGGACTGCTTGTGCTCCATCCCAAAGATTTTGAACGGTTGTATCTTCATTCTCATTAGTTTCCATGAAACTTTTTAATTGTTGCTCAATTTCCTGGTTGACCCTTTCATCTTTTAGCAGGATGGTCCTTAACCTCCATGTGTTTGAAGTCCTTCCAAACTTCTTGTTGTGATTTAGTTCTAATTTCAAGGCATATGGTCTGAGAATATGCAGGGGACGATTTGAATCTTTTGGTATCCGTTCAGATGTGATTTGTGTCCCAGTATGTGGTCGATTCTGGAGAAAGTTCCATGTGCACTTGAGAAGAACGTTTATTCAGTTCAGTTTGGATGTAAAGTTCTATAGATTTCTGTGAAATCTATCTGCTCCAGGGTATCATTTAAAGCTCTCATTTCTTTGGAGATGTTGTGCTTAGAAGACCTATCGAGGGTAGAAAGAGCTAGATTGAAGTCACCAAGTATAAGATAATTATTCTCTAAGTATTTCTTCACTTTGGTTATTAATTGGTTTAAATATTTGGCAGGTCCCTCATTCGGGGCATTTATATTGAGGATTGTTAAGTCGTCTTGTTGGATAGACCCTTTAAGTAAGATTTAGTGTCCGTCTTCATCTCTCACTACAATTTTCGCGGTAAATTTTAGTTTACCTGATATAAGGATGGCTACCCCTGCTTCTTTTGAGGACCATTTGAATGGTAAATGGTTCGCCAACCCATTATTCTCAGATTGTACGTGTCCTTCTGTCTAATATGAGTCTCTTGTATACAGCAAATAGATGGATCCTGCTTTTTTATCCAGTTTGTAACCCTGCACCTTTGATGGGGTCATTAAGCCCTTTCACGTTCAGAATTACTATCGACAGATATGAGTTTGGTGTCATCATGATATCTATTCAGTCCTTGTTTTTATGGATTGTTCCACTGAACTTCTTCTTAAAGGGGAATTTTAAGAGTCCCCGTTAAAATTTCTTGCAGAGCTGCTTTGGAGGTCACATATTCTTTCAGTACCTGCCTGTCTTGAAAGCTCTTTATCTCTCCTTCCATTTTGAAGGAGAGCCTTGCTGGATAAAGTATTCTTGGTTGCATGTTCTTCTCATTGAGGACCCTGAATATATCCTGCCAGCCCTTTCTGGCGTGCATGGTCTCTGTGGAGAGGTCTGCTGTTACCTTTATGCTCCTCCCCATAAAGGTCAGGATTTTCGTGTCTCTTGCTGCTTTAAGGATCTTCTCTTTACCTTTGGAATTTGCAAGCTTCACTATTAAATGTCGAGGTGTTGGATGGGTTTTATTGATTTCTGGGGAGATCTCCTATTTCCTGGATCTGAATGCCTGTTTCCCTTCCCATATTAGGAAAATTTTCAGCTATGATTTGTACCAATACATATTCTGACCCTCTGTCCATTTCTGCACCCTTGGGAACCCCAATTTCACATAGGTTTTTCCTCCTCAGGCTGTCGTTTTTTTCCCTTAATCTGTCTTCCTGATCTTTTAGTTGTCTGTCTCTGTTTTCCTCAGTTTCCCTCTTTGCCATCAACTTGTCTTCTATGTCACTCACTCGTTCTTCCACCTCATTAAACCTGGTCATTAGGACTTCTAGTTTGGATTGCATCTGATTCAATTGATTTTAATTTTGTCCTGATTGGATCTAAATTCTGCAGTCATGAAGTCTCTTGAGTCCTTTATGTTTTTTTCTAGAGCCACCAGTAGCTGTATAATAGTGCTTCTGAATTGTTGTTCTGACATTGAATTGTAATCCATATTTGTAACTCTGTGGGAGAGCGGACTGTTTTTTTCTTTTTAAGTGATGTTTCCTTCTAGTCACTTTGCTCAGTGCAGAGGGGCCAAAAAGAAGTTGTATTGGGAAAAGGAGAAAAAGAGCGGAGAGAAAGAAGGAAAGAGAAGAGGAAAAGAAAAAGAAAAGGGAGGAAAAAAAGCAAAAAAGAGAATAAAATGAGAAAGAAAAAGAAAGAAAGGGGGAAAATGGTGGGGGAAGCAATCAGAAATAAAAAAAAACATGGGGGAGTATCTTCTGATTTTGTATACTTTAAGTCCCTTGACTTCCCCTGGAACTTGTCTGTTTAGTTGGTATTGTGGGGGAGGGTCATATTGTGCTGATTTTCAGGTGTTAGCCCTTGGGGGAGCTCCTCTCTCCCTGCCTGGTGAAGCGCTCAGTGGGGCTTGTTTACCCCGTGATACCCAAGGAGGAACAACCCCAGTGGCAGCGGCCAGATCTGAAAACTTGTATTCAGCCCCCGCCATAACTCCGGAGCAGTCCATCTGCAGGGACTGGAGCCTCCGGTGTGGGGCTGCTATTCTGCACCCCTCTGGGCAGGTGCGTCCTTGCTGTCCTGGGCCCTCCAGGCCTCTGCCTGTCCCGGGGAAGGCCGAATCCTGGGCTGTGTCCCGGGGCCCCGTGCTCTCGGGCCTTTGCTGTTGGATTCTCGGCCCCGTGCTCTGGGGCTTTTGCTGTTGGATTCTCGCTCCCAGCTGCACAGCCTCCTATCCACAAAGCCGCCACCCCAGCCCTTATGAGCTGCTCCTGGAGCCGCCCAGCCCCCTCCACACGGAGCCTCTTCCTCTGCCCTAGGCACCGCCGCCTAGGTGCTCCCAGGGACCCGCAGCCCTCTCCAGAGAGAGCCACCGCCCGAGCCCCTCAGAGCTGCTCCTGGTTCATGCATGTGCCCTGCAGCCTTTCAGGAGCTCGATGCACTCTCTTGGGAGTGCAGGTGTCTGTTAGTATCCCATGGAGCCCGAGGGTATGCCCGCCCTCCTGGGGTCCTGCTCTGAATCCCTGCAGGCCCATTCCACCCTGGAAGATTGGTGCAGTTCCTGATTCTCTGGGATAGAGCTCTCCTGACCCGGGGGCCCTCGGCCTGGCCTTAGCTCGGCTCCTCGTGGGGCCCGTCCCCCTTGGATGTCTTTTGTTTCTTTATTTCTTTTTCCCATCTTCCTACCTTGATAGTTGCACAAACTTTTTTCACTGTAGCATTAGATCTGGTCTCTGTTTAAATCTCAGGCCGAATGCGTAGATTTTCAGGATGACGTGAAGGTTATCTAGGTAATTTGGTAGGGATAGGTGACTTGGGGACCCTACTCTTCGGCCATCTTGCCCCTCCTCCTGTATGTTGCCTTTTAGCGGTGGTTGTTTCCTTCACTTTGCAGAAGCTTTTCAATTGGATGAAGTCCCAATAGGATGTTTGCTTTTGTTTCCCTCACCTCAGAGGCATATCTAGAAAGAAGATCCAATTGCCAATGTCAAAGACGTTGCTGCCTATCTTTTCTTCTTTGTATAGTTTCAGGTCTCACATTTAGGTCTTTCATCCATTTTGAATTTGTTTTTTATATATATGGTGTAAGAAAGTGGTCCAGTTTCATTCTTCTGCACGTGGCTGCCTGGTTTTCCCAACACCATTTGTTCTTATCCTGGGGTCAGGGTTAGGGTTTGTTGAAGAGACTGTCTTTGTGCCATTGGATATTCTTTCCTGCCTTGTTGTCCATTTTGGAAAATAGATACATGTTTGTATCTTGTTTTAGCTTTCCATTCTGTTCTATTGATCTAAGCGTCTCCTGTTGGGAGATCCCTGATGGCTGATTCAATTTCTTTGCTGGTTAACTGTATATTCAAATTTCTAATTTCTTCATTTTTTTGTATATATATATATATATATATAATCTAGGAATTGATCAATTTCTTCCAGGTTCTAGGTGTCTGGCATAGAATTTTTCATCATATTCTCTTATTATCATTCGTATTTCTGTAGTGTTGGTTGTTATTTCTCTTTTCTCATTTCTGATTTTATTTGGGTCCTTTCTCATCTTTTTATCTTTTTTCTTTTTTAAAGATTTTATTTATGTATTCATGAGAGACACAGAGAGGCAGAGGTATAGGCAGAGGGAAAATGAGGCTCCATGCAGGGAGCCTGAAGTGGGACATGATTCCCCAGGACGCCGGGATCATGACCTTCGCCAAAGCACATGCTCATCATGCCCCCCCCCCTCCGTAGGATGCTTCCTGCCCCTCTGCGCTCCTTTTTGGAACCCAGCAGGCACATCTCTGTGCCTCCAGCACCTCTGCAATTATGGCTTATAGCGTCTTCCATGTATCCTATTGGGGACCACACCGTCGTGTATGTAAGCATCCAACTGCTGTTTGACAACATTGTGGGATTCCGACTTTTGTTGGTTTTGGGGTGTGTGTGTGTCTATTACATGCAGCTATCATGTGCAGCTATCTGATCCTCTGGCTGGGTAACCCATACACCGACATGGTTGGCACAACATCTTCTCTGGTGCTGGCACTGGGCGGCTAGCTGGGCTCTCCTGACTGACCCAAGGCTCGCTCGTGCAGTGACTTTTCACTGGAGGGTCAGCTGAGCTGGAAGGTCCGGCTCCGCCACATTCCTATATCCGGCAGTGGGTCCCACTGTGCCCCGGCTGCTTGTCTTCTCCCCGATGCCTCTCCAGCAGGGAGCCAGACCTCGGGGCCACCCTGGGGGGATCTCAGAGGAGCCGGGTGCCCATTACGGGGAGCCATGGGGCTGGAGTAGGGGTGATGATGGGGCTGTGGTTCCTCGGTACCCTGTGCTGCCTGGCCTTCATGCCGAGCCCCATGCTCACCCAGCCCCTACTCACTAGGGCGAGGTGGGTGGCCTCTACACGGTGGTGTGAGAGATCCAGCACCACAAGGTGTGCACAGTGAGTCCACCTGGTGAGTGTGGCCCAGGTGCATAAGCTGCAAGTGTGGGACCCAGGAAATTTAACAAAAATCCCATACCCCTGGACAACCGAGCAGGACTGATTCTATTTTGTGCTACACCCGCCACCTCCCCTATGACCCCCACATGACCTGCTTATGGCTTAAGGCGCTGCCCCAACCCAGTCAAGCCACTCGGCACACCCTAATCAGAAATCTGCTCATAAGAATGTAAACCTGTTTTGTGCCCACCAAAACTGCGGGCCGTTTCTGACCAAAGTAATATGCCAGGTCAAGTGGATCCCATAAGGTAAGGTGGATTTCAATCAGCCACCTGCGTGTGGACCGACATGACTGTGCAACTTTCTGTGTATCCCAAGGGCCACTGGCCCCTATAAAGCTGCTACGCCTCTAAGTCTCAGGGTCTAAATCCCTGCTCCGCTGTGTCGGGTGCAATTTGACTCAAGCTCCAGCTTGTAAAGATATCCTCAGGAGGTTTCATCAGTGTTGGCTCATCGGTGGTTTCTTGGATTTGCAATCTTGGGCACAACACTAGGGCCTGCTGTCCTGACATCCCTTCCTGGGTCCCACTGTCCGCCCCGCAGGCCCTCTGTTCCCCAGGCACACAGGCACAGAGATGCGGGGATGGCAGGAAGTGCCCAGAAACCATCCAGCCCCAGGCCCCTTGACAGAGGGAGCACAGACCTCCCAGGTCGCTTTACACAGACCCTGGTGACCTGAGGCTCCCTGGCTGTCACTCTGTCCCAGGCCCTCCTGGCCCATGGGCACAGGCTGAGTCCCAGTATAGTCTGTGGGGTCATGACCCTGGTGTCTGGCCGCCCCTGGAAGGCACGTGGGTACGTCAACTGTGTGTGCTTTGCAGTGCCCATGCAGGGGCTATTTGGGGCCTGGGTGTTGCCCCCTCCTCCTCTCTGTGGGTCTCTCCATGCCCCGTGCACAGAGTTCTGGGAGACACAGAAACAGGCTGGCTGTGCATTTTCAAATCACAACACTTTATTGATCTTCTACAGCAAATGGGCTCAGAGCCCAGGGTGTGCGCCTTCCCATGGGGAAGGAGACCATTCTGTCCTTTAGGAGAGGGCAAGAATCACATGGGTGGCGATGCGAGTGCTGGAGTCCCCCACCTGGGAGCATGTGTGGACTCCGGATGGGGGCGTGTGTCCTGAGGTTTCAGCCGTAGAGATGGTTCTGAGGACAGCAGAGCTGACCTTGACCTGTAGCTCATGGGTTCCTAGCTGGGTCCCTGCAGGGCAGCTGGACCCTAGCCTCGGGGCCACTGGGGCCCCCAGCAACTGGAAGAACCTGGCTCCTGGTGTGGGTGTGGGTGGGTCCCACCAGCCTACCTCTGCTCTCCCCAACCTTTGGTGTCCTGGGATCCCCAGGGCTGCTCTAGGTCAGTGACCTGGATCTGTGGGGCACGCCAAGGGCCCAGGAGGCCACATAAAGCTGTGAGAGGGCTCTCTCAGCGTGGGGCCAGAATCCAGGCCTGGACAGGGCTACGGGGGCTGGATCCCATTAGTCTTTTTTTTGGGCCTCGGGCGGGGGCTCAAATCACACCCACCCTCACAGAGCCCGGGGCCAGGCCAGTCCTGATCCCCCTGGGTTAGGGGCTGTTGTCCTGTTCAGGGTGTGCCGCCCTCCAGGACGGCCAGTGGGCGGAGGCAGGGCACAGTGCTTCCTCTGCACCACTCACCTGCACAAACCCTGTCTGGGGCTCCCTGTCTTCCCTCCTCCCTGCAACTCCTGGGTACTCCATGGGACACCCAGGCTTCTGAAGGGAGTAGGGTATCCAGAGAAACCCTGGGAGGCTGAGCATGTACCACAGGGTGCACCTGCACCGGGTCCTTGCTGGGCGCTGATGGTGTGGGGGTGGATGGTGTGGGGGCAGGGGTATGATGGTGGTGGAGTGTGGAGAATGGTGTAGGGGGGATCCCATTGAGGTAGAGGATGTAGGTGGATGGAGTGGCAGTGGGGAATGAGGGAGATGTTGTGGGGGGCCTGCGGACACAGGGCATCCCCTTCCTCTAAGATGCACAAGGAGATGTCTACACTTAAAGGAGACTCCAGTCTGGGGTTTGCTGTGACACCAGCCCCTGGGGCCGGGTGTGGTCAGTGAATGGCCCTGGCTGGACCAGGGCATTATCTGGGGTTCATCATATTATGTGTGTTTTCAAATTGCAAATTGTCTCAAATTAAATGCATAGAACTTAGAAACATGTAAAGCACCGAGAGTGGGTGTCACTCTGACCCATTCGACCCTCATGGGATCGAAGTGTGTCCTGCTCCTGCCGTGGCCATTCTGCCTGGCACCCAGGTTCAGTTCCTTCCGCCCATGTCCCCACCCCATCCCCTGCTTCTCAGGGGGTCGTCCCTCACCCCTTAGGGGTTCAGCTCCCATGGCAACCCCTGGAGGCCCCATCCTGATGGCCTCCTCATCCCCAAGGCCCTGGGTGTGGGGGCACAGAGGTCATCCCCAACACCCTACCATGGAGCGATGTCTTGTTGGCTGCTGTTCTGCCCCCTGCCTCAGAAGTCCCGTTTTCCCTACCCGGAATGCCCCGGTTCTCCCCTGGGTCCTGATCCCCTCTGGCCCCTCAACATCACCCTACCCCGTAGTAGTCCCAAAATATGATGTGACTGCTGAACGTCCTGTTGACATCCAGGTCCACCTGCGTGATGTCCCTGGAGGAGACCAGGGCCTCCTCCTTCATTTCCTGTGGGAAAACCGGGTGGAGGAGCTGGCGTCAGGGACACAGACCCCGACCTGTCACCAGATGCTCTCCTGGGCAGGGAGCCCTGGGGCCACCATGGTAGTGTGTCCTGCCAAAACCTCCTTCCTTCCCCGGGAGGCTGGAACGGCGGGAGTGCCCACCGTGCCTGTGGAACTGTGTGAGGGCCTGAGACGAGCTGTTGTGGGCGTGTACGTGACTGAGGGTCAGCATGGGTGGGAGGGGACAGGGGGTCAGTCCAGGTGGGGAGGGGTCATGGGGGTGTTGTGCCCAAGATGGCGAATCCGAGAAACCACTAAGGAGCGGACACCGATGCAAACACACGAGGGTTGTTTTTCAAACTCGAGCATGGGTTCAAGTATATGCCACACAGTGGAACAGGGACTTGGACCCTGAGGAGGGTTTTAGATTAGATTTAAGGCTGGTCTTGGGGACCTCCAGAAGGGCTGGAGGAATTCCTCAAGTTCTGTTTACATTTTGATATGTGGCCTTCAAGGGCATTGAGCTCTCTTCTCATTCTAAATCTTTTTTTTTTTAATTTTTCTTTATGATAGTCACAGAGAGAGAGAGAGAGAGGCAGAGACATAGGCAGAGGGAGAAGCAGGCTCCATGTACCGGGAGCCCGATGTGGGATTCGACCCGGGTCTCCAGGATCGCGCCCTGGGCCAAAGGCAGGTGCCAAACCGCTGGGCCACCCAGGGATCCCTCTCTTCTCATTCCAATTGGGGTTTCCAGCCCTTTGCTTAGGCTCAGTTTTTATTCTATTGTGGGGCTTTCTAAGACATTAAGCTGTAAACTTTGTTTTTTTACAGTAACTGAAGTAATGCAAATTTCAGCTCTTCTTCACAGGGGCATGGGATTGCTGGACGTGTGCTAATACTGAACTTAAAGTAGAATGGTCATAAAGTTCTCGGCCTCCACGCAACCTGTCCCATCCTATCTAGCTCATGCCGCTCTCCCTGGAGCCCCTAAGAGAGAAATTGCAAATAACCTCAGCGTTGCTACCTGTTGTGGGACAGGCCCAGGGATTTGAGATCAGGAAGACATGGGTCATGGGCGTCCCAGCTGTGCAGCCGGATTCCATGCTGCAGACTCTTATTCCCTAAGGCTATCTTGACAACTGACTTTGTACATAGAAAAGTTCTCCTTTGTCTTTAAAAGTGCAGGAGCGAGTTAAAGCATTTTTTCTCTCCCCATCTGATTGCTCAGATTCCACTCTGAGACATATTTCTTGTTTCCAGGATAATTTACTATCCATAATACTATGGTTAAAATATTCTGACACAAGTAATTCAGAGGGATGAGGGTTTCTCATCTCTTTCTTCACAGCTCAGTCACTCATCAGGAAATGCATCTTTATGGATTTGGAAATAATTGAGAGACATTAATACCAATGGTCCTATTATTATGTGAAGGATTCTTCCCAGAGATTCTTCCCCTGTTTCAACTGACACTGAAACACTATGAACCCTTTGGAAGTCAAATGTCAAGGAAATAAATGTTATACATTGCTAATTTTAAATGCACTTGCAATATGGTGTCTCTTACAATAGAAGTATTTTTATCTGATTTTTGCTATTTATTATCCCTTACTGCTTTTCAGGTTGAGAAGGCATTATGCGTGTTCATAAGTGTTTTTCTTTCCTTCTGATATAAAATTATTACTTTGTTCCCATCGAAGGAACTTTTTCAGAATAAGGCAAAAGATAATTCAACGATTCTTAAAATGTTTTCACACTGGAGCCTGATTCATTTAAGTCAATTTTCAAATTAAATCTTTTTTCTTAGAAAGAAAACAAAGATTTATAGGGAAATTGAGAAGATAGTACAGAGAATTCTCATGCACTTGCACTCAATTTCTCCAATTATTGATATCTTATATCAATACGGTACAAATATTAGCTAATGAATCAATATTAAAATTTTCGCAATAACCAAAGACAATACTTTATTCAGATTTCCTTAGTTTTTGCTAAATCACTATCCTTCATACCACACTCCATTTGTCCTCATGTTTTCTTAGGCTCCTCTGGATTGTGACAGTCTTTCAGCCTTTCCTTGTTGTTGTTGAACTGGAACACTTTGAGAAGTATTTTGTAAAATTTCCCTCAGTTAGGATATGTCTGTTGTTTATTTCATGATTGAGCTGTTTTTCTGGATTATATACAGAGATATACTGCCATTTTTATTATATCATGTAAAGGATAGATACTATCAACTCGATTTATCAGTCTTGGTATCGATCTGATCATCTTGCTGAGGTAGTGTTTGTCTGGTTTCTCTGTAGTAAAGTGATTCTTTATTATTATTATTTTATTATTATTATATTATCATTATTATTTTAAGTTTTTCATATTATATTTTGTAGAAGGAAGTTACTATGTGTATTCCACACGTAAGATTGGGAAGCTATGCTCAGGAACTTGAGGGTAGAATATATGCACATATTGTTTGAAAATCTTCTACATGGGAGATTTCTCTTCCCTCTGGGTTTGTCTGTTTATTTTTCAAAGATGCTATTTATTTATTTGAGATAGAGAGGAGTGAAAAACCTGTGCTAGAGGGGCAGAGGGTGAGGGAGAAGCCGGTTCCCTGCTGAACACGGAGCCTTCCTTGGGACCTGGATCATGATCTGACGCTAAGGCAGAAGCTTAACTAACTGAGCCACACAGGTGTCACTCTTTCTTTCCTTTCTTTCTTTCTTTCTTTCTTTCTTTCTTTCTTTCTTTCTTTCTTTCTTTTTCTTTCTTTCTTTTTACTTAATAATAAATTTACTTTTTATTGGTGTTCAATTTGCCAACATACAGAATAACAAGTGCTCATCGTGTCAAGTGCCTCCCTCTGTGCACGTCACACATTCACCCCCAACCCCGCCCTCCTCCCCTTACATCATTCCTAGTTCGTTTCCCAGAGTTAGAAGTCTTTATGTTCTGTCTCCTTTCTGATATTTCCCACACATTTCTTCTCCCTTCCCTTATATTCCTTTCACTATTATCTATATTGAGAACATACAATCGTGTCTTTCTCTGATTGACTTACTTCACTCAGCATGATAACTTCCTGTTCCATTCTCGTTGAAGGAAATGGTGGCTATTTTTCATTTCTAATGGCTGAGAAAACCCACCTTTCCTCTGTCTTAATCTTGGGGTCTCCCATGATATGAATGTTATTGTTTTAATAAGTGACTGAGTTCCGAAGTCTGCCTTTGTGGTCCATAACCTTCCTTGTTTTTAAGGCTTCCACTTGGGACAGCATCTCAGTTATAGCATTTTTAACGTTGTCCTGACTAGATTTTAATTCTTTTCTTTCTACAGTAAGGGATTCTCTAGTTTTCTTTTGTGCTCTTTTTCCAGCCCAGATGCTATCTTTATAATCATTGTTTTAAACTGTAGTTAGACATCATATATTTGTATTGATGGACTTCCTGGCTGTGAGTACTACCACATATTATTTTTTGGAGGTGAATTTCACCATCTCATTATTTTTTCCAGAAAAGAAAGAAGGAAGAAAAAGGAAAACGAAGAAAAACTATAACAACTGCCCTCCCAAAATAAAAAACACCAGATGATTTGGCCTGCTTGTCAAAGATTCTAAATTCCAAAATAAGAAACACAATTAAAGTACCATGATAGTAAAAATAATAAATATATAAGGTACATACATAAAAATTAAAATAAGGCAATTAATAAAAAAGAATCAAAGAAAATAAATGAAAATAAAGCACAAAGTACAAAGGAAGCTGGACCCTACTTTCCAAGCAGAGCTGAAGCTCTGCAGCCTCTGTGGTCCAACACCTTGGGGGCAGTGAGTGGTCTGTGCGGGGTCTGGGGATTGGCCATGGCGCTGATTCTCAGGTGCACTTCTACCTGGGAGATGCATCTGCGGGGTCAGAGGCGGGGTGAGAGTCAGCTTGTCTGGTCTCCAGCAGGCAGCGCTGTGCTGCTCCCTCAGACCAGGCCCAGATGGGCAGGATGCGGGTGGGGTCTCTGGGTCCTCTGGCTCTGGGGCTGAGCATCCTGCCACCCAGGCTGCAGGGGGCTCCACAGAAGAGCCCCCAAGCCCCCGGGTCTCCGCCGCTTCTCTCAGAATCTTGTGTTCACTCTACCTGCGTCCGAGCTTCTTTTGGCTTTGTTTTTTTATCTCAGACTGTTGTGCCCAAGATTGCGAATCCGAGAAACCTCCGAGAAGCCAACACTGATGCAAACACACGAGGGTTTATTTACCACCTCGAGCTTGTGTCCAAGTATACCCGACAGAGCAGAGCAGGGACTTGGACCCTGAGGTGGGTTTTAGCTTAGTTTTAAGGGCTGATCTTGGGGACCTCCAGAACGGCTGGAGCAATTCCTCAAGTTCTATTTACATTTTGATATGGGGCCTTCAAGGGCATTGAGCTCTGTTCCCATTCTAATAGGGGCTTCCTGCCCTTGGCCTGGGCTCAGTTTTGATTCAATAGTGGGGATTTCTATGACATTAAGCTGTAAAAATAAAAGGTTCCACACCTGGAAGGGGGACGTCACACTGTCCCTATATGCTGAAGATGCGTAACTAGAAACAGGCAACCCCAGAGCCTCCACCAAAACTTGTTAGAACTAAGGAGTGAGTTCAGTAAAGTCACGGGACACAAACTGACCCTACAGAGCAGAGTACCCTTGCTGTGTCCCGACAATGAGCACTCAGGAAGCAAAGGAAGGACGTGAAGGTCTTCTCAGGAGCATCAAGGAGAATAAATAATGAGACTGAGCCAAAGAAGCACAAGACTTGTGCACTGAGCCATACCAGGCTCTGGGAGGCTGTCCTAGACTCGTGGGGTGGGTGCCTCATCTTGTGAAAATGTCCACAGTTCCTGAAGCCACCCTCAGTTTCAATGTCATTCCTATCAAAATCATGGTGGCAGACCTTAGAAATAGGAAAAAAAAAACCATAACATCCATCCTCCTCAACAAATAACCCTGGACAGCAAATCAGTATTGGAGAAGCAGGACAGAGTGAGACACAGCACTTTCCTATTTCCCCTGTTATGTCCCCACCCCTCCAGCGACTCTCAGTTCATTTCCTATCATTTAGAGTCTGTGTTTCCTGCATCTGTTTTGATCTTATTTGTCTTTCCTTCCATTCAGAATAGTTCATCTGCTTTGCTTCTTTAATTCCACCTATGAATGACACCACACGGTCATTCTCTTTCCCGAGTGACTTACTTCACTTAACATGATCCCTTTAGTTCTCTCCACATCATTGCAAATGGAAAGATTTCCTTCTCTTTGATAGCTGAGTACCATTTCTCTCTCTATGACCATCATCTATCTCCCATCCTCTCTATCCATCATCTGCCTCAGGGCACCGAGGTCCTCCCACAGTGTGGCTACTGTGGGTCGAGCTGCGGTGGACATTGGGGTGCAGTTGTCCCACGTCTCACTGCATCTTTATCTTTGGAGTGAGCTCCAGGCCGTTCACCTGCTGGTCGCAGGGCGGCTCTATTTGTAACTTCCTGAGGGGCCTCCACACTGTTTCCAGGGTGGCTGCACCAACCCGCGGTCCCGCCCACAGTGGAAAAGTGTTGAGTGAGTTTTGCAGGACGTGTTAAAACTCTGGTTCACATTTCATTTCGCGTCCTGTGGGCTCCAATTCCTTGTCCTTAAGTATTTCTGGGGAAACCGGGTGTTGGGCTCCTTTTCAGTGAGATGTTTCCGAAGCTAACAGGCCCCAGCTGGAGCCTGAAAGGAGGCGGGTGGGGACTATGGAGCATCTTCTGCCTCCTGCACAGACTCCTGCAGCGCCTTAGTGTCCCGCAGGGGGCGCTCGATCCCAGGCCCCTCCCATGGGGCATGCATGTGCAGTAGGCCTCCTCTCCCTGCACTAACTGCCTGTGCTGGGGAGGCCTGAGGGGGACGTGGGGACGCGTCTACGCTGATGAGCTGCAGCCTCCACAGGACCTGCGGGAAGTCTTCAGGGGGAAATTGGGTCGCATTCATGCTGACAGGAGCCCCGGTCTCCTCAGGAATCACGGTGAGGCTTTAGGAAGATGTGGGCCCGCATCCACCCTAACGGGAGCCCCTGGGCCGCCTCAGGAACTGCGGGGAGTCTTCAGGAAGATGTGGGCTCACATCCACAATGACAGGAGCCCTGAGCCACCTCAGGACCCGCGGGGAGGTTTCAGGAAATTGTGGGCCCGGATCCATGCTGACAGGAGCCCCAGAGCAGCCTCAGGACCCGCGGGGAGGCTTCAGGAAGATGTGGTGTCAGGTCCACTCTGGCAGGAGCTCCCAGGCCCCTCAGGACATAAGTTGAGGCTTCTGGAAGCTGGGGGCCTCATTCATGGTTACAGGAGCCCCGGCCTCCTCAGAAACCTCAGTGGCGCTTCGGGAGGACTTGAGGCCACATGGACACAACAGGACGCTGACTTCCTCAGGACCCCTAGTGTAGACTTGGGGAAATATGGGGATGCGTCCATGGGGACAGAAGACCCCAGCCTTGTCAGGGCCTGTGGTGAGGCCTGAGAAAAATGTGGGTGCCGCATCCACACTGACAGGAGTCTCCAGGCCCTCAGAACCCACTGTGAAGGTTTGGGAAGATTATGGGCCACATCCATGCTGACAGGAGCCCCGAGCCTCCTCAGGTCTTATGGTGAGGCTTGAGGAAAATGTGGGGCCACGTCAACCCTGACAGGAACCCCGTCCTCCTCAGGACCAGCACTTTGGCTTCAGGACATATGGAGGTTAGGATTTGGGGTTAGGGTTATGGTTAGTGTTAGTGTTGGGCTTAGGTTTGCAGTTAGGGTTAGGGGTTAGGGTGTGAGTTAGGGTTAGGGTTTAGGGTGAGGGGTTGGTTTATAGTTAGGTCTAGGTTTAGAATTAGGGTGAGGGTTAGGGTTAGGATAGGGGTTAGAACTAGGGTTAGGATTACTGTTTGGTTAGGTGTTAGGGTTAGGGACAGGTCAGGGTCAGGGTACGGTTTTGGAAGAGGGTAAGTGATACATTTAGGGAGTGGGTTAGGGGTTAGTTTTAGGGTATGGGTTAGGGTACAGTTTCGGGTATGAGATAGGATTAGTATTAGAGGTTTAGGGATAGGGTACAGGTTAAGGTCAGGAATAGGATTTGAGTACATTAAGTTAAGTTTAGGTTTAGAGGTTAGGGTTACAGTTAGATTTAAGGTAGCGGTCAGGGTTAAGGGTTTAGAATAGGTTTAGGAGTTAGGTTGAGGTTTGGCAGGAAGGTTCAGTGAATGTGTTTCGGTCTTGGGGTTTGTGTTTGGTTTTCGATTAGTGATAGGTCTTGTTTAAGGTTTAGGTTAACATTGGGCTTAAGTGTAGGCTTAGGGTTATATCTGTGTATGGTTAGAGTTTGGGTCTTGGCATGTGCCTGCACTGGGACTCCTAGTATCTTGGGCAGTTTAGTTTTATGTACTCTATTTAGGTTTAGGGTTCAAAGATAGCCTGACTCCACCAAGTCAGTGGCTTCCCCAGAGAATCAAAATCCAGGCCTCTGTTGTGGTCAGAATAGACATGGCAGGCTTCTCCCGAGCTGAGCTAAGGAGGGGATTTGTGACTCTAAAGACTCTTTATTTGATTTTCAGTTGACTTTCTGATTTTATCACTTGTGTGCACATTTTTCATCAATACTAACAATTATTATTTTATTTTTTTTAATTTTTATTTATTTATGATAGTCACACAGAGAGAGAGAGAGGCAGAGACACAGGCAGAGGGAGAAGCACGCTCTATGCCCCGGGAGCCCGACGTGGGATTCGGTCCTGGGTCTCCAGGATCGCGCCCTGGGCCATAGGCAGGCGCCAAACCACTGCGCCACCCAGGGATTCCACCAATTATTATTTTAAAGTTTTACTTGAATTCCTCTTTGTAAACACAGTATGATATAGTTTCAGGTTTACCACATAGTGATTCATCCCTTGGATACAATGCCTGGTACTGGTCACAGGTGCCCTCCACTATTCCCATCCCCTGATTCCCCATCCCCCTCACATTCCTCTGGTATTTATTAGTTTACTCTCTGGGGTTAATAGTGTGTTTTTTTATTTACTCTCTCATACCCCCCTCCGCCCCTTTGTCAGTTTGTTTGGTTTCTTAAAATTCACATGTGAATGCAATTGTATGATATTTGGTATGTCTTCCTCTGACTGAGTTCATTTAGCATAAGTCCTTTCCCCTTCTCCCACATCATTGTAAATGGCTTCATTTCATCCCTTCTGATGACCGAGTGATGTCGCAGTGTGTATATTTACCACATCGTCTCTGCCCATTCATCTGTCGATGGACATCTGGGCTCTATACATAGTTTCACTGTTGTTGATAACGCTGCTACCAACACTGGGCTGCGTGTTCCTCTTCGAATCTACTAAACTACTTTTGTATCCTCGGGGTAAATACCTAGCTGTGCAATTTTGGAATCATAGGGTAGCTCTATTTTTAACTTCTTCTTTTATATTTTTTTTATGATAGTCACAGAGAGAGAGGCAGAGACACAGGCAGAGGGAGAAGCAGGCTCCATGCACCGGGAGCCCGCTGTGTGATTCGATCCCGGGTCTCCAGGATCACGTCCTGGGCCAAAGGCAGGCGCCAAACCACTGTGGCACCCAGGGATCCCCTATTTTTAACTTCTCGAGGACCCTCCAGACTGTTCCACAGTGGCTGCAACTTTACTTATGTATTCATGAGAGACAAAGAGAGGCAGAGGTCTAGACACAGGGAAATTGAGGCTCCATGCGAGGAGCCTCATGTGAGACTTCATTCCCCAAGACCCCGGGATCATGACCTGAGCCAAAGCACATGCTCAACCACTGAGGCACCCAGGTGCCTTGCTGATTCAATTCCTTTGCTAGTTATGGGTCTGTTCACATTTTCTATTTCTTCCTATTTCAATTTTGCTCATTTGCACATTTCTGGGGATTTGTCCATTTCTTCCATGTCTCCCAGTATGTTAGCGTATAATCTTTCATAGTATTCCCTTATAATTGTCTAATATTTCTGGTGTTGATTGTCATCTCTCTTCTCTCATTTGTGGTTTTATTTATTTAGGTCTTTTCTCTTTTCTCGTTGATAAGGCTGGCTAGGGCTTGATCCATTTTCTTAATTATTTTGAAGAACCATCTCTTTGTTTCGTTATTCCATTCTACTGCTTTGTTGTTTCTGTATTGTTTATTTCTCCTCTCATCTTTATTTTCCCCTCTTCTATAGGCATTAGGCTTTGTTTGCTATTCCTTTTCCAGCTCCTTAAGGTGTAGGGCTAGGCTGTGTATTGGAGACTTCTTCTTTCTTGAGGTAGACCTGTATTGCTATGTACTTCCCTCTCAGGACTGCCTTTGCTACATCCTAGAGGTTTGGAGAAACATGTTTTCATTTTCATTTGTTTTAAATTTCCTCTTTAATTTTCTGGTTGCTCCATTCATTCTCTAGTAGGATGTTCATAATCTCCACGTATTTTTGGTCTGTCCAAATTTTTTCTTACTGTCGACTTCGAGTTTCATAGCGTCGTGGTCCAAAAATGTACAGGGTGTGATATCAACCTTCTTGTACCTGTTGTACCTGTTGAAGGCTGATTTGTGGGCCATGATATGATCTGTTCTGGAGAATGTCCCATGTGCACTTGAAAGGAATGTATATTCTGCTTTAGAATGAAATGTTCAAACTATATCTGTTGAGTCCCTGTGGTCCACTGTGTCAAAGCTATTTTCCCCTTGTTGATTTTCTGTATAGACCATCGGTCCATTGCCATAAGTGGGTGTTAAAATCCCCTGTCATTGTATTATTATCAGTGACTTTCTGTATGTTTGTTGTTAATTGGTTTCTATATTTAGGTACTCCCATGTTGGCAGCATAAATATTTAGTTGTTTGAACATATTTTTAAAAATAAATTTAATTTTTATGGTGTTGAATTTACCAACAAACAGAATAACACCCAGTGCTCATCCCCGCAAGGGCCCCCCTCAGTGCCCTTCACCCATTCACCCGCACCCCTTGCCCTCCTCCCCGTAAAGCATCCCTAGTTCCTTTCTCAGAGTTAGGAGTATTTATGTTCTGTCTCCCTTTCTGATATTTCCCACACGTTTCTTTTCCAATCCCTTAAATTCCCTCTCACTATTATTTATACTCCAAATGAATGAGAACATAAACTGTTTGTCCTTCTCCGATTGACTTACTTTCGTCAGCATAATACCCTCCAGTTTCATCCACGTTGAAGCAAATGGTGGGTATTTGTCATTTCTAATGCCCAAATAATATTCCATTTTATACATAAACCTCATCTTCTTTACACTTTCATCTTTCCATGGACACCAAGGCTCCTTCCACAGTTTGGCTATTTTGGACATTGTGTTATAAACTTCAGGGTGCAGGAGCCCCGGCGTTTCCTTGCATCTGAGTCTATGGGATATATTCCCAAAGGTGCAATTGCTGGGTCGTCGGGCAATTGAGTTTTTATCTCTTTGAGGAACCTCCACTCACAATATTAATTCTGCCAATCCATGAGTATGGAATATATTTTTCCATCTTTTTGTATCTTCCTCAATTTCTTTCAGAGGCGTTCTATAGTGTTTATGGTTGAGATCCTTTACCTCCTTGGTTAGGTTTATTCCTAGGTATTTTATGCTTTTGGGTGCATTTGTAAATGAGATTGCCTTCTCAAATTTTATTTCTTCAGCCTCATTGTTAGTGTATTGAAATGCCATTGATTTCTGGGCATTGATTTTGTATCCTGCCATGCTACCAAATTGCTGTATGAGTTCTAGCAATCTTGGGGGGGAGGATTTTGGGTTTTCTAGGTAGAGTATCATGTCATCGGCGAAGAGGGAGAGTTTGACTGCTTCTTTGCCAA
This sequence comes from Canis lupus baileyi, assembly GCF_048164855.1. NCBI lineage: Eukaryota > Metazoa > Chordata > Mammalia > Carnivora > Canidae > Canis > Canis lupus. The sequence continues at coordinate 2,586,147 of NC_132869.1, read as the reverse complement.
TTTGAATGCCTTTATTTCTTTTTGTTGTCTGATTGCTGAGGCTATGACTTCCAGTACTATGTTGAATAGCAGTGGTGAGAGTGAACATCCCTGTCTTGTTCCTGATCTTAGGGGAAATGCTCCCAGTGCTTCCACATTGAGAATGATATTTGCTGTGGGCTTTGCATAGATGGCCTTTATGATGGCGAGGAATGTTCCCTCTATCCCTACGCTCTGAAGTGTTTTGATCAGCAATGGATGCTCTATTTTGTCAAATGCTTTCTCTGCATCTAATGAGAGGATCATATGGTTCTTGGTTTTTCTCTTGCTGGTACGATGAATCACAGTGATTGTTTGACAAGTGTTGAAACAGCCTTGTGTCCCGGGGATAAATCCTACTTGGTCATGGTGATTAATTTTCTTAATGTACTGTTGGATCCTATTGGCTAGTATCTTGTTGAGAATTTTTGCATCCATGTTCATCAGGGATATTGGTCTGTAATTCTCCTTTTTGGTGGGGCCTTTGTCTGGTTTTGGAATTAAGGTGATGCTGGCCTCATGGAAAGAATTTGGAAGTACTCCATCTCTTTCTATCTTTCCAAACAGCTTTAGTAGGAGAGGTGTGGTTTCTTCCTTAAACGTTTGATAGAATTCCCCTGGGAAGCCATCTGGCCCTGGACTTTTGTGTCTTGGGAGGTTTTGGATGACTGCTTCAATTACCTCCCTGGTTATTGGCCTGTTTAGGTTTTCTGTTTCTTCCTGTTCCAGTTGTTAGTTTGTGGCTTTCCAGGATTGCGTCCATTTCTTCTAGATTGCCTAAATTTTTGGCGTATAGCTGTTCATAATATGTTTTTAAAATCGTTTGTATTTCCTTCGTGTTGGTAGTGATCTCTCCTTTCTCATTCATGATTTTATTAATTTGAGTCTTCTCTATCTTCTTATTAATCTGGTTGGCTAATGGTTTATCTATCTCATTAATTTGTTCAAAGAACCATCTCCTGGTTCTGTTGATCTATTCCACATTCCTTCTGGTCTCGATTTCCTTGAATTCTGCTCGAATTCTAATTAAGTCTATTCTTCTTTTGGGTGTAGGATATATCTGTTGTTTCTTTCTAGCTCCTTTATGTGTAAGGTTAGCTTTTGTATTTGAATTCTTTCCAGTTTTTGAATGGATGCTTGTGTTGTGATGTATTTCCCCCTTAGGAATGCTTTTGCTGCATCCCAAATATTTTGAACGGTTGTATGTTCATTCTCATTAGTTTCCATGTATCTTTTTAATTCTTCCTTAATTTCCTGGTTGACCCTTTCATCTTTTAGCAGAATAGTCTTTCACCTCCACGTGTTTGAGGCCCTTCCAAACTTATTGTTGTGATTTAGTTCGAATTTCAAGGCATTATGCTCTGAGAATCTGCAGGGGATGATCCCAGTCTTTTGGTATCGGTTCAGACCCTATTTGTGACCCAGTATGTGGTCTCTTCTGGAGAAAGTTCCATGTGCAGTTGAGAAGAATGTGTATTCAGTTGAGTTTGGATGTAAAGTTCTGTATATATCTGTGAAATCCATCTGGTCCAGTGTATCATTTAAAGATCTCATTTCTTTGGAGATGTTGTGCTTAGAATAACTATCCAGTATAAAATGGGCTAGATTGAAGTCACCAAGCATAAGATAAGTATTATTTAAGTATTTCTTCACGTTTGTTATTAATTGGTTTAAATATTTGGCGACTCCCACATTTGGGACATATATATTGAAGTTCGTTAAGTCCTCTTGTTGGATAGATCCTTTAAGTAAGATGTGTCTCTCTTCATCTCTCATTTCAGTCTTCAGGGTAAATTTTAGTTTATCTGATATAAGGATGGCTACCCCTGCTTTCTTTTGAGGACTGTTTGAATGGTAAATGGTTCTTCAAACTTTTATTTTCAGGCTGTAGGTGTTCTTCTGTCTAAAATGAGTCTCTTGTAGACAGCAAATAGATGGGTCCTGCTTTTTTATCCAGTCTGAAACCCTGGGCCTTTTGATTGGGTCATTAAGCCCGTTCACGTTCAGAGTTACTATCGACAGATATGAGTTTAGTGTCATTATGATATCTCTTCAGTCCTTGTTTTTGTGGATTGTTCCACTGAACTTCTTCTTAAAGGGGAATTTTAAGAGTCCCCCTTAAAATTTCTTGCAGAGCTGGTTTGGAGGTCACATATTCTTTCAGTTCAGCTCTTTATCTCTCCTTCCATTTTGAATGAGAGCCTTGCTGGATAAAGTATTCTTGGTTGCATGTTCTTCTCATTGAGGACCCTGAATATATCCTGCCAGCCTTTCTTGGCTGCCAGGTCGCTGTGGAGAGGTCTGCTGTTACCCTAATGCTCCTCCCCATAAAGGTCAGGGATTTCTTGTCTCTTGCTGCTTTAAGGATCTTCTCTTTATCTTTGGAATTTGCAAGCTTCACTATTAAATGTCGAGGTGTTGGACGCCTTTTATTGATTTCATGGTGATATCTCTTTATTTCCTGGATCTGAATGCCTGTTTCCCTTCCCAGATTAGGAAAGTTTTCAGCTCGGAATTGTTCAAATACATATTCTGGCCTTCTGTCCCTTTCGGTGCCCTCGGTACCCCCAATTACACATAGGTTTTTCTTCCTCAGGCTGTCGTTTATTTCCCTTAATGTGTCTTCCTGATCTCTTTTTTTTTAAATTTTTATTTATTTATGATAGTCACAGAGGGAGAAAGAGAGAGAGGCAGAGACATAGGCAGAGGGAGAAGCAGGCTCCATGCACCGGAAGCCCGATGTGGGACTCGATCCCAGGTCTCCAGGATCGCGCCCCGGGCCAAAGGCAGGTGCCAAACCGCCGCGCCCCCCAGGGATCCCCTCTTCCTGGTCTCTTAATTGTCTGTCTCTTTTTTCCTCAGTTTCCCTCTTTGCCATCAACTTGTCTTCTATGTCACTCACTCGTTCTTCCACCTCATTAACCCTCGTCGTTAGGACTTCTAGTTTGGTTTGAATCTTATTCAATTGATTTTTACTTTCTGTCTGATTGTATCTAAATTCTGCAGTCATGAAGTCTCTTGAGTCCTTTATGCTTTTTTCTAGAGCCACCAGTAGCTGTATAATAGTGCTTCTGAATTGGCTTTCTGACATTGAATTGTAATCCAGATTTTGTAACTCTGTGGGAGAGAGGATTGTTTCTGATTCTTTCTTTTTGTGGTGAGGTTTTCCTTCTAGTCATTTTGCTCAGTGCAGAGTGGCCAAAAACAAGTTGAATTTGGAAAAGGAGAAAAAGAGTAGAGAGAAAGAATGAAAGAAAAGAGAAAAAGAAAAAAGAAAAAAGGAAGAAAATAGGAAAAAAGAGAATAAAAGAGAAAGAAAAAGAAAGAAAGGGGGAGAAAAAGGGTGGGGGAAGCAATCAGAATTAAAAAAAGTTGGGGGAGTATCTTCTATTTCTGTATACTTTAAGTCCCTTGACATCCCTTGGAACTTGTCCGTCTAGCTGGTCTTCTGGGGGAGGGGCTTGTTGTGCTGATTTTCAGGTGTTAGCCCTTGTGGCAGCTCCTCTCCCCCTGCCTGGTGTAGCACTTAGTGGGGGTTGTTTACCCCGTGAAGCCCAAGGAGGAACAACCCCAGTGACAGTGGTCAGGTCTGAAAACCGGTATTCAACCCCCACAGTAATTCCAGAGAAGTCCATCTGCAGGGCCTGGGGGCCCGGGGTGGGCCTGCTGATCTGCGGAGCTCTTGGCAGGAGCATCCTTACTGTCCTGGGCCCTCCGGGCCTCTGCCTGTCCCGGGGGAGGCCAAATCCTGGGCTGTGTCCCAGCGCCCTGTTCTCCGGAGCCTGTGCTGTTGGATTCTCGTTCCCAGCCGTGCAGCCACCTCTCCATGTAGCTGCCGCCCAAGCCCCTGTGAGCTGCTCCAGGAGCTACTTCCTCTGGCCTAGACCCCTTCACCTAGCTGCTCCCAGGGACCCGCAACCCCCTCCGCACAGAGCCACCACCCGAGCCCCTCAGAGCTGCTCCTGGGTAAATCCATGTGCCCTGCAGCCCTTAAGGAGCTAGGTGCACTCTCCTGGGTGTGTCCCATGGAGCCTGAGGGTATCTCTGCCCTCCTGGGGTACTGCTCTGAATCCTTGTGGGCGCCATTCCACCCTGGAAGATTGGTGCAGCTCCTCCTCTCTGATACAGGGCTCTCCTGACCGGGGGACACTAGCCCTGGCCTTAGCCTGGCTCCTCGTGGGGCCTCTCCCCCTTGGATGCCTTTTGTTTCTTTAGTTCTTTTTCCCATCTTCCTACTTTGATAGTAGCGCGAACTTTTCTCACTGTAGCATTCTATCTGGTCTCTGTTTAAATCTCAGGTCAAATTCCTAGATTTTCAGGATGATTTGAAGGTTATCTAGGTAATTTGGTGGGGACAGGTGACTTGGGGACCCTTCTCTTCCGCCATCTTGCCCCTCCTCCTGTATGTTGCCTTTTAGCTTTGGTTGTTTCCTTCACTTTGCAGAAGCTTTTCAATTGGATGAAGTCCCAATATTATTTTTGCTTTTGTTTCCCTCACCTCAGAGGCATATCTAGAAAGAAGATCCAATTGCCAATGTCAAAGATGTTGCTGCCTATCTTTTCTTCTTTGTATGGTTTCAGGTCTCACATTTAGGTCTTTCATTCATTTTGAATTTATTTATTTTTCTTTTTTTAAATATTTTTTTAAATTTTTATTTATTTATGATAGTCACAGAGAGATAGAGAGAGAGGCAGAGACACAGGTAGAGGGAAAAGCAGGCTCCATGCACCGGGAACCCGATATGGGATTCGATCCCAGGTCTCCAGGATCGCGCCGTGGGCCAAAGGCAGGCGCCAAAACGTTGCGCCACCCAGGGATCCCGAATTTATTTTTGATATATATGGTGTAAGAAAGTGGTCCAGTTTCATTCTTTGCATGTGGCTGCCTGGTTTTCCAAACACCATTTGTTCTTATCCAGGGGTCAGGGTTAGGGTTCGTTGAAGAGACTGTCTTTGTGCTTTGGATATTCCTTCCTGCCTTGTTGTCGATTAATGGATCATAGAGTTACAGGTTTGTATCTGGTTTCGGCTTTCCATTCTGTTCTATTGATCTAAGTGTCTCCTGTTGGGAGAGCCTTGATTGCTGATTCAATTTCTTTGCTGGTTATCTGTTCAAGTTTCTTATTTCTTCCTTTTTCATTTTGCTATGTTATATATTTCCAGGAATTGATCTATTTCTTCCAGGTTCTATGTTGCTGGCATATAATTTTTCATAATGTTCTCTTATAATTGTTTGTATTTCTCTAGTGTTGGTTGTTATTTCTCTTTTCTCATTTGTGATTTTATTTGGGTCCTTGCTCATCTTTTTATCTTTTTCTTTTTTAAAGATTTATTTATGTATTCATGAGAGATACAGAGAGGCAGAGCTATAGGCAGAGGGAAATTGAGGCTCCATGTGGGGAGCGTGATGTGGGACTTGATTCCACAGGACCCCGGGATCATGACCTGAGCCAAAGGAGATGTTCAACCAATGAGGCACCCAGGTGCATTGCTGATTCAATTCCTTTGCTGGTTATGGGTCTGTTCACATTTTCTATTTCTTCCTATTTCAGTTTTACTCATTTGCATATTTCTAGGCATTTGTCCATTTCCTCCAGGTCTCCCAGTATGTTAGTGTATAAGCTTTCATAGTATTCCCTTAAAATGGTCTTATTTTTTCTGGTGTTGATTGTGATCTCTCTTCTCTCCTTTGTGGTTTTATTTATTTAGGTATTTTCTCTTTTCTCATTGATAAGGGTGAGTAGGGCTTGATCCATTTTCTTAATTGTTTTGAAGAACCGACCCTTTGTTTTGTTATTCCAGTCTACTGCTTTGTTGTTTCTGTATTGTTTATTTCTGCTCTCATCTTTTTTTCCTCTTTTCTATAGCCTTTAGGCATTATTTGCTATCCTTTTCCCGGTCCTGAAGGTGTAGGGTTTGGCTGTGTATTGGAGACTTCTTGTTTCCTGAGGTAGGCCTGTATTGCTATGTACTTCCCTCTTAGGACTACCTTTGCTTGATCCCAGAGGTTTGGAGAAACATGTTTTCATTTTCATTTCTTTTAAATTTCCTCTTTAATTTCCTGGTTGCTCCATTCATTCTCTAATAGGATGTTCATAATCTCCACGTATTTTTGGTCTGTCCAAATTTTTTCTTACTGTCGACTTTGAGTTTCATAGCGTCCTGGTCCGAAAATGTACAGGGTGTGATATCAACCTTCTTGTACCTGTTGTATCTTTTGAGGGCTGATTTGTGGGCCATGAATGATCTGTTCTGGAGAATGTCCTATGTGCAGTTGAAAGGAATGTGTATTCTGCTTTAGGTTGAAATGTTCAGAGTATATCTGTTGAGTCCCTGTGGTCCACTGTGTCAAGGCTATTTTTCCCTTGTTAATTTTCTGTATAGATGATCGGTCCATTGCCATAAGTGGTTGTTAAAATCCCCTGTCATTGTATTATTATCAGTGAGTTTCTGTATGTTTGTTTTTAATTGGTTTCTATATTTAGGTACTCCCATGTTGGCAGAAAATAAATATTTAGTTGTTTGTTCTTGATAGAGAGTCTTTTTAATTATGAAATAATGCCCTATTTCATCACTTCTTACAGTATTTGTTCTTTCTTTTTTGAAATATAAATATTTTATTTATTTATTCATGAGAGATACACAGAGAAGCAGAGGCAGAAACATAGGCAGAGGGAGGGGTAGGCTCCCCAAAGGGAGGCTGATTCTGGGTTCCCAGGATCACACCCTGAGCTGAAGGCAGATGCTCAACCACTGAGCCACCAGGTGTCCCCCAGGGTTTGGTTTCAAATCTCATTTTTCTGATATAAGTATGGGTCCTCCAGCTTTTGTTTGATATCCATAGCATGGTAGATGATTTTCCATCCCCTGTCAATCTGCTGGTGTCTATAGGTCTAACGTGAACATCTTGTAGGCAGCATACAGATGGATCTTGTTTTTCTAATAACGATTTTATTTATGAGAAAGAGAGAGAGAGAGAGAGAGAGAGAGAGAGGCAGAAAATTAGGCAGAGAGAAAAGCATTCTCCCCACCAGGAGCCCAATATGGGACTCGATCCCAGACTCCAGGATCACAGCCTGAGTCAGAGGCAGATGCTCAACCCCTTGAGCCACCCAGGCATCCCAGATCATGTGTTTTAAGCCACTCTGATACCCTATATCTTTTGATTGAAGCATTTAGTCTATCAGCATTCAGAGTGATTATTCAGAGATATGAACTTTGTGCCTTTGTGTTACCGGAAGAGTTGATGTTTCTGGTGACATTCTCTGGGCCTTTCTAGTCTTTGTTGCTTTTGTTCTCTTTTTTTCCCCCACTAGAAGAGTCCCTCTTAAAATTCCTTACTGGAATGTTTAAGTGGTCCTGAACTCCTTTATATTTTGCCTGTCTGGGAAAATAGTTCTCTCTCCTTCTCTCCTGAATGACACCCTTGCTGAAGCAAGAATTCATACAAATTGGATTCCAATTAAAAGAAATTTAAAAACATAAAATAAATTTTTGGTCTTATGATTGAGGAAAATGGCATTTAGGAGGAAAACCAAAGTTGAAAGAGAGGAGGACAGATTTCTCCATCTGTAACCTTCACAGGGACATGATGACCTTTCCAAGGAGGGGCCTCCCCTCCGTAGGATGCTTTCTTCTCCTCTGTCCTCCTTGTTGGAACCCAGCAGGCACATCTCTGTGCCTCCAGCACCTCTGCAGTCGTGGTTTATTGCGTCTTCCATGTATCCTATTTGGGACCACAGCGTCGTGTATAGAATCATCCGGTTGGTGTTAGACAACATTGGGGGGATTCCGACTTTTGTTGGTTTTGTGGTGTGTGTGTCTCTATCACATGCAGCTATCATATGCAGGTTTGGACCCTCTGGCTGGGTCACCCAAATGCCAAAACGGTTGGCACAACATCATTTCTGGTGCTGGCCATGGGCAGATAGCTAGGCTCTCCTGGCAGACCCAGGGCTCGTTCGTGCAGTGACTTTCCGCTGGAAAGCTAACCTTCCGCTGGAGGGTTAGCTGAGCTGGAAGGTCCGGCTTGGCCATATTCTCATTTGCGGCAGTGGGTCGTGCCATGCGCCAGCTGCTTATCTTCTCACGGCTGCCTCTCCAGCAGGGAGCTAGACCTCGGTGCCACTCTGGGGGGAGCTTCTGAGGAGCTGGGTGCCCATGACGGGGAGCGCAGGGGATCCCTGTGTGTGGGAGTTGGGGTGGGGATGGGGCTGTGGTTCCTCGGTCTGCTGTGCTGCCTAGCCTTCAGGCCAAGCCCCATGTTCACCGAGCCCCTACTCACTTGGACAAGGAGGGTGCCCTCCACACTCTGGTGTGAGAGATCCCACACCACAAGGTGTGCATTCTGAGTCCACCTAGTGAGGGTGGCTCAGGTGTGTGAGCTGCAAGTGTGGGACCAAAGAAATTTTACAAAAATCTCCTAGCCCTGGACAAGCAGTGCAGGACTGTTTCCATTTTGTGCTACACCCGCTACCTCCAGGATGACCCCCACATGACCTGCTTATGGCTTAAGGCACTGCCCCAAACTAGTCAGGCCGCTGGGCTCACCCTAATCAGAAATCAGCTCATAACAATGTAACCCTGCTTTGTGCCCCCCAAAACTGTGTCCCGATTCTGACCAAAGTAATACGCCAGCTCAAGTGGATACTATAGGGTAAGGTGTAATTCAATCGGCCACCTGCGTGTGAACCGACATGACTGTGCAACTTTCTGCATATGCATGTGCACTGGCCCCTATAAAGCTACTACGCCTTTTAGTCTCGGGGTCCAAGTCCCTACTCCTCTGTGTCGGGTGCACTTGGACACAAGCTCCAGCTTGTAAAGAAACCCTTGGGAGTTTGCATTGGGGTTTGCTCCTCGGTGGTTTCTTGGATTCACAATCTTGGGCACAACACAAGGGACTGCTGTCCTGACATCCCTTCCAGGGCCATGCTGACCACCGCGCAGGCCCTCTCGGCCCCAGGCACACAAGCACGGGGATGATGGGTGGAGGAATTGCCCCGGAACCCAGCCAGCCCCTGCCCCCTGGACAGAGGGAGCACAGACCTCCGGGTGGCTTTGCACAGACCCTGGTGACCTGAGGCTTCCTGGCTGTCACTCTGTCCCACCACTCCTGGCCTGCGGGGCACAGCCTGAGTCCCAGTAAAGTCTGTCAGATCCTGACCCTGGCATCTGGCTGCCCCTGCAAGGCACATGGGGAAGTCGGCTGTGTGTGCATGGCAGCGCCCCTGCAGGGGCTGGTGGGGCCTGGGTTGTGCCCCCTCTTCCTCTCTGGGGGTCTCTCTAAGCCCCATGCACAGTTTTCTGGGAGACACAGAAATGGGCTGGCTGTGCATTTTCCCACCACAACACTTTATTTACTTTCTACAGCAAATGGGCTCAGAGCCGAGGGTGTGTTCCTTCCCTGGGGAGGGAGACCATTCTGTCCTTTAGGGGAGGACACGTATGACATGGGTTGGGGGGGCGGGTGCTGGAGTCCCCCACCTGTGAGCCTGTGTGGAATCCAGGTGGGGACATGTGTTCTGAGGTTTTAGCCTGAGAGACGGTTCTTAGGACAGCAGAGCTGACCTGGACCTACAGCCAATGGGTTCCTGTGATGGGTCCTCGAAGGGCACTTGGTCCCCGGCCTCAGGGTCCTTGGGGTCCCAGCACCTGGAGCAGCCTGCCTCCTGGTGTGGGTGCGGGTGGGGCCCACCGGCCTACCCTTGCCTCCCCACCCTGGGGTGTCCCAGGATCCACAGGGCACCCTAGGTCAGCGACCTGGATCTGTGGGGTACACCCAGGGCCCAAGAGGCCACATCCAGCTGTGAGAGGGCTCGCTCAGCCCGAGGCCAGATTCCAGGGCTGGCCAGGGCCATGGGGGGCTGGATCCTATTAGTCTTTGTGTTGGGCATGGTGGGGGCTCAAATCAACTCAGCCCCCACAGAGCCCAGGGCCAGGTCAGCACAGGTCCCTATGGGTTAGGGGCTGGTGTCCTGTGCAGGGTGTACGCCCTAAATGAGGGACAGTGGGCAGAGGCAGGGCATGGCGCATCCTCTGCACCATTCAGGTGCACCCACCCTGTCGGGGGCTCCCTGTCTTTCCTCCTCCCTGCAACCCTTGGGTAGTCTATGGGACACCCGGGCTTGTAATGGGATCAGGGTATGCGGAGAACCCCGGGGAGGCTGAGCATGTCCCACAGGGGGTACCTGTACTGGGTCCTTGCTCGGGGTAAATGGTGTGGGGGTAGATGGTGTGGGGGCAAAAGTATGATTGTGGTGGAGTGTGGGGATGGTGTAGGGAGGATGGTGTTGTGGTATAGTCTGGGTGGGGATTGTGTGGGGCTGTGTGGGTGTGAGGGGGATGGTGTAGGTGGGATCCCATTTGGCATGATAATGTAGGGGAATGATGTGGGAGTAGGGAATGAGCGGGATGTCGTCAGGGGCCTGTGGACACAGGGTATCTCCTTCCCCTAAGATGCAGAAGGAGACATCTACAGTTAAAGGCGAACCCAGTCTGGGGTTTCTTGTGACACCTGCCCCTGAGTCGTGGTGTGGTCAGTGCAGGGCCCTGGCTCGACTGGGGGCATTATTTGGGGGTCATCATAATTTGTATGTTTTCACATTGCAAATTGTCTCAAATTAAATGCATAGAATTTAGAAATATATAAAGCACTGAGAGTGGGTGTCACTCTGACCCATCTGACCCTCATGGGATCGATGTGTGTCCTGCTTCAGCCATGGCCATGCTGCTTGGCCCCCAGGTCCAGTTCTTGCCCCTCCACGTCCCCCACCCTGTCCCCTGTTTCTCAAGGGGCTGTCCCTCTCCCCTATGGTGTTCGGCTCCCATGGCAACCCCTGGAGTCCCCATCCTAGTGGCCTCCTCATCCCTGAGGCCCCCGGGGTGTGGGCATGGTGGTCATCCCCATCACCCTACCATGGAGTGGTGACTTGTTGACTGCTGTTGCTCCCCTGGCCTCAGAGAACCCGTTTTCCCTACCCAGAAGCCACCGGGGCCCCGAAGCCCCCTGACCCAGCAGCCTCACCTGACCCCCTAGCAGTCCTAAAACGTGATGTGGCGGCCCAACATCCTGTTGACGTCCAGGTCTACCTGCGTGATGTCCTAGGAGGAGACAAGGGCGTCCACCTTCATTTCCTGTGGGAAAACCTGGGAGGAGGAGCAGGTGTCAGGGACACAGACCTGACCTCTCACAAGCTGCCATGCTGGGCAGGCAGCCCTGGGGCCACCATGGGAATGTGTCCTGCCTAAACCTCCTTCCTTCCTCTGGGAGGCCAGGGACGGCGGGAGTGCCCACCATGCACGTGGGACCTGTGTGACGGCCTGTGCCCAGCTGTTGTGGGCAGGCAGGTGACTGAGTGTCACCCTGGGTGGGAGGGGATAGGGGTTCAGTCCAGGTGGGAGGGGACATGGGGGTGTTGTTCCCAAGATTGGGAATCCGAGAAACCACTAAGGAGCTGACAGCAATGCAAACACACAAGGTTGATTTCCAAACTTGAGCTTGCGTCCAAGTACACCCAACACAGCGGAGCAGGGACTTGGACCCCGAGGTGGATTTTAGCTTAGTTTTAAGGGCTTGTCTCGGGGTCCTCCAGAAGGGCTGGAGCAATTCCTCAAGTTCTGTTTACATTTTTATATGGGTCCTTCAAGGGCATTGAGCTCTGTTCTCATTCTAATAGGCACTTCCAGCCCTTGACGTGGGCTCAGTTCTTATTCTATTGTGGGGGTTTTCTAGGACATTAAGCTGTAAACTTTTGTTTTTTTTCCTGTAACTGAAGTAATGTAAATTTCAGCTCTTCTTCACAGGGGCCTGGGATGGCTGGATTTGTTCAAACGCTGAATGTAAAGTGGATAGGCCTTCATTATCTTGGCCTCCTTGCGTCCCTTCCCATCCTATCTAGCTCCTTCACCCTTCCCCGGAGCTCCTAAGAGAGCAATTGCAAATGACCTCAGCCTGGCAGTGTGTGTTGGGGGACAGGCCCAGGGATTTGGCATCAGGAAGATCTGGGGCGTGGGCGTCCCAGTTGTGCAGTGGGATTCGATGCTGCAGGCTCTTATTCCCTAAGGCTGTCTTGACAACTGACTTTGTACATAGAAAACTTCTCCTTAGTCTTTAAAAGATGAGGAGCGAGTCAAAGCGTTTTTTCTTTGCCCATCTGATTGCTCAGATTCCAATCTGAGACGTATTTCCTGTTAATAAGGATAATTTACATTCTGTAGTACTATGGATAAAATATTCTGACACAAGTAATTCAGAGGGATGAGGGTTTCTCATCTCTTTCTTCACAGCTCAGTCACTCATCAGGAAATGCATCTGTATGGATTTGGAATTAATTGAGAGACATTAGTACCAATGGCCCTATTATTATGTGAAGGATTCTTCCCTGAGATTCTTCCCCTGTTTCAACTGACACTGAAACACTGTGAACTCTTTGGAAGACAAATGTCAAGGAGATAAATGTTATGCGTTGCTAATTTTAATTATTTATTTATTTATTTATTTATTTATTTATTTATTTTATTTATTTATGATAGTCACAGAGAGAGAGAGAGAGAGAGAGAGAGGCAGAGACATAGGCAGAGGGAGAAGCTAGCTCTATGCACCGGGAGCCTGATGTGGGATTCGATCCCGGGTCTCCGGGATCGCGCCCCGGGCCAAAGGCAGGCGCTAAACCGCTGCGCCACCCAGGGATCCCTGCATTGCTAATTTTAAATGCACTTGCCATATGGTGTCTATTATAATAGAAGTATTTTTATCTGATTTTTGCTATTTATTATCCGTTCCTGCTTTTCAGGTTGAGGAGGCATTATACGTGTTCATAAGTGTTTTTCTTTCCTTCTGATATAAAATTCTTACTTTGTTCCATTCGAAGGAACTCTTTAAGAATAAGGCAAAAGTTCATTCAATGATTCTTAAAATGTCTTCAGACTTGGAGCCTGATTCATTTAAGTCAATTTTCAAAATAAATCTTATTTATTAGGAAAACAAGAAAGATTTACAGGGAAATTGAGAAGATAGTACAGAGCATTCGCATACACTTGCACTCAATTTCTCCATTTATTGATATCTTATATTAGTACAGTACAAATATTAGCTAATGAATCAATATTAAAATAGTCGCATTAACCAACCATACTTTATTCAGATTTCCTTAGTTTTTGCTAAGTTACCAACCCTCATATCACATTCCATTTTTCTTCCTGTTTTCTTAAGCTCCTCTGGATTGTGACAGTCTTTCAGCATTTCCTTGCTGTTGTTGAACTGGAACACTTTGTGAAGTAGAATATTTTGTAAAATTTCCCTCATTTGGGACATTTCTGTTGTTTATCTCATGAGTGAACTGTTTTTTTGGATTATATACAGAGATATACTCCCATTTTCATTATATCATATAAAAAATAGATACTATCTACATGATTTATCAGTCTTGGTATCGATCTGGTCATCTTGCTGAGGTGTTTGTCAGCTTTCTCCGTAGTAAAGTGATTCTTTATTATTATTATTATTATTATATTATTATTATTTTAAGTTTTTCATAATATATTTTCTAGAAGCAATTTACTATGTGTATTGCACACATAAGAGTGGGAAGCTATGCCCATGAACTTGAGGGTGGAATGTCTACACAAATTGTTTGAAATTATTCTACATGGGAGATTTCTCTTCCTTCTGGGATTGTTTCTTTTTCAAAGATGTTATTGAATTATTTGTGAGAGAGAGGAGAGAAAAAGCATGAGCGAGAGGGGCAGAGGGAGAGGGAGAATCAGGTTCCCTGCTGAACAGGGAGCCTGACTTGGGACCTGGATCTTGATCTGAGCCTAAGGCAGAAGCTTAACTGAATGACCACCCAAGTGCCACTCTTTCTTTCTTTCTTTCTTTCTTTCTTTCTTTCTTTCTTTCTTTCTTTCTTTCTTTCTTTTTCTTTCTTTCTTTTTTGATAATAAATTTATTTTCTTATTGGTGTTCAATTTGCCAGCATACAGAATAACACCCAGTGCTCATCCCGTCAAGTGCCCCCCTCAGTGCCCGTCACCCTTTCACCCCCACCCACCGCTCTCCTCCCATTCCATCACCACTAGTTCATTTCCCAGAGTTTGGAGTCTTCATGTTCTCTCTCCCTTTCTGATATTTCTGACTCATTTCTTCTCCCTTCCCTTATATTCCCTTTCACTATTATCCATATTCCCCAAATAAATGAGAACATACAATGCTTGTCCTTCTCCGATTGACTTACTTCACTCAGCATAATACCTTCCAGTTCCATCCACGTTGAAGCAAATGGTGGGTATTTGTCGTTCCTAATGGCTGAGCAAGGCCCATCTGTTCCCTCTCTTCATCATCTGAGTCTCCTATGATATGAATGTTATTGTTTTAATAAGTGGCTGAGTTCCCTAAATCTGCCTCTATGGTCCATAACCTTTCTTGTTTTTAAGGCTTCCACCTGGCACTGCGTCAGAGTTATAGCATTTTTAACGTTGGCCTGACTAGGTTTTAGTTCTTTTATTTCTACAGTAAGGGATTCTCTGGTTTTCTTCTGTGCTCTTTTTCCAGCCCAGCAGCTATCTTTATAATCATTGTTTTAAACTGTAGTTAGACATCATATATGTGTATTAATGAACTTCCTGGCTGTGAGTAGAACCTCATGTTATTTTATGGAGGTGAATTTCTCAATCTCATTGTTTTTTCCAGAAAAGAATGAGGGAAGAAAAAGAAAAACCAAGAAAAACAAGAACAACTGCCCTCCAAAAAAAAAAAAAAAAAACCCACCAGATTATTTTGGCCTGCTTGTTTAAAAGATTCTAAATCCGAAAATAAGAAACACAATTAAAGTGATCCCTGGGTGACACAGTGGTTTAGTGCCTGTCTTTGGCCCAGGGCATAATACTGGAGACCCGGGATTGAATCCCACGTTGGGCTCCGGGCATGGAGCCTGCTACTCCCTCTGCCTGTGTCTCTGCCTCTCTCTCTCTCTCTCTGTGACTATCATAAATAAATTTTAAATAATTAAAAAAAGAAACACAATTAAAATACCATAAAAGTAAAAATAAGAAATATATAAGGTACATACATAAAAATTAAAATAAGGCATATAATAAAAAAGAATCAAAGAAAATACATGAATATAAAGCACAAAGTACAAAGGAGGCTAGACCCTACTTTCCAGGCAGAGCTAAAGATGAAGCTCTGCAGCCTCTGTGGTTCCACAACTTGGTGGCAGCGGGTGGTCTGTGCGGGGTCTGCGGTTGGGCCATGGAGCTGGTTGTCCAAAGCACATCTGCTTGGGAGATGCACCTGCGGGGTCAGAGGCGGGGTGGGCGTCAGCGCCTCTGGCCTCCAGCACGCGGCGCTGTGCTGCTCCCTGAGACTGGCCAGATGCCGGTGGGGACTTGGGTACTGTGGCTCTGGGGCTGAGCATCCCGCTCCCCAGTCTGCAGGGGCCTTCACAGAAGATTCCCCAAGCCCCTGGGTCTCCGCCATTTCTCTCCATACCCTGCGTTTATTTTGCCTGTGTTCCAGCTTCTTTTGGTTTTGTTTTTTTTTATTTTTTTTTTAAATTTTTTATTTATTTATGATAGTCACAGACAGAGAGAGAGGCGCAGAGACACAGGCAGAGGGAAAGCAGGCCCCATGCACCGGGAGCCTGATGTGGGATTCGATCCCGGGTCTCCAGGATCGCGCCCTGGGCCAAAGGCAGGCGCCAAACCGCTGCGCCACCCAGGGATCCCTTGGTTTTGTTTTTTAATCTCAGACTGTTGTGCCCAAGATTGTGAATCCGAGAAACCACCGAGAAGCCGACACCGATGCAAACACACGAGGGGTTATTTCCATGCTCGAGCTTGTGTCCAAGTATACCCAACACAGCAGAGCAGGGACTTGGTCCCTTAGGTGGGTTTTAGTTTAGTATTAAGGGCTGATCTCGGGGACCTCCAGAAGGGCTGGAGCAATTCCTCAAGTCCTGTTTACATTTTGATATGGGGACTTCTTGGGCATTGAGCTCTGTTCTCATTCTAATAGGGGCTTCCTGCCCTTGGCCTGGGCTCTGTTTTTATTCCATTGCTGGGCTTTCTAGGACATTAAGCTGTAAACACAAAGGTTCCACATCTGGAAGAGGGACACCACACTGTCCCTATATGCTGAAGACATGTACTAGAAACAGGAAACCCGAGAGCCTCCACCAAAACCTGTTAGAACTAAGGAGTGAGTTCAGTAAAGTCACGGGACCCAAACTGACGCTACAGAGCAGAGTAGCCTTGCTGTGTCCTGACAATGAGCATGCAGGAAGGAAATGAAGGACGTGACTCCCTTCTCAGGAGCGTCAAGGGAAATAAATAATGAGACTGAACCAAAGGAGCACGAGACTTGTGCACTGAGCCATACCAGGCTCTGGGAGGCCATCCTGGGCTCGTGGGGTGGGAGCCCCATCTTGTGAAAATATCCGCAGTTCCTGAAGCCACCCTCAGTTTCAATGTCATTCCTATCAAAATCATGGTGGCAGATCTTAGAAATAGGACAAAATTCCCTAACATCCATCCACCCCCACAAATACCTCAGTATTGGAGAAGCAGGACAGAGCAGGATGCAGCACTTTCCTATTTCAAAGGATGTCACAGAGACACAGGATAAAGCAGTGTGGTTCTCAGGTCCCCGGCTGGCTCCGTCGGTTAAGCATCTGACTCCTGACCTCTCCTCTGGTCCTGATCTCAGGGGTCGTGAGTCCTAGCCCTGGCCTGGGCCATGGACTAGGTGTGGCGCCTACTTAAACAAATCAGACCCTCGGGGGGGTGGTCCCGGCATAAGCTGAAAGAGCAAAACAGAGAGTCCAGATGGAAATGTATTCTGATACAACTGATTTTTTTTATCTTAATTTAATTTAACCCAATTAATTAACGTATAATGTATTATACTTTCAGAGGAAGAATTCAGGGATTCACCAGTTGGAGATAACAGCAGTCCTCGTGACATCACGTGCCCTTCTTCATGCCGGTCGCCTGTTATCCTCTCCCCCCTCCCCTCCCCTCCAGCGACCCTCAGTTTGTTTCCTATCATTAAGAGTCTGTATTTCCTACATCTGTTTTCATCTTATTTGTTTTTCCTTCCAGATGTTCATCTGGTTTGCTTCTTTTTTTTTTTTAACTTTTATTTATTTATGATAGTCACACACACAGAGAGAGAGAGAGAGGCAGAGACACAGGCAGAGGGAGAAGCAGGCTCCATGCACCGGAAGCCCGACGTGGGATTCGATCCTGGATCCCCAGGATCATGCCCTGGGCCAAAGGCAGGCGCTAAACCGCTGCGCCACCCAGGGATCCCTGCTTCTTTAATTCCACATATGAATGACACCACCCGGTCATTCTCTTTCCCGACTGACTTATTTCAATTAACACGATCCCTCTAGTACTATCCACGTCATTGCAAATGGCAAGATTTCCTTCTCTTTGATAGTTTCATTCCATTCCTCTCTCTATGACCATTAACTATCTCCCATCCTCTTTATCCATCATCTGCCAGAGGGCACTGATGCTCCTCCCACAGTGTGTCTACTGTGGACCCGGCAGCTGTGGACATTGGGGTGCAGGTGTCCCGAGTCTCACTGCATGTATATCTTCGGATTGAGCTCCAGGTCCTGCACCTGCTGGTCGCAAGGCGGCTCTATTTGTAACTTCCTGAGGAGCCTCCACACTGTT
Source organism: Canis lupus baileyi (assembly GCF_048164855.1). Classification (NCBI taxonomy): domain Eukaryota; kingdom Metazoa; phylum Chordata; class Mammalia; order Carnivora; family Canidae; genus Canis; species Canis lupus. The sequence continues at coordinate 2,568,444 of NC_132869.1, read as the reverse complement.
TCCAGGGCAGCTGCACCAGCCTGCAGTCCCTCCCACAGTGGAAAGGGTTGAGTGAGTTTTGCAGAACGTGGTAAAAGTCTGGTCCACATTTCATTTCGTGTCCTATGGGCACCAATTCCTTGTCCTTAAGTATTTCTGGGGAAGCTGGGTGTTGGGCTCCGTTTCAGTGAGACGTTTCCAAAACTAACAGGCCATAGCTGGAGCCTGGGAGGAGACAGGTGCGGCCCCGGGAGCCCCCGCTGCCTCCTGCAGGGCCTCCTGCAGTGCCTGAGCATCCCGCATGGGGCGCCCGAGCCCAGTCCCCACCCAGGGGGCGCGCATGCCCAGTTGGCCTCCTCTGTCTGCACTAAAAGGAGCCTGCCTCTGCTGGGGAGGCCTGAAGAGGACGTGGGTACGTGTCCACCCTGGTGAGCTGCAGCCTCCTCAGGACCTGCGGGCAGTCTTCAGGGGGACATTGGGCGGTGTTCATGCTGATAGGAGTCCCGGTTTCCTCAGGACCCGCGGTGAGGCTTCAGGAAGATTTGGGGCAGAATCCACCCAGACAGGAGCCCCTGGGCCATCTCAGTACCCACGGGGAGGCTTCAGGAAATTGTGGGCCCGCATCCATGCTGACAGGAGCCCCGGGGCCGCCTCAGGACCCTCGGGGAGGCTTCAGAAAGATGTGGGCCCGCATCACCCTGACAGCAGCCCTTGGGCCCGCATAACCCTGAATCACCCTGATAGGAGCCCCTGGGCCTGCATCACCCTGACAGGAGTCCCTGGATCCCGATGTGGGTTTCGATCCTGGGTCTCCAAGTTCACCCACTGGGCCAAAAGCAGGAGACAAACCGCTGCGCCACCAGGGATCCCCTGTTTTTAAATTTTCGAGGACGCTCCACACTGTTTTCCACAGTGGCTGCACATTTTCACATGCCCACCAGGAGTGTAAGGGGGAACCCCTTCTCCATAGCCTCACCAACACCTATAGTTTCTTGTGTTGTTAATTTTAGCCATTCTGGCAGCTGTCAGATGTCAGGTGACATCTCATTGTGGTTTTGGTTTGCATTTCCCTGATGATGGGTGACGCTGAGTGTCTTTCCATGTGTCTGGTGGCCATCTGGATGTCTTGTCAGAGACAAAGTACATTCATTTCTTCTGCCCATCTGCAGTTGTATAATTTGTGTTTAGGATGCTGAGATTTATATTTGCTTTATGTATTTTGCATACTAACTCTTTATTGGATGTATTGTTTACAAATATCGCCTCTCATTTTGTTTGTTGCCTTTTAGCTTTGGTTGTTTCCTTCACTTTGTGGAAGCTTTTCAATTTGATGAAGTCCCAATAGTATTTTTGCTTTTGTTTCCCTCACCTCAGAGGCATATCTAGAAAGAAGATCCAATGGCCAATGTCAAAGACGTTGCTGCCTATCTTTTCTTCTTTGTATGGTTTCAGGTCTCACATTTAGGTCTTTCATCCATTTTGAATTCATTTTTTTATATATGGTGTAAGAAAGTGGTCCAGTTTCATTCTTTTGCATGTGGCTGCCTGGTTTTCCCAACACCATTTGTTCTTATCCTGGGCTCAGGGTTAGGGTTTGTTGATGAGACTGTCTTTCTGCCTTTGGATATTCCTTCCTGCCTTGTTGTCGATTAATGGATCATATAGTTACAGGTTTGTATCTTGTTTCGGATTTCCATTCTGTTCTATTGTTCTAAGTGTCTCCTGTTGGGAGACCCTTGATTGCTGATTCAATTTCTTTGCTGGTTATCTGTCTGTTCAAGTTTCTTATTTCTTCCTTTTTCATTTTTGCTGTGTTAAATTTTTCTAGGAATTGATCTATTTCTTCCAGGTTCTAGGTTGCTGGCATATAATTTTTCATAATGTTCTCTTATAATCGTTTGTGTTTCTCTAGTGTTGGTTGTTATTTCTCTTTTCTCATCTGTGATTTTATTTGGGTCCTTTCTCCTCTTTTTATCTTTTTTCTTTTTTAAAGATTTTATTTATGTATTCGTGAGAGACACAGAGATGCATAGGTCTATAGGCACAGGGAAAATGAGGCTCCATGTGGGGAGGCTGATGTGGGACTTGATCCACCAGGATCCTGGGATCATGACCTGAGCCAAAGCACATGCTCAACCACTGAGGCACCCAGGTGGCTTGCTGATTCAATTCCTTTGCTAGTTATGGGTCTCTTCGCATTTTCTATTTTTTCCTATTTCAGTTTTGCTCGTTTGCACATTTCTAGGGATTTGTCCATTTCTTCCAGGTATCCCAGTTTGTTAGCATATAATCTTTCATAGTATTCCCTTATAATTGTCTTATTTTTCTGGTGTTGATTGTGATCACTCTTCTCTCCCTTTGTGATTTTATTCATTTAGTTCTTTTCTCTTTTCTCGTTCCTAAGGCTGGATAGGGTTTGATCCATTTTATTAATTATTTTGAAGAAATAGCTCTTAGTTTCGTTATTCCATTCTAATGTTTTTTATTTCTGTATTGTTTATTTCTGCTCTCATCTTTATTTTTTCCCTTCTTCTGTAGGCTTTAGGATTTGTTTGCTATTCCTTTTCCAGCTCCTTTAGGTGTAGGGTTAAGCTGTGTATTGGATACTTCTTGTTTCTTTAGGTAGGCCTGTATTGCTATGTACTTTCCTCTTTGGACTGCCTTTTCTACATCCCAGAGTTTTGGAGAAACATGTTTTCATTTTCATTTGTTTTAAATTTCCTCTTTAATTTCCTGGTTGCTCCATTCATTCTCTAGTAGGATGTTCATAATCTCCACGTATTTTTGGTCTGTCCAAATTTTTTCTTACTGTTGACTTCGAGTTTCATAGCGTCGTGGTCCAAAAAGGTACAGGGTGTGATATCAACCTTCTTGTACCTGTTGTACCTGTTGAGGGCTGATTTGTGGCCATGATATGATCTGTTCTGTAGAATGTCCCATGTGCACTTGAAAGGAGTGTGTATTCTGATTTAGGAAGAAATGTTCAGACTATATCTGTTGAGTCCCTGTGGCCCAGTGTGTCTAGGCTATTGTTCCCCTGTTGATTTTCTGCATAGATCAGTCCATTGCCATTACTGGGTAGGTGTTAAAATCCCCTGTCATTGTATCATTATCAGTGAGTTCTTGTACGTTTATTGGTAATTGGGTTCCATATTTAGGTACTCCCATGTTGGCAGCATAAATATTTAGTTGTTTGATCCTGATAGAGAGTCTTTTTAATTATGAAATAATGCCCTCCTTCATCTCTTCTTATAGTATTTGTTCTTTCTTTTTGAGATTTAAATATTTTATTTATTTATTCATGAGAGATACAGAGAGGAGCAGAGGCAGAACCATAGCAGAGGGAGAGTCAGGCTCCCCAAAGGGATGCCAATGTGGGACTCGATCCTGGGATCCCAGGAACACACCCTGAGCAGAAGGCAGATGCTAAACCACTGAGCCACCAGGTGTCCCCCAGGGTTTGGTTTCAAATCTAGTTTGTCTAATATAAGTATTGGTCCTCCAGGTTTCTTTTCATAACCATTAGCGTGATAGATGATTTTCCATCCCCTGACTTTCAAACTGCTGGTGTCTATAGGTCTAAGGTGAGCCTCTAGTAGGCAGCATACTGATGGATCTTGATTTTTTAATAACAATTTTATTTTTGAGAGCATCAGAGAGAGGCAGAAAATTAGGCAGAGAGAGAAGCATGCTCCCCACCAGGAGCACATTATGGGACTCGATCCCAGACTCCAGGATCACACCCTGAGTCAAAGGCAGAGGCTCAACCCCTGAGCCACCCAAGCATCCCGGATCCTGTTTTTAAGCCACTGTGACACCCTATATCTTTTGATTGGAGCATTTAGTATCAGCATTCAGAGTGCTTATTCAAAGATATGAACTTGTGCCTTGTTGTTAGTGGTAGAGTTGGTGTTTCTGGTGACGTTCTCTGGTCCTTTCTAGTCTTTGTTGCTTTTGGTATCTTTTTTCCCCCACTAGAAGAGTCCTTCTTAAAATTCCTTACTGGACTGGTTTAGCGGTCATGAACTCCTTTATACTTTGCCTGTCAGGGAAAATCTTTCTCTCTACTTCTCTCCTGAATGACACACTTCCTGAAGAAATAATTCATACAAATTGGATCCAATAAAAAGAAAGTTAAAAACATAAAATAAATTTTTGCTCGTATGACTGAGGAAAATGCCATTTAGGAGGAAAACCAGAAGCTGAAAGGGAGGAGGACAGAATTCGCCATCCTTAGCCTTCACTGGGACCTGGTGTCCTTTCCTAAGGGGCCGCCCCTCTGTAGGATGCTTGCTGCCCCTCTGCGCTCCTTTTTGGAACCCAGCAGGCACATCTCCGTGCCTCCAGCACCTTTGCAGTCGTGGTTTATAGCGTCTTCCATGTATCCTATTGGGGACCACGGTGTCATGTATGTAACCATCCAGGTGCTCTTTGACAGCATTGGGGTGATTCTGACTTTTGTTCGTTGTGGGGTGTGTGTGTGTCTATCACATGAATCTATGACGTGTAGCTATCGGATCCTCTGGCTGGGTAACCCAAACACCGAAATGGTTGGTACAACATCATTTCTGGTGCTGGCACTGGGTGGCTAGCTGGGCTCTCCTGGCTGACCCGGGGCTCGCTCCTGCAGTGAATTTCAGCTGGAGGTTCAGCTGAGGTCAAAGGACTGGCTCTGCCAACCCCATGCCCGACAGTGTGTCTCGCCGAGCACCGGCTGCTTCTATTCTCGCCGATGCCTCTCCAGAACGGAGTCAGACCTCAGGGCAAACCTGGGGGGAGCTCGTGAGGAGTTGGGTACCCATGGCGGGGAGCCCTGGGGCAGCCTGTGTTTGGAGGTCGGTGTGGGAACGGGGCTGGGTTTCTTTGGTCCCCTGTGCTGCCTGGCTTTCAGGCCGAGCCCCATGTTCACCCAGCTCCTACTCACTAGGGTAAGGAGGGTGCCCTCCACACGCTGGTGTGAGAGATCCAGCACCACAAGGTGTGCACACTGAGTCCACCTGGTGAGCATTGCCCAGGTGGGTGAGCTGCAAGTTGGGACACAGGAAATTTAATAAAAATCCCCTACCCCTGGACAAGCAGCGCAGGACTGATTCCATTTTGTGCTACACCCGCCACCTCCCCTATGACCCCCACATGACCTGCTTATGGCTTAAGGCGCTGCCCCACCCAAGTCAAACCGCTTGGCAAACCCTAATTGGAAATCGTCTCATAACAATGTAACCCTGCTTTGTGCCCCCCTAAACTGTGAGCCAATTCTGACCAAAGTAATAGGCCAGCTCAATTGGATACTATAGGGTAAGGTGTAATTCAATCAGCCTCTTGTGTGTGGACCAACATGACTGCAAATTTCTGCATATCCCACGGTCCACTGCCCCTATAAAGCTGCTATGCCTCTTAGTCTCGGGGTCCAAGTCCCTGCTCCGCTGTGTCAGGTGCACTTGGACCCAAGCTACAGCTTGTAGAGAAACCCTCAGGAGTTTGCATTGGTGTCACCTCATCGGTAGTTTCTCAGATTCGCAGTCTTGGGCACAACACAAGGGCCTGCTGTCCTGACATCCCTTCCAGGGCCACTCTGAGTGCCCCACAGGCCTTCAGTGCCCCAGGCACACTGGCACGGGGATGCAGGGAGGGGAGTACGTGCCCCGGATCTGGGCCAGCCTCGGCCCCCTGGACAGAGGGAGCTCAGACCCTCCAGGTCGCTTTTCACAGACCCTGGTGACCTGAGGCTCCCTGGCTGTCACTCTGTCCCAGGCCCCACTGGCCCATGGGGCACAGGCTGAGTCTCAGTATAGTCTGTGGGGTCCTGACCCTGGCATCTGGCCGCCCCTGGAAGGCACGTGGGGACGTCAGCTGTGCCTTGCAGTGCCCATGCAGGGGCTGGTGGGGCCTGGGTGGTGCCCCTCCTCCTCTCTGGGGGTCTCTCCACGTCCCATACACATAGTTCTGGGAGACACAGAAACAGGCTGGCTGTGCATTTTCACACCACAATACTTTATTGACATTCTACAGCAAATGGGCTCAGAGCCGAGGGTGCATGCATTCCCCTGGGAAGGGAGACCATTTTGTCCTTTAGGGGAGGACAAGAATCACATGGGTGGGGGGGCAAGTGCTGGAGTCCCCCACCAGGGAGCATGTGTGGACTCCGGGTGGGGGCGTGTGTCCTGAGGTTTCAGCATGAGAGATGGTTGTGAGGACAGCAGAGCTGACCTTGACCTGCAGCTCATGGGTTCCTGCACTGGGTCCCCGCAGAGCAGGTGGACCCCGGTCGTGGGGCCCCTGTAGCCCCAGCACCTGGAGGAGCCTGCCTCCTGGTGTGGGTGTGGGTAGGGTCCACCGGCCTACCTCTGCTCTCCCCAACATTGGTGTCCCGGGATCCCCAGGGCTGCCCTAGGTCAGCGACCTGGATCTGTGGGGCACCCCCAGGGCCCAGGAGGCCACATCCAGCTGTGAGAAGGCTCGCTCAGTGTAGGGTCAGAATCCAGGGCTAGAGAGGGCCATGGGGGGCTAGATCCCATTAGTCTTTTTGTTGGGCCTGGGACGGGGTCTGAAATCACCCCCACCTTCACAGAACCTGGGGCCAGGCCAGCCCAGAGCCCCCTGGGTTATGGGCTGGTGTCCTGTGAAGGGTGTGCCGCCCTCCAGGAGGGACAGTGCATCCTCTGCACCACTCACCTGGACACACCCTGTCAGGGGCCCCTTGTCTTCGCTCTTCCCTGCAATCCCTGGGTATTCTATGGGACCCCTGGGCTTCTGATGGGAGCAGGGTATCAAGAGATCCCTGGGGAGGCTGAGCAAGTCCCACAAGGGGCACCTGCACCGGGTCCTTGATGGGGGCTGATGGTGTGGGGGTGGATGGTGTGGGGGCATGGTGTTGGGGTATAGTGTGGGTGGGGATTGTGTGGGGCTGTGTGGGTTGAGGGGGATGATGTAGGTGGGATGCCATGGGGAATGATGATGTAGGGGGATGGAGTGGGAGTGGGGAATGAGGGGGATATCATGGCGGGCCTGCGGACACAGGGCATCCCCTTCCTCTAAGATGCACAAGGAGATGTCTACACTTAAAGGCAACTCCAGTCTGGGGTTTGCTGTGACACCTGCCCCTGGGGCGGGGTGTGGTCATTGCAGGACCCTGGCTGGACCGGGGGCATTATCTGGGGTTCATCATACTATGTGTGTTTTCAAATTGCAAAAGGTCTCAAATTAAATGCATAGAACTTAGAAATATATAAATCACTGAGAGTGTGTGTCACTCTGACCCTTCCGACCCTCATGGGATCGATGTGTATCCTGCTCCAGCTGTGGCCATGCACCCTGGCACCCAGGTCCAGTTCCTGCTCCCCATGTCCCCCACCCCATCCCCTGCTACTAAGAGGACCGTCCCTCTCCCCTTGGGGTTCAGCTCCCATGGCAAGCCCTAGAGACCCCATCCTAGTGTCCTCCTCATGTCCGAGGCCCCGGGGGTGGGGGCACAGAGGTCATCCCCAACACCCTACCATGGAGCGTTGTGTTGTTGGCTTCTGTTCTGCCCCCCGACTCAGAAGCCCCATTTTCCCTACCCAGAATTCCCCGGTCCTCCACTGGGTCCTGATCCCCCCTGGCCCCTCAATCTCACCCTACCCCATAGTAGTCCCAAAATATGATGTGACTGCTGCACATCCTGTTGACGTCCAGGTCCACCTGCGTGATGTCCCTGGAGGAGACCAGGTCCTCCTCTTTCATTTTCTGCGGGAAAACCTGGGAGGAGGAACTGGCATCAGGGATACAGACCCCGACCTGTCACCAGGTGCTCTCCTGGGCAGGGAGCCCTGGGGCCACCGTGGGAGTGTGTCCTGCCAAACCTCCTTCCATCCCCTGGGAGTCCAGGGATGGCGGGAGTGCCCACCGTGCCCGTGGAACTGTGTGAGGGCCTGTGCCCAACTGTGGTGGGTGGGAGGTGACTGAGGGTCAGCCTGGGTGGGAGGGGACAGGAGGTCAGTCCAGGTGGGGAGGGGTCATGCGGGTGTTGTGTCCAAGATTGCGAATCCGAGAAACCACTAAGGAGCCGACACATGCAAACACACGTGGGTTGTTTTACAAACTCAAGCAAGGGTCCAGGTATACCCCACCCAGTGGAGTAGGGACTTGGACCCTGAGGAGGGTTTTAGCTTAGTTTTAAGGGCTGGTCTCGGGGACCTCCAGAAGGGCTGGAGCAATTCCTCAAGTTCTGTTTACATTTTGTTATTGGGCCTTCAAGGACATTGAGCTCTCTTCTCATTCTAATTGGGGCTTCCAGCCCTTGGCTTAGGCTCAGTTTTTATTCTATTGTGGGGCTTTCTAAGACATTAAGCTGTCAACTTTTGTTTTATTCCATTAACTGAAGTAATGCAAATTTCAGCTCTTCTTCACAGGGGTCTGGGATGCCTGGACGTGTGCTAATACTGAACTTAAAGTAGAATGGCCGTAATGTTCTCGGCCTCCACACATCCCGTCCTGTCCTATCTAGCTCATGCCCCCCTCCCTGGAGCTCCTAAGAGAGAAATTGCAAATGACCTCAGCCTGGCAGCCTGTGTTCGGGGACAGGCCCAGTGATTTGGGATCAGGAAGACCTGGAGCACGGGCGTCCCAGCTGTGCAGCGGGATTCGAACCTGCAGAATCTTATTCCCTGAGGCTATCTTGACAACACACTTTGTACATAGAAAATTTCTCCTTTGTCTTTAAAACTTGAGGAGCGGGACAACTGGGTGGCGCAGTGGTTTGGCGCCTGCCTTTGGCCCAGGGCGCGATCCTGGAGACCCGGGATGAATCCCACATCAGGCTCCCGGTGCATGGAGCCTGCTTCTCCCTCTGCCTGTGTCTCTGCCTCTCTCTCTCTCTCTCTCTCTGTGACTATCATAAATAAAGTTAAAAAAATTAAAAAAAAATAAAACTTGAGGAGCGATTTAAAGCATTTTTTCTCTGCCCATCTGATTTCTCAGATTTTAATCTGAGATGTATTTCCTGTTATTAAGGATAATTTACTATCCGTAGTACTATGGTTAAAATATTCTGACACAAGTAATTCAGAGGGATGAGGCTTTCTCATCTATTTCTTCACAGCTCAGTCATTCATCAGGAAATGAATCTTTATGGATTTGGAAATAATTGAGAGACATTAGTACCAATGGTCCTATTATTAAGTGACGGATACTTCCCTGAGATTCTTCCCCTGTTTCAACTGACACTGAAACACTATGAACTCTTTGGAAGACAAATGTCAAGGAAATAAATGTTATACATTGCTAATTTTAAATGCACTTGCAATATGGTGTCTATTTTTTTTATTTTTATTCTTTTGATGATAGTCACAGAGAGAGAGAGAGAGAATGAGGCAGAGACATAGGCAGAGGGAGAAGCAGGCTCCATGCACCGGGAGCCCGACGTGGGATTCGATCCCGGGTCTCCAGGATCGCACCCTGGGCCAAAGGCAGGTGCCAAACCATTGCGCCACCCAGGGATCCCTATGGTGTCTATTATACTAGAAGTATTTTTATCTGATTTTTGCTCTTTATTATCCTTTCCTGCTTTTCAGGTTGAAGAGGCATTATACGTGTTCATAAGTATTTTTCTTTCTTTCTGATATAAAATTCTTACTATGTTCCCATCGAAGGAACTCTAAGAATAAGGCAAAAGTTAATTCAACGATTCTTACAATGTCTTCACACTGGAGCCTGATTCATTTAAGTCAATTTTCAAATTAAATCTTATTTCTTAGAAAGAAAACAAAGCTTCATAGGGAAATTGAGAAGATAGTACAGAGAATTCTCATGCACTTGCACTCAATTTCTCCAATTATTGATATATTATATCAGTACGGTACAAATATTAGCTAATGAATCAATATTAAAATATTTGCAATAACCAAAGACCATTCTTTATTCAGATTTCCTTAGTTTTTGCTAAGTCACCATCCCTTATATCACACTCCATTTGTCCTCATGTTTTCTTAGGCTCCTCTGGATTGTGAGAGTCTTTCAGCCTTTCCTTGCTTTTGGTGAACTGGAAAACTTTGAGTAGTAGATTAGTTTGTAAAATTTCCCTCAGTTGGGACATGTCTGTTGTTTATCTCATGATTGAACTGTTTTGGTGGATTATATACAGAGATATACTGTCATTTTTATTATATCATGTAAAGGATAGATACTATCAACACGATTTATCAGTCTTGGTATCGATCTGATCATCTTGCTGAGGTAGTGTTAGTCAGGATTCTCCGTAGTAAAGTGATTCTTTATTGTTATTAATATTATTATTATTATATTATCATTATTAAGTTTTTCATAATATATTTTGTAGAAGGAAGTTACTATGTGTATTCCACACATAAGAGTGGGAAGCTATGCTCATGAACTTGAGTGTGGAATGTCTGCACAAATTGTTTGAAAATCTTCTACATGGGAGATTTCTCATCCCTCTGGGTTTGTTTGTTTCTTTATCAAAGATGCTATTTATTTATTTGAGAGAGAGAGGAGTGAGAAACATGTGCTAGAGGGGCAGAGGGAGAGGGAGAAGAAGGATCCCTGCTGAACAGGGAGCCTTCCTTGGGACCTGGATCATGATCTGACCCTAAGGCAGAAGCTTAACAGACTAGGACACCCAGGTGGCACTCTTTCTTTCTTTCTTTCTTTCTTTCTTTCTTTCTTTCTTTCTTTCTTTCTTTCCTTCTTTCTTTCTTTCTTTCTTTCTTTCTTTCTTTCTTTCTTTCTTTCTTTCTATTCTTAATAATAAATTTACTTTTTATTGGTGTTCAATTTGCCAACATACAGAATAACACCCAGTGCTCATCACGTCAATGCCCCCCTCAGTGCCCGTCACACATTCACCCCCACCCCCGCCTTCCTCACCTTACATCACCCCTAGTTCGTTTCCCAGAGTTAGGAGTCTTTATGTTCTGTCTCCCTTTCTGATATTCCCCACACATTTCTTCTCCCTTCCCTAATATTCCCTTTCACTATTATCTATATTCCCCAAGTGAATGAGAACATACAATATTTGTCGTTCTCTGATTGGCTTACTTCACTCAGGATAATACCCTCCAGTTCCATCCACATTGAAAGAAATGGTGGGTATTTGTCATTTCTAATGGCTGAGCAAGGCCCACCTTTTCTCTCTCTTCATCTTCTGACTCTCCCATGATATGAATGTTATTGTTTTAATAAGTGGCTGAGTTCCGAAGTCTTCCTTTGTGGTCCATAACCTTCCTTGTTTTAAGGCTTCCACTTGGGACTGCATCTCAGTTATAGCATTTTTAACGATGGCCTGACTAGATTTTACTTCTTTTATTTCTACAGTAAGGGATTCTCTACTTTTCTGTTGTGCTCTTTTTCCAACCCAGCTGCTATCTTTATAATCATTGTTTTAAACTGTAGTTAGACATCATATATTTGTATTTATGGACTTCCTGGCTGTGAGTACTACCTCATGAAGAAAAAGAAAAACCAAGAAAAACAAAAACAACTGCCTTCCCCCAAAAAAACCCACCAGATTATTTTGGCCTGGTTGTTAAAAGATTATAAATCCCAAAATAAGAAACCCAATTAAAATACCATGAACCTGGGATCCCTGGGTGGCGCAGTGGTTTGGCGCCTGCCTTTGGCCCAGGGCGTGATCCTGGAGACTCGGGATCGAATCCCACATCGGGCTCCCTGCATGGAGCCTGCTTCTCCCTCTGCCTGTGTCTCTGCCTCTCTTTGTCTCTCTGTGACTATCATGAATAAATAAATAAAATCTTAAAATAAAATAAAATAACATACCATGAAACTAAAAATAAGAAATATATAAGGTACATACATAAAAATTAAAATAAGGCAATTAATATAAAAGAATCAAAGAAAATAAATGAAAATAAAGCACAAAGTACAAAGGAATCTGGACCCTACTTTCCAGGCAGAGCTGAATCACTGCAGCCTCTGTGGTCTGACACAATGGTGGCAGTGAGTGGTCTGTGTGGGGTCTGGGGATTGGCCATGGCTCTGATTGTCAGGTGCACATATGCCTGGGGGATGGAAATGTGGGGTTAGAGGCGTGGTGGGCGTCAGCACTTCTGGCCTCCAGTGGGTAGTGCTGGGCTGCTCCCTGAGACTCCGCGCTGATGGGCGGGATGCGGGTGGGGACACTGGGTCCTCTGGCTCTGGGGCTGAGCATTCCGTCCTCCAGTCTGCAGTCCCTCCACAGAAGATCTCCCAAGCCCCCGAGTCTCTGCTGATTCTCTCAGAACCCTGCTTTCACTCTGCCCACGTCCGAGCTCCTTTTGTTTTTTTTTTTTTTATCTCAGACTGTGGGCCCAAGATTGCGAATCTGAGAAACCACCGAGAAGCCGATTCCGATACAAACACATGAGGGATTATTTACATGCTCGATCTTGTGTCCAAGTATACCCGACAGAGAGGAGCAAGGACTTGGACCCCGAGGAGGGTTTTAGCTTAGTTTTAAGGGCTGGTCTCGGGGACCTCCAGAAGGGCTGGAACAATTCCTCAAGTTCTGTTTACATTTTGATATGGGGCCTTCAAGGGCATTGAGCCCTGTTCTCATTCTAATAGGGGCTTCCTGCCCTTGGCCTGGGCTCAGTTTTGATTCTATTGTGGGGCTTTCTAGGACATTAAGCTGTAAACAGCAAAGGTTCCAAACCTGGAAGGGGGACGTCAAACTGTCCCTATATGCTGAAGATGCGGAACTAGAAACAGGCAACCCCAGAGCATCCACCAAAACTTGTTAGAACTTAGGAGTGAGTTCAGTAAAGTCACGGGACACAAACTGACCCTACAAAGCAGAGTAGCCTTGCTGTGTCCTGACAATGAGCACTCAGGAAGGAAAGGAAGGACGTGAAAGCCTTCTCAGAAGCATCAAGGAGAAGAAATAATGAGACTGAACCAAGGGAGCACAAGACTTGTGCACTGAGCCATACCAGGCTCTGGGAGGCCGTCCTGGGCTTGTGGGGTGGGAGCCTCATCTTGTGAAAATGTCCGCAGTTCCTGAAGCTACCCTCAGTATCAATGTCATTCCTATCAAAATCATGGTGGCAGATCTTAGAAATAGGAAAAAAAAAACTATAACATCCATCCCCCCCAACAAATGACCCCGAACAGCGAATCAGTACTGGAGAAGCATGACAGAGTGGCATGCAGCACTTTCCTATTTCAAATGATATCACAGAGACACAGGATAAAGCAGTGTGGTTCCAGGCCCCTGGCTGGCTCCATCTGACTCCTGACCTCACCTCTGGTCCTGATCTCAGGGGTCTTGAGTTCTAGCCCTGGGCTGGGCCATGGACGAGGCGTGGAGCCTACTAAGACAAACCAGACCCACGTGGGGTGGTCCCGGCATAAGCTGAATGAGCAAAACAGAGAGTCCAGAAGGAAATGTGCTCTGATACAACTGATTTTTTAAATTTAATTTAAACCCAATTAATTAATGTATAGTGTATTATACTTTCAGAGGAAGAATTCAGGGATTCACTTGTTGGAGATAACAGCAGTGCCCGCGACATCACGTGCCCTTCTTCGACCGGTCCCCTGTTATCCTCCCCCCTCCAGAGACCCTGTGTTCATTTCTTATCGTTAAGAGTCTGTATTTCCTGCATCTGTTTTCATCTTATTTGTTTTTCCTTCCCTTCACAGTAGTTCATCTACTTTGCTTCCATAATTCCATCTATGAGTGACACCACACGGTTATTCTCTTTCCGACTGACTTACTTCACTTAACATGATCCCTTTAGTTCTATCCACATCATTGCAAATGGCAAGATTTCCTTCTCTTTGATAGCTGAGTACCATTCCTCTCTCTATGACCATCATCTATCTCCCATCCTCTTTATCCATCATCTGCCACAGGGCACCGAGTCTCCTCCCACAGTGTGGCTACTGTGGACCCGGCTGCTGTGGACATTGGGGTGCAGGTGTCCCGAGTCTCACTGCATCTGTATCTTCGGAGTGAGCTCCAGTCCGTTCACCTGCTGGTCTCAGGGCGGCTCTATTTGTAACTTCCTGAGGGGCCTCCACACTGTTTCCATTGCGGCTGCACCAACCCGCTGTCCCGCCCACAGTGGAAGAGGATTGAGGAGTTTTGCAGGACGTGGTAAAAGTCTGTTCCACATTTTATTCGCGTGCTGTGGGCTCAAATTCCTTGTCCTTAAGTATTACTGGGGAAGCCAGGTGTTGGGCTCCTTTTCAGTGAGATGTTTCCGTAGCTAACAGCCCCAGCTGGAGCCTGAAAGAGGCAGGTGCAGCCCATGAAGCACCCGCTGCCTCCTACACAGCCTCCTGCAGCACCTGAGCATCCCGCACGTGGCGCCCAAGACCAGAACCCTCCCATAGGGCGCGCATGTGCAGTAGGCCTCCTCTGCCTGCACTAACAGGAGCCAGCCTCTGCTGGGGAGGCCTGAAGAGGAGGTGGGGACGCATCTATGCTGATGAGCTGCAGCCTCCTCAGGACCCACAGGGAGTCTTCAGGGGGAAATTGGGCCGTATTCATGCTGTCAGGAACCCTGGTCTCCTCAGGACCCAAGGTGAGGCTTTAGGAAAATGTGGGCCCGCATCCACCCTGTCAGGAGCCCCTGGGCACCTCAGGACCCGCGGGGAACTTCAGGAAGATGTGGGCTGACATCCTCACAGACAGGAACCCTGAGTCTCCTCAGGACCGCCGGGAGGCTTCAGGAATTGTGGGCCCACATCCATGCTGACAGGAGCCCCTGAGCAGCCTCAGGACCCACGGGGAGGGTTCAGGAAGATATTGGCCCGCATCCACGCGGACAGGAGCCCCTGAGCAACCTCAGGACTTGCGGGGAGGCTTCAGGAAAATGTGGCACTGCGTACACTCTGGCAGGAGCTCCTGGGCCCCTCAGGACATAAGTTGAGACATCTGGAAGCTGGGGGCCGCATTCATGGTTACAGGAGCCCCGGCCTCCTCAGAACCCTCGGTGACGCTTCGGAAGGACTTGGGGCCACATGGACACAACAGGACGCTGACTTCCTCAGGACCCCCGGTGTAGACTTTGGGAAATATGGGGATGTGTCCATGCGGACAAAAGACCCCAGCCTTGTCAGAGCCTGTGGTGAGGCCTAAGAAAGATGTGGATGCCGAATCCACACTGATAGGTTTCTCCAGCCTCCTCAGGATGCACTGTGAAGGATTGGGATGATTTGAGGCCACGTCCATGCTGACAGGAGCCCCCAGCCTCCTCAGGTCTTATGGTGAGGCTGAGGAAAATGTGGGGCCACGTCAAGACTGAGAGGACCCCCGTCCTCCTCAGGACCTGCACTTTGGCTTCGGGACACATGGGGCTCCATCAAGGCTGACAGGAACCCACAGCCTCCTCAGGATGCGCGGTGAGTTTTCAGGGGATGTGGGGCCATGTCCAGGCTGACGGGAGCCCCCGGCCTCCTGAAAACCTGCTGTGAGGCTTCCAGAGGATGTGAGGCATACTCCACAGTGACAGGAGACCCGGTGTCCTCAGGACCCGCTGACTATGACTCTGGAACACGTGGGGCCACACGCGCACTCACAGGAGCCCAGCTTCCTCAGGACCCCCTAGAGGACTCTGGAGGCGCCGTTGGGGGCCACATCCACATCAGAAGGGACTACTCAGAACCACAGGGTAAGTGAATGGGTAGAATGAATGATAGGATCAGGGGAGGGGAGTCAGTTGGTGGTTAGGCTTAGGTTAGATGTTAGGGGTTAGTGATTATGCTTATGGTTATGGATTAGAGGTTAGGGTGAGGGATAAGAGTAAGGGTCAGTGGTTAGGAGTTAGGATGGAGGTTTGGGTTAGGGACAGGAGTTAGTGTTAGGGTTCGGGTTAAGATTTTAGGGATTAGGGCAGGAGGTTAGGAATTGGGGTTTGGGTTATGGTTAGATTTAGGGTTGGGCTAGGTTTGCAGTTAGGGTTAGGGGTTAGGGTGTGGGTTAGGGTTAGGGGTTAGAGTTAAAGTTAGGGCTAGGTTTAGGGTTAGGGCGAGGGTTAGTTTTAGGATAGGGGTTAGGGCTAGGATTAGGGTTAGTGTTTGGTTAGGGGTTAGGTATAGGGTTAGGTCAGGGTCAGAGTACGGTTTTGGAAAAGGGTAAGAGAGGGTTCAGCAGTGGGTTAGGGATTAGTTTTAGGGTCCGGGTTAGGGTACACTTTGGGGTATGAGATAGGATTAGTATTAGAGGGTTAGTGTTAGGGTATAGGTAAAGGTTAGGAATAGAATTTGAGTACATTAAGTTAAGATTATTGGTAGAGGTTAGGGTTAGGGTTAGATTTAAGGTAAGGGTCAGGGTTAAGGGTTTAGAATAGGTTTAGGAGTTAGGGTGAGGGTAGGCAGGAAGGTTCAGTAAATGTGTTTCGGTCTTTGGGTTTGTGTTTGGTTTTTGATTAGTGATAGTTCTTTTTTTAAATTTTTATTTATTTATGATAGTCACAGAGAGAGAAAGAGAGAGAGGCAGAGACACAGGCAGAGGGAGAAGCAGGCTCCATGCACCGTATGCCCGATGTGGGATTCGATCCCGGGTCTCCAGGATCGCGCCCTCGGCCAAAGGCAGGCACCAAAATGCTGCGCCCCCCAAGGATCCTGTGATAGTTCTTGTTAAAGGATTAGGTTATCATTAGGCTTAAGTGTAGGGTTAGGGTTATGTCTGTGTATGGTTAGAGTTTGGGTCTTGGCATGTGCCTGCACTGGGACTCCTAGCATCTTGGGCAGTTTATTTTTATGAACTCTATTTAGGTTTTGGGTTCTTTGAGCCTGACTCTACCACGTCAGTGGCCTCCCCAGAGAATCAAAATCCAGGCTTCTGCTCCGGTGAGAAAAGGCATGTCAGGCTTCTCCTGGGCTGAGCTAAGGAGGGGATTTGTGGCTCTAAAGACTCTTTGTTTGGATTTTCAGTTGTCTTTCTGATTTATCTCTTGTGCACACATGTTTCCTCTATACTACCAATTATTATTTTAAAGTTTTACTTGAATTCCTCTTTGTAAACAAGGTATGATATAGTTTCAGGTTTACCACATAGTGATAACACAGTATGATATAGTTTCAGGTTTACCACATAGTGATTCAACCCTTGAATTCAATGCCTGGTACTGGTCAGAGGTGACCTCCACTATCCCCATCCCCTGATTCCCCATCCTCCCCACTTTCCTCTGGTATTTATTAGTTTATTCTCTGTGGTTAAGAGTGTGTTTCTTGGTTTGCATCTCCCATCCATCCTTCGCCCCTTGCCAGTTTGTTTGGTTTCTTAAAATTCACATGTGAATACAATTGTATGGTATTTGGTATCTGTCTTTCTCAGACTGACTGAGTTCATTGTGCATAAGTCCCTTCCACTTCTCCCATGTCATTGAAAATGGCTTCATTTCATCCCTTCTGATGAACGAGTGATGTCGCAGTGTGTATATTTACCATATCGTCTCTGACCATTCATCTGTCGATGGACATCTAGGCTGTATACACAGTTTCGCTGTCGTTGATAACACTGCGACCAACACTGTGCTGCGTGCTCCTCTTCGAATCTACTAAACTACTTTTGTGTCCTCTGTGTATCCTCTGTGCAATTTTGGAATCGTAGGGTAGCTCTATTTTTAACTTCTTTTTTTAATTTTTTTTATGATAGTCACACAGAGAGAGGCAGAGACACAGGCAGAGGGAGAAGCAGGCTCCATGCCAGGAGCGCGATGTGGGATTCGATCCCGGGTCTCCAGGATCACGCCCTGGGCCAAAGGCAGGCGCCAAACTGCTGTGCCACCCAGGGATCCCCTATTTTTAACTTCTCGAGGACCCTCCAGACTGTTTTCCACAGTGGCGGCACCTTTATTTATGTATTCATGCGAGACACAGAGAGGCAGAGTTATAGGCAGAGGGAAAATGAGGCTCTATGCGGGGAGCCAGATGTGGGACGTGATCCCCCAGACCCCGGGATCATGACCTGAGCCAAAGCAGATGCACAACCACTGAGGCACCCAGGTGCCTTCCTGATTCAATTTCCTTGCTAGTTATGGGTCTCTTCATATTTTCTATTTCTTCCTCTTTCAGTTTTGCTCATTTGCACATTTCTAGGGATTTGTCCATTTCTTCCAGGTCTCCCAGTTTGTTAGCGCATAATCTTGCATAGTATTCCCTTATAATTGTCTTATTTTTCTGGTGTTGATTTGATCTCTCTTCTCTCATTTGTGATTTTATTCATTTAAGTTTTCTCTTTTCTCGTTGATAAGGCTGACTAGGGCTTGATTCATTTTATTAATTATTTTGAAGAACCAGCTCTTAGTTTCGTTATTCCATTCTACTGTTTTGTTTATTCTGCATTGCTTATTTCTGCTCTCATCTTTTTTTTAAATTTATTTTTTATTGGTGTTCAATTTACTAACATACAGAATAACCCCCAGTGCCCGTCACCCATTCACTCCCACCTCCCGCCCTTCTCCCCTTCCACCACCCCTAGTTCGTTTCCCAGAGTTATCTGCTCTCATCTTTATTTTTTCTCTTTTTCTGTTGGCTTTAGGCTTTGTTTGCTATTCATTTTCCAGCTCCTTTAGGTGTATGGTTAGTTTGTGTATTGGAGACTTCTTGTTTCTTGAGATAGGCCTGTATTGCTATGTACTTCCCTTTAGGACTGCCTTTGCTACAACCCAGAGGTTTGGAGAAACATGTTTTCATTTTCATTTGTTTCAAATTTCCTCTTTAATTTCCTGGTTGCTCCATTCATTCTCTATTTGGATGTTCATAATCTCCACGTAGTTTTTGTATGTCCAATATTTTTTCTTACTTTCGACTTTGAGTTTCATAGCGTCATGGTCTGAAAATGTACAGGGTGTGATATCAACCTTGTTGATATCAACCATGTACCTGTTGTACCTGTTGAGGGCTGATTTGTGGCCATGATATGATCTGTTCTGGAGAATGTCCCGTGTGCACTTGGATGGAATGTGTATTCTGCTGTAGGTTGAAATGTTCAGACATTATCTGTTGAGTCCCTGTGGTCCATTGTGTCAAGGCTATTGTTCCCCGGTTGATTTTCTGCATAGACGATTGGCCCATTGCCATAAGTGGGTGTTAAAATCCCCTGTAATTGTATTATTATCAGTGAGTTCCTGTACGTTTGTTGCTAATTGGTTTCTATATTTAGGTATTGCCATGTTCACAGCATAAATATTTAGTTGTTTGAACTTTTTTTTTAAATAAATTTATTTTTTATTGGTGTTCAATTTACCAACAAACAGAATAACACACATACAGAATAACACCCAGTGCTCATCCTGGCAAGTGCCCCCCTCAGTGCCCGTCACCCATTCACCGTACCCCCAGCCCTCCTCCTCCTCCAGCTCCCTAGTTCCTTTCTTAGAGTTAGGAGTCTTTATGTTCTCTCTCCCTTTCTGATATTTCCCACACATTTCTTCTCCATTCCCTTATATTCCCTCTCACTATTATTTATATTAACCAATTGAATGAAAACATACGTTTGTCCTTCTCCAATTGCCTTACTTCACTCAGCATAATACCCTCCAGTTCCATCCACGTTGAAGCAAATGGTGGGTATTTGTCGTTTCTAATGGCTGAGTAATATTCCATTGTATACATAAACCACATCTTCTTTATCCATTCATCTTTCAGTGGACACCATGGCTCCGTCCACAGTTTCGCCTTTGTGGACATTCCTGCTAAAAGCATCAGGGTGCAGGTGTCCCGGCGTTTCAGTGCATCTGAATATTTGGGGTAAATCCCCAAGAGTGCAATTGCTGGGTCGTCGGGCAGGTCTATTTTTAACTCTTTGAGGAACCTCCACACAGTTTTCCAGAGTGGCTGCACCAGTTCACATTCCCACCAAGAATGTAAGAGTCTTCCCTTTTCTCCGCATCCTCTCCAAAATTTGTTGTTTCCTGCCTTGGTAATTTTCCCCATGCTCACCGGTGTGAGGTGGTATCTCATTGTGGTTTTGATTTGTATTTCCCTGAGGCAAGTGATGCTGAGCATTTTCTCATGTGCATGTTGGCCATGTCTATGTCTTCGTCTGTGAGATTTCTGTTCATGTCTTTGCCCATTTCATGATTGGATTGTTTGTTTCTTTGCCGTTGAGTTTAAGAAGTTCTTTATAGGTCTTGGAAACTAGGCATTTATCTGATACGACATTTGCAAATATCTTCTCCATTCTGTAGTTTGACTTTTAGTTTTGTTGACTGTATTCTTTGCTGTGCAAAAGCTTCTTATCTTGATGAAGTCATAATAGTTCATTTTTGCTTTTGTTTCTTTTGCCTTCGTGGATGAATCTTGCAAGAATTTACTGTGGCCGAGTTCAGAAAGGGTGTTGCCTGTGTTCTCCTCTAGGATTTTGATGGACTCCTGTCTCACATTGATATCTTTCATCCATTTTGAGTTTATCTTTGTGTATGGTGAAAGAGAGTGGTCTAGTTTCATTCTTCTGCATTTGGTTGTCCAGTTATCCCACCACCATCTATTGAAGAGACTGTCTTTCTTCCAATGGATAGTCTTTCCCCCTTTATCGAATATTAGTTGACCATAAAGTTCAGGGTCTCTATTCTGTTCCATTGATCTATGTGACTGTTTTTGTGCCAGTTCCACACTATCTTGATGACCACAGCTTTGTAGTACAACCTGAAATCTGGCATTGTGATGCCTCTAGATATGGTTGTCTTTTTTAAAATTCCCCTGGCTATTCGGGATCTTTCCTGATTCCACACAAATCTTAAAAAATAATTTTTCTAACTCTCTAAAGAAAGTCCATGTTATTTTTATAGGGATTACTTTAAACATGTACATTGTCCTTGGTAACATTGACA
Source organism: Canis lupus baileyi (assembly GCF_048164855.1). Classification (NCBI taxonomy): domain Eukaryota; kingdom Metazoa; phylum Chordata; class Mammalia; order Carnivora; family Canidae; genus Canis; species Canis lupus. The sequence continues at coordinate 2,547,691 of NC_132869.1, read as the reverse complement.
TTTTCATAATATTAATTCTGCCAATCCATGAGCATGGAATATTTTTCCATCTCTTTTTGTCTTCCTCAATATCTTTCAGAAGTGTTCTATAATGTTTAGGGTATAGATGCTTCACCACTTTGGTTAGGTTTATTCCTAGGTATCTTATGCTTTTGGGTGCAACTGTAAAAGGGATTGACTCCTTAATTTCTCTTTCTTCAGTCTCATTGTTAGTGTACAGAAATGCCATTGATTTCTGGGCATTGATTTTGTATCCTGCAACAGTACCAAATTGCTGTATGAGTTCTAGCAATCGTGGGGTGGAGGCTTTTGGTTTTTCTAGGTAGAGTATCATGTCATCAGCGAAGAGGGAGAGCTTGACTGCTTCTCTGCCAATTTGAATGCCTTTAATGTCTTTTTGTTGTCTGATCGCTGAGGCTAGGATTTCCAGAACTATGTTGAATAGCACTGGTGAGAGTGGATATCCCTGTCTTGTTCCTGATCTTAGGGGAAAGGCTCCCAGTGCTTCCCCATTGAGAATGATATTTGCTGTTGGCTTTTGTATAGCTTTTAAGATGTCGAGGAATGTTCCCTCTATCCCTACTCTCTGAAGTGTTTTGATCAGGAATGGATGCTCTATTTTGTCAAATGCTTTCTCTGCATCTAATGAGAGGATCATATGTTTCTTGGTTTTTCTCTTGCTGATATGATGAATCACATTGATTGTTTGACGAGTGTTGAACCAGCCTTGTGTCCCTGGGATAAGTTATACTTGTTCATGGTGAATAATTTTCTTAGTGTACTGTTGGATCCTATTGGCTAGTATCTTGTTGAGAATTTTTGCATCCATGTTCATCAGGGATATTGGTCTATAATTCTCCTTTTTAGTGGGGTCATTATCTGGTTTTGGAATTAAGGTGATGCTGGTTTCATAGAACGAATTTGGAAGTACTCCATCTCTTTCTATCTTTCCAAAGAGCTTTAGTAAGATAGGTGTGGTTTCTTCATTAAATGTTTGATAGAATTCCCCTGGGAAGCAATCAGGCCCTGGAGTTTTGTGTCTGGGGAGGTTTTGGATGACTGCTTCAATATCCTCCCTGGTTATTGGCCTGTTCAGGTTTTCTATTTCTTCCTGTTCCAGTTTTGGTAGTTTCTGGCTTTCCAGGAATGCGTCCATTTCTTCTAGATTGCCTAATTTATTGGTGTATGGCTGTTCATAATATGTTTTTATAATTGTTTGTATTTCCTTGGTGTTGGTAGTGACCTCTCCTATCTCATTCATGATTTTATTAATTTATATATTCTCTCTTCTTTTTAATAAGTTTGGCTAATGGTTTATCTATCTTATTAATTCGTTCAAAGAACCAACTCCTCGTTCCATTGATCTGTTCCACCATTCTTCTGGTCTCAATTTCCTTGAATTCTGCTCGAATTTTAATTAACTCTATTCTTCTGTTGGGTGTAGGATCTATCTGCTGGTTTTTCTCTAGCCTCTTTATGTGTAAGTTTAGCTTTTGTATTTGAGTAGTTTCCGGTTTTTGAATGGATGCTTGTATTGTGATATATTTCCCCCTTAGGACTGCTTTTGCTGCATCTCAAGGATTTTGAACGGTTGTATGTTCATTCTCATTAGTTTCCATGAATCTTTTGAATTCTTCCTTAATTTCCTGGTTGACCCTTTCCTCTTGTAGCAGGATGATCCTTCACCTCCACATGTTTGAGGTCCTTTCAAACTTCTTGTTGTTATTTAGTTCTAATTTCAAGGCATTATGGTCTCAGTATATGCATGGGGTTAACCCAATCCTTTGATATCAGTTCAGACCCTATTTGTGACCCAGTATGTGGTCTATTCTGGAGAAAGTTCCATGTGCACTTGAGAAGAATGTGTATTCAGTTGAGTTTGGATGTAAAGTTCTGTAGATATCTGTGAAATCCAACTGGTCCAGTGTATCATTTAAAGCTCTCGTTTCTTTGGAGATGTTATGCTTAGAAGACCTATCGAGGGTAGAAAGAGCTGGATTGATTTCACCAGTGTAAGTGTATTATTATCTAAATTTTCTTCACTTAGGTTTTTAATTGGTTTAAATATTTGGCAGCTCCTACATTTGGGGCATATATTGAGGATTGTTAAGTCCTCTTGTGGGATAGATCCCTTAAGTGTGATTTAGTGTCCCTCTTCATCTCTCACTACAGTCTTCGGGGTAAATTTTAGTTTATCTGATATAAGGATGGCTACCCCTGCTTTCTTTTGAGGACCATTTGAATGGTAAATGGTTCTCCAACCCATTATTTTCAGATTGTTGGTGTCCTTCTGTCTAAAATGAGTCTCTTGTAGACAGCAAATAGATGGGTCCTGCTTTTTTATCCAGTCTGAAACCTTGCGCCTTTTGATGGGGTCATTAAATCTATTCACGTTCAGAGTTACTATTGACAGATATGAGTTTAGTGTCATCATGATATCTCTTCAGTCCTTGTTTTTGTGGATTGTTCTGAACTTCTTCTGAAAGGGGAATTTTAAGAGTCCCCCTTGAAATTTCTTGCAGAGTTGGTTTGGAGGTCACATATTCTTTCATTTCCTTCCTGTCTTAGAAGCTCTTTATCTCTCCTTCCATTTTGAATGAGATCCTTGTTGGATAAAGTATTTTTGGTTGCATGTTCTTCTCATTGAGGACCCTGAATATATCCTGCCAGCCCTTTCTGGGCTGCCAGGTCACTGTGGAGACATCTGCTGTTACCGTAATGCTCCTCCCCATAAAGGTCAGGGATTTCTTGTCTCTTGCTGCTTTAAGGATCTTCTCTTTATCCTTGGAATTTGCAAGCTTCACTATTAAATGTCAAGGTGTTGGACGGTTTTTTTTATTTGAGGGGGGATCTCTCTATTTCCTGGATCTGAATGCCTGTTTCCCTTCCCAGATTAGGAAAGTTTTCGCTATGATTTGTTCAAATAACTACTCTGGCCCTCTGTCCATTTTGGCACCCTCGGGAACCCCAATTACACATAGGTTTTTCTTCCTCAGGTTGTTGTTTATTTCCCTTAATCTGTCTTCCTGGTCTTTTAATTGTCTGTCTCTTTTTTCCTCAGTTTCCCTCTTTGCCATCAACTTGTGTTCTATGTCACTCACTCGTTCTTCCACCTCGTTAACCCTCATCGTTAGGACTTCTAGTTTGGGTTGCATCTCATTCAATTGATTTTTACTTTCTGCCTGATTGGATCTAAATTCTGCAGTCATGAAGTCTCTTGAGTCTTTATGCTTTTTTCTAGAGCCACCAGTAGCTGTATAATAGTGCTTCTGAATTGGCTTTCTGACATTGAATTGTAATCCAGATTTTGTAACTCTGTGAGAGAGAGGACTGTTTCTGATTCTTTCTTTTGAGGAGAGCTTTTCCATCTAGTCATTTTGCTGAGTGCATTGTGGCCAAAAACAAATTGTATTGGGAAAAGGAGAAAAACAGAGGAGATAAAGAAGGAAAGAAAAGAGAAAAAGAAAAAAGAATAAAGGAAGAAAGAAGGAAAAAAGAGAATAAAAGAGAAAGAAAAAGAAAGAAAGGGGGAAAAGTTTGGGGGAAGCAATCAGAAAGGAAAAAAATATGGGGCAGTATCTTCTGATTCTATATACTTTAAGTCCCTTGACTTCCCCTGGAACTTGTCCGTCTAGCTGGTCTTCTGGGGGAGGGGCCTGTTTTGCTGATTGTCAGGTGTTAGCCCTTGGGGGAGCTGCTCTGTCCCCTGCCTGGTGCAGGGCTCAGTGGGGGTAGTTTACCCCGTGAGGCCCCAGGAGGAACAACCCCAGTGTCAGCGGCCAGCTCTGGAAATCTGTATTCAGCCCCCGCAGTAACTCAGGAGTAGTCCATATGAAGGGCCTGGAGGCTCTGGGGCGGGGCCGCTGATCTGCTCAGCTGTGGGCAGGAGCGTCCATGCTGTCCTGGGCCCTCTGGGCCTCTGCCTGTCCTGGGAAAGACCGAATCCTGGGCCGTTTCCTGAAGCCCTGTACTCCGGGGCCTGCGCTGTTGGATTCTCGCTCCCAGCCCCAAAGCTGCCTCACTGCAGAGCCACCGCCCAAGCCCCTCCGAGTTGCTCCCGGAGCCCCACAGCACCGTCCGCACGGAGCCTCTTCCTCTGCAGGAGGAGCCGCTGCCAAGCTGCTCCTGGGGCCATGCAAACCCTCCTCGCAGAGCCACCACCCGAGGCCCACAGAGCTCCTCCCGGGTCAATGCATGTGCCCTGCAGCCCTCAGGGAGCTCGGTGCACTCTCCTGGGAGTGCAGGTGTCTGTTAGAGTCCCAGGGAGCCCTAGGGCATCCCCGCCCTCCTGGGGTCCTGCTCTGACTCTTTGAAGGAGCTATTCCGCCCTGGAAGATTAGTGCAGCTCCTCCTTCTCTCAGCACAGAGCTCTTCTGTCCTGGGGAACTCGCCCCGGCCTTAGCCGGGCTCCTCGCAGGGCCCCTCACACTTGGATGCCTTTTGTTTCTTTATTTTTCCCATCTTCCTACCTTGATAGAATCATGAACTTTTCTCAGTGTAGCATTCAATCTGGTCTCTGTTTAAATCTCAGGCCAAATTCATAGATTTTCTGGATGATTAGAAGGTTATCTAGGTAATTTCGTGGAGACAGGTGATTTGGGGACACTACACTTCTGCCATCTTGCCCCTCCTCCTGTATGTTGCCATTTACCTTTGGTTGTTTCCTTCACTTTGTGGAAGCTTTTCAATTTGATGAAGCCCCAATAGTATTTTTGCTTTTGTTACCCTCACCTCAGAGGCATATCTGAAAGAACATCGAATGGCCAATGTCAAAGTCATTGCTGCCTATCTTTTCTTCTTTGTCTGGTTTCAGGTCTCACATTTAGGTCTTCCATCCATTTTGAATTTATTTTTTATATATATGGTGTAAGAAAGTGGTCCAGTTTGATTCTTCTGCATGTGGCTGCCTGGTTTTCCCAACACCATTTGTTCTTATCCTGGGGTCAGGGTTAGGGTTTGTTGAAGAGACTGTCTTTGTGCCATTGGATATTCCTTCCTGCCTTGTTGTCGATTAATGGATCATAGAGTTACAGGTTTGTATCTTGTTTCAGATTTCCATTCTGTTCTATTGATCTAAGCGTCTCCTGTTGGGAGATTCTTGATTGTTGATTCAGTTTCTGTGCTGATTATCTGTCTGTTCAGGTTTCTTATTTCTTCCTTTTTCATTTTTGCAATTTTATATATTTCCAGGAATTTATCTATTTCTTCCAGGTTCTTGGTTGCTGGCATATAATTTTTCATAATGTTCTCTTATAACCGTTTGTATTTCTCTAGTGTTGGTTGTTATTTCTCTTTTCTCATTTGTGATTTTATTTGGGTCCTTTTTCATCTTCTTATCTTTTTTCTTTTTTAAAGATTTTATTCATGTATTCTTGCAAGACACAGAGAGGCAGAGGTATAGGCAGAGGGAAAATGAGGCTCCATTCAGGGAGCCTGATGTGGGACTTGATCCCCAGGTCTGCGGGATCATGAACTGAGCCAAAGCAGATGCTCAACCACTGAGGCACCCAGGTGCCTTGCTGATTCAATTCCTTTGCTAGTTATGGGTCTGTTCACATTTTCTATTTCTTCCTATTTCAGTTTTGCTCGTTTGCACATTTCTGGAGATTTGTCCATTTCTTCCAGGTCTCCCAGTTTATTAGAATATAATTTCTTAGTATTCCCTTATAATTGTCTAATTTTTCTGGTGTTGATTGTGATCTTTCTTCTCTCATTTGTGATTTTATTTATTTAGGTCATTTCTCTTTTCTCACTGATAAGGCTGGCTAGGGCTTGATCCATTTTATTAATTATTTTGAAGAACCAGCTCTTAGTTTCGTTATTTCATTCTACTGTTTTGTTGTTTCTGCATTATTTCTGCTCTCATCTTTATTTTTTCCTTTCTGTAGGCTTTAGGATTTGTTTGCTATTCCCTTTCCAGCTCCTTTAGGTGTCGGGTTAGGTTGTGTATTGGAGACGTCTTGTTTCTTGAGCTAGGCCTGTATTGCTATGTATTTCCCTCTTAGGACTGCCTTTGCTACATCCCAGAGGTTTGGAGAAACATGTTTTCATTTTCATTTGTTTTAAATTTCCTCGTTAATTTCCTGGTTGCTCCATTCATTCTCTAGTAGGATGTTCATAATCTCCACGTATTTTTGGTCTGTCCATTTTTTTTTCTTACTGTCGACTTCAAGTTTCATAGCGTCGTGTTCCAAAAATGTACACGGTGTGATATCAACCTTCTTGTACCTGTTGCACCTGTTGAGGGCTGATTTGTGGGCCATGATATGATCTGATCTGGGGAATGTCCCATGTGCACTTGAAAGGAGTGTGTATTCTGCTTTAGGATGAAATGTTCATACTATATCTGTCTGTTGAGTCCCTGTGGTCCAGTGTGTCAAGGCTATTGTTCCCTGGTTGATTTTCTGCATAGATGATCAGTCCATTGCCATAAGTGTGTGTTAAAATCACCTGTCATTGTATTATAATCAGTGAGTTCCTGTACGTTTGTTGTTAATTGGTTTCTATATTTAGGTACTGCCATGTAGGCAGCATAAATATTTAGTTGCTTGATCTTGATAGAGAGTATTTTTAATTATGAAATAATGCCCTTCTTTATCTCTTCTTACAGTATTTGTTCTTTCTTGTTTGAAATTTAAATATTTTGTTTATTTATTCATGAGAGGTACACAGAGGAGCAGAGGAAGAAACATAGCAGAGTGAGAGGCAGGCTCCCTAAGGGGAGGCAGATGTGGGACTCGATCCTGGGATCCCAGGATCATCCCCTGATCTGAAGGCAGATGCTCAAACACTGAGCCACCAGGTGTCCCCCTGGGTTTGGTCTCAAATCTCGTTTGTCTGATATAAGTATGTGTCCTCCAGCTTTCTTTTGATATCCATTAGCGTGATAGATGATTTTCCATCCCCTGACTTTCAATCTGTTGGTGTCTATAGGTCTAAGGTGAGCATCTTGTTGGCAGCGTACAGATGAATGTTGTTCTTTTAATAATAATTTTATTTATCAGAGAGAAAGAGAGAGAGAGGCAGGATATTATGCAGAGAGAGAAGCAGTCTCCCCACCAGTAGCCCAGTATTAGACTCGATCCCAGACTCCAGGATCACACCCTGAGTTAAAGGCCGAGGCTCAACCCCTGAGCCACCCAGGCATCCCGGATCCTGATTTTTAGCTACTCTGTTACCCTATATCTTTTGATTGGAGCATTTAGTCTATCATCATTCAGAGTGACTATTTAAAGATATGAACTTTGTGCATCTGTGTTACCGGAAGAGTTGGTGTTTCTGGTGACGTTCTCTCGTCCTTTCTAGTCTTTGTTGCATTTGGTCTCTTTTTTTCCCCCCACTAGAAGAGTCCCTCTTAAAATTCCTTACTGGACTGGTTAAGTGGTCTGAACTCCTTTATATGTTGCCTGTCTGGGAAAATCTTTATCTCTCCTCAATGAGACCATTGCTGAAGAAAGAATTCATACAAATTGGACTGCAATAAAAGCAAATTTAAAAACATAGAATAAATTCTTGCTAATATGATTGAGGAAAATGGCATTTAGGAGGAAAACCAGAAGCAGAAAGAGAGGAGGACATATTTCACCCTCCGTAGCCTTTACAGGGACCTGGTGTCCTTTCCTAGGAGGGGCCCCCCCTCCGGAGGATGCTTCCTGCCCCTCTGCCTCCTTGTTGGAACACAGCAGGCACATCTCTAGCACCTCTGCAGTCGTGGCTTATAGCGTTTTCCCTGTATCCTATTGGGGACCACAGCATTGTGTAAGTAACCATCTGGCTGCTGTTTGACAGTATTGGGGGGATTCCGTCTTTTGTTGCTTTTTTGTTGTTGCTTTTGAGGTGTGTGTCTATCCCATGCAGCTATCAAGTGCAGCAATCGGATCCTCTGGCTGGGTCACCAAAAAACCCCGAAATGGTTGGCACAACATCATTTCTGGTGCTGGCGCTTGGCAGTTAGCTGGGCTCTCCTGGCAGCGCTGGGGCTCGCTCATGCAGTGACTTTCAGCTAGAGGGTCAGCTGAGCTTGAAGTTCTGGCTCGGCCACATTCCCATGTCCAGCAGTGGGTCTGGCTGCTCCTGGAAGGCACGTGGGGACGTCAGCTGTGTGTGCCTGGTGGCGCCCCTGCACAGGCTAGTTGGGGCCTAGGTGGTGCCCCCTCCTCCTCTCTGGGGGTCTCTACACGCCCTGTGCACAGAGTTCTGGGAGACACAGAAATGGGCTGGCTGTGCATTTTCGCACAACAACATTTTATTGACTTTCTACAGCAAACGGGCTCAGAGCTGTGGGTGCGTGCCTTCACCTGGGGAGGGAGACCTTTCTGTCCTTTACGAGAGGACAAGAATCACATGGGTTGGGGGTCGAGTGCTGGCGTCCCCCACCTGGGAGCATGTGTGGACTCCGGGTGGGGGCGTGTGTCCTGAGGTTTCAGCCTGAGAGACGGTTCTGAGGACAGCAAAGCTGAACTGGACCTGCAGCTCATGGGCTCCTGCACTGGGTTCCCGCAGGGCAGCTGGACCCCGGCCTTGGGCCCTCTGGGGGCCCCAGCACCTGGAGGAGCCTGTCTCCTGGTGTGGGTGTGGGTGGGGCCCACCAGCTTGCCCCTCCTCTCCCCATATTGGGGTGTCCCAGGATCCCCAGGGCTGCTCTAGATCAGCGACCTGGATCTGTGGGTCACGCCCAGGGCCCAGCAGGCCACATCCAGCTGGGAGAGGGCTTGCTCAGCCCGGGGCCAGAATCCAGGGCTGGCCAGGGCCATGTGGGCCTGATTCCATTAGTCTTTGTGTTGGGACTGGTGGGGGCTCAAATCAACCCATCCCCCACAGAGCCTGGGCCCAATCAGCCCAGGTACCTCTGGGTTAGGGCCTGGTGTCCTGTGCAGGGTGTCCCACCCTCCAGGAGTGACAGTGGGTGGAGGCAGGGCACAGTGGGTCCTCTGATTCACTCACCTGCTCACACTGTTGGGGGCTCCCTGCCGTCCCTCCTCCCTGCAACCCCTGGGTACTCTATGGGATACCTGGGCTTCTGATGGGAGCAGGGTATCCAGAGAACCCCGGGGAGGCTGATCATGTTCCACAGGGAGCAGCTGCACCGGGCCCTTGCTCGGGGTCGATGGTGTGGGGGCATGGGTATGATGGTGGTGGAATGTGGGGGATGGTATAAGAGGGATGGTGTTGGGGTATACTATGGGGGGATTATGTGAGGCTGTGTGTGTGAGGGGGATGGGGTAGTGGCGATGCGATGTGGGATGATGATGTAGGGGGATGGTGTGGGTCTGGGGAATGGGGGGATAGCATGGTGGGCCGGAGGACACAGGGCATCCCCGTTCTCTAAGATGTACACAGAGACATCTACAGATAAAGGCGACCCCATTCTGGGGTTTGTTGTGACACCTGCCCCTGGGGACCCATGTGGTGAGTGCAGGTCCCTGGCTGGAGCGGGGGCATTATCTGGGGGTCATCATAATATGTATGGTTAAAATTGCAAATTGTCTCAAATTAAATGCACAGAATTTAGAAATATATAAAGCACCGAGAGTGGGTGTCACTCTGAACCGTCTGACCCTCTTGGGATCGATACGTCTTGCTCCAGCTGCGGACATGCCGCCTGGCCCACAGGTCCGGTTCATGCCCCTCACGTCCCCCACCCCATCCCCTGCTTCTCAGGGGGCTGTCCCTCTCCCCTTTGGTGTTCAGGTCCCATGGCAAGCCCTGGAGGCCCCATCCTTGTGGCCTCCTCATCCCTGAGGCCACGGGGGTGTGGTCATCCCCATCACCCTACCATGGAGCGGTGTGTTTTTGGTTGCTATTGCTCTCCCTGGCCTCAGAGGCCCCGTTTTCCTTACCCAGAAGCCTCCAGGGCCCCAAAGCCCCCTGGCCCAGCAGCCTCATCTGACCCCCTAGCAGTCCTAAAACATGATGTGGCTGCTGAACTTCTTGATGATGTCCAGGTCTCTCTGAGAGATGTCCCTGGAGGAGACCAGGGCATCCTCCTTCATTTCCTGTGGGAAAACCGGGGAGGAGGAGCAGGTGTGAGAGACACAGACCCGACCTGTCACGAGGTGCCGTGCTGGGCAGGGAGCCCTGGGGCCACCATGAGAGTGTGTCCTGCTGAAACCTCCTTCCTTCACTGGGAGGGCAGGGAAGGCGGGAGTGCCCACCATGCCCATGGGACCTGTGTGACGGCCTGTGCCCAGCTGTTGTAGGCGGGGAGGTGACTGAGTATCACCCTGGGTGGGAGTGGATAGGGGTTCAGCCAAGGTGGGAGAGGACATGGCGGTGTTGTGCCCAAGATTGTGAATCCGAGAAACCACTAAGGAACTGACACCAATGCAAACACACAAGGGTTGATTTCCAAACTCGAGCTTGTGTCCAAGTACACCCAACACAGCGGAGCAGGGACTTGGACCCCGAGGTGTGTTTTAGCTTAGTTTTAAGGGCTTGTCCCGGGGTCCTCCAGAAGGGCTTCCTCAATTCCTCAATTTTTGTTTACATTTTGATTTTGGGCCTTCAAGGGTATTGAGCTCTGCTCTCATTCTAATAGGTGCTTCCAGCCCATGGCATGGGATCAGTTTGATTCTATTGTGGGGCTTTCTAGGACATTAAGCTGTAAACTTTTGTTTTTTTCCTGTAACTGAAATAATGTAAATTTCAGCTCTTCTTCACAGGGGCCTGGGATGGCTGGACTTGTTCGAACACTGAACTTAAAGTAGAAAGGCCTTCATTTCAACAGCCTCTTTGCATTTTGTCCCATCCTATCTAGCTCTTTCCCCCTTCCCTGGAGCTCCTAAAAGAGCAATTGCAAATGACCTCAGCTTGGCAGCGTGTGTTGGGTGACAGGACCAGGGATTTGGGATCAGGAAGAACTGGCTCATGGGCGCCCCAGCTGTGCACCGGGATTCCATGCTGCAGACTCTTATTCCCTAAGGCTATCTTGACAACTAACTTTGTCCATAGAAAAGCTCTCCTTTATCTTTAAAAGATGAGGAGCGAGTCAAAGTGTTTTTACTCTGCCCATCTGATTGCTCAGATTCCAATCTGAGACGTATTTCCTGTTAATAAGGATAATTTACTATCTGTAGTACTATGGTTAAAATATTCTGACACAAGTAATTCAGAGGGATGAGGGTTTCTCATCTCTTTCTTCACAGCTCAGTCACTCATCAGGAAATGCATCTGTATGGATTTGGAAATAATTGAGAGACATTAGTACCAATGGTCCTATTATTATGTGAAGGATTCTTCCCTGAGATTCTTCCCCTGTTTCAACTTACACTGAAACACTGTGAACTCTTTGGAAGAGAAATGTCAAGGAAATAAATGTTATGCATTGCTGATTTTAAATGCAGTTGCAATATGGTGCCTATTATATTAGAAGTATTTTATCTGATTTTTGCATTTATTATCCTTTCTTTTCAGGTTGAGGAGGCATTATACGTCTTCATAAGTGTTGTTATTTCCTTCTGATATAAAATTATTACTTTGTTCCCACTGAAGGAACTCTATAAAAATAAGGCAAAAGATAATTCAACAATTGTTAAAATGTCTTCACACTTGGATCCTGATTCATTTAAGTCAATTTTCAAAATAAATCTTATTTATTAGGAAAAAACAAAGATTTATAGTGAAATTGAGAAGATAGTACAGAGCATTCGCATGCACTTGCACTCAGTTTCTCCAATTATTGATATCTTATATTACTACGGTACAAATATTAGGTAATGAATCAAGAGTAAAAAATTCGCATTAACCAAAGACTTTATTACTTTATTCAGATTTCCTTAGTTTTTGCTAAGTTACCATCCCTCATATCACATTCCATTTGTACTCATGTTTTCTTAGGCTTCTCTGGATTGTGACAGTCTTTCAGGCTTTCCTTGTTGTTCTTGAACTGGAACACTTTGAGAAGTAGAGTATTTTGTAAAATTTCCCTCATTTGGGATATGTCTTTCGTTTATCTCATGACTGAACTGTTTTTGTGGATTATATACAAAGATATACTGCCATTTTCATTATATCATATAAAGGATAGATACTTTCAACATGATTTATCAGTCTTGGTATCGATCTGATCATCTTGCTGAGGTAGTGTTTCTCAGCTTTCTCCGTAGTAAACTGATTCTTTATTATTCTTGTTATTAATTATTACTATTATTATTATATTATCAATATTATAATAAGTTTTTCATATTATATTTTCTAGGAGGAAGTTACTATGTGTATTCCGGAAATAAGAGTGGGAAGCTATGCTCATGAACTTGACGGTGAAATGTATGCACAAATTGTTTGAAATTCTTCTACATGGGAGATTTTTCTTCCTTCTGGGTTTTTTGTTTGTTTCTTTTTCAAAGATGTTTTCTATTTATTTGAGAGAGGAGAGAAAAAGCATGAACGAGAGGGGCAGAGGGAGAGGGAGAAGCAGGTTCCCTATTAAACAGGGAGCCTGCCTTGGGACCTGGATCATGATCTGAGCCTATGGCAGAAGCTTAACTGACTGAGCCACCCAGGTGCCACTCTTTCTTTTTTTCATTCCTTTTTAATAAGAAATTTATTTTTTTATTGTTGTTCAGTTTGCCATCATACAGAAGAACACCAAGTGCTGATCACCCATTCACCCCCACTGCCTGCCCTCCTCCCCTTCCATTACCCCTAGTTCATTTCCCTGAGCTAGGAGTCTATGTTCTGTCTCCCTTTCTGATATTACTCACACATTTCTACTCCCTTCCCTATATTTCCTTTCACTATTACCTATATTCCCCAAACGAATGAGAACCTACAATATTTGTCCTTCTGATTGACTTACTTCACTCAGCATAATAACTTCCAGTTCCATCCACGTTGAAGCAAATGGTGGGTATTTGTCATTTCTGATGGCTGAGCAAGGCCCACCTTTTCTCTCTCTTCATCTTCTGAGTCTCCTATGATATGAATGTTATTGTTTTAATAAGTGGCTGACTTCCCTACATCTGCCTCTGTGGTCCATAACCTTTCTTGTTTTGAAGGCTTCCACTTGGGACTGCATCTCAGTTATAGCATTTTTAACATTGGCCTGACTAGATTTTAGTTCTTTTATTTCTACAGTAAGGGATCCTCTAGTTTTCTTCTGTGTTCTTTTTCCAGTCCAGCTGGTACTTTATAATCATTGTTTTAAACTGTAGTTAGACATCATATATGTGTATTGATGGACTTCCTGGCTGTGAGTACTACGTCATGTTATTTTATGGAGGTGAATTTCTCCATCTCATTACTTTTTCCAGAAAAGAAAATGGGAAGAAAAAGAAAACCAAGAAAAAGAATAACAACTGCCCTCTAAAAAAAAAAACACCAAATTATTTTGGCCTGCTTGTTAAAAGATTCTAAATCCCAAAATATGAAACACAATTAAAGTAACATGAAAGTAAAAATAAGAAATATATAAGGTACATACATAAAAATAAGGCAATTAATAAAAAAGAATCAAAGAAAATAAATGAAAATAAAGCACAAAGTACAAAGGACGCTAGACCCTACTTTCCAGGCAGAGCTGAAGCTCTGCAGCATCAGTGGTCCAACAACTTGGTGGCAGTGAGTGGTCTGTGCCCGGTCTGGGGATGGGCTGTGGCGCTGATTATCAGGTGCACATCTGCCTGGTAGATGGAACTGAGGGGTGAGAGGCGGGTTGGGCATCAGCGCCTCTGGAGTCTAGCAGGAGGCGCTCTGCTGCTCCCTGAGACCTGACCCTGATGGGCGGGATGCGGGAGGGGTCTCTGGGTCCTCTGGCTCTGGGGCTGAGCATACTGCCCCCCAGTCTGCAGGGGCCTCCACAGAAGAGCCCCCAAGCCCCCGGGTCTCCGCTGCTTCTCTCAGAACCCTGTGTTCACTCTACCTGCGTCCGAGCTTCTTTTGTTTTTGTTTTTTTATCTCAGACTGTTGTGCCCAAGATTGCGAATCCGAGAAACCACCGAGAAGCCGACACTGATGAAAACACACGAGGGTTTACTTACAAGCTCGAGCTTGTGTCCAATTATACCCGACAGAGCGGAGCAGAGAGTTGGACCCCGAGGTAGGTTTTAGCTTAGTTTTAAGGGCTTGTCTCTGGGACCTCCAGAAGGGCTGGAGCAATTCCTCAATTTCTGTTTACATTTTGATATAGGGCCTTCAAGGGATTGAGCTCTCTTCCCATTCTAATAGGGGCTTCCTGCCCTTGGTCTGGGCTCAGTTTTGATTCTATTGTGGGGCTTTCTAGGTCATTAAGCTGTAAACTTTTGTTTTTTTCCTGTAACTGAAGTAATGTAAAATTCAGCTCTTCTTCACAGGAGCCTGGGATGGCTGGGCGTGTGCTAACACTGAATTTAAATTGGAATGGCCTTAATTTTCTAGGCCTCCATGTGTCCTGTCCCATCCTATCTAGCTCCTTCCCCCTTCCCCAGGGCTCCTAAGAGAGCCATTGCAAATGACCTCAGCATGGCATCCTGTGTTGGGGGACAGGCCCAGGGATTTGGGATCAGGAAGACCTGGAGCACGAGCGTCCTAGCTGTGCAGCGGGGTTCGATGCTGCAGACTCTTATTCCCTAAGGCTATCTTGACAACTGTCTTTCTACATAGAAAACCTCTCCTTTGTCTTTAAAAGATGAGGAGCGAGTTAAAGCATTTTTTCTCAGAACATCTCATTGCTGAGATTCCAATCTGAGACGTATTTCCTGTTAATAAGGATACTTTACTACTATCCGTAGTACTATGGTTAAAATATTCTGACACAAGTAATTCAGAGGGATGAGGGTTTCTCATCTCTTTCTTCACAGTTCAGTCACTCATCAGGAAATGCATCTTTATGGATTTGGAACGAACTGAGAGACATTATTGCCAATGGTCTTATTATTATGTGAAGGATTCTTCCCTGAGATTCTTCCCCTGTTTCAACTGACACTGAAACACTGTGAACTCTTTGGAAGACAAATGTCAAGGAAATAAATGTTATGCATTGCTAAATTTAAATGCACTTGCAATATGGTGTCTATTATACTAGAATTATTTTTATCTGATTTTTGTTATTTATTATCCATTCCTGCTTTTCAGGTTGAGGAGGCATTATACGTGTTCATAAGTGTTTTTCTTTCCTTCTGATCTAAAATTCTTACTTTGTTTCCATCAAAGGAACTCTTTAAGAATAAGGCAAAAGTTAATTCAATTATTCTTAAAATTTCTTCACACTTGGAGCCTGATTCATTTAAGTCAATTTTCAAAATAAATCTTATTTATTAGGAAAAAAACAAAGATTTATAGGGAAATTGAGAAGATAGTACAGTGCATTCACATGCACTTGCACTCAATTTCTCCAATTATTGATATCTTATATTAGTACGGTACAAAGGTTAGCTAATGAATCAATATTAAAATAGTCGCATTAACCAAAGACCATATTATGTTCAGATTTCCTTAGTTTTTGCTAAGTTACCAACCCACATATCACATTCCGTTTGTCCTCCTGTTTTCTTAGGCTCCTCTGGATTGTGACAGTCTTTCAGCCTTTCCTTGTTGTTGTTGAACTGGAACACTTTGAGAAGTAGAGTATTTTGAAAAATTTCCTTCAGTTGGGACATGTCTGTTGTTTATCTCATGATTGAACTGTTTTTGTGGATTATATACAGAGATATACTGCCATTTTCATTATATCATATAAAGGATAGATACTATCAACATGATTTATCAGTCTTGGTATCGATCTGATCATCTTGCTAAGGTAATGTTTGTCAGCTTTCTCCGTAGTAAACTGATTATTATTGTTATTATTTTATTATTATTATTATTATTATATTATCATTATTATTTTAGGTTTTTCTAAATATATTTTGTAGAGGAAAGTTACTTTGTGTATTGCACACTGAAGAGTGGGAAGCTATGCTCATGAACTTGTGGGTGGAATGTCTGCACAAATTGTTTGAAATTCTTCTACATGGGAGATTTCTCTTCCTTCTGGGTTTGTTTGTTTCTTTTTCAAAGATGTTATTTATTTATAGGAGAGAGAGAGGAGAAAAACATGAGCGATAGGGGCAGAGGGAGAGGGAGAAGCAGGTTCACTGCTGAACAGGGAGCCTGCCTTGGACCTGGATCATGATTTGTGCCTAAGTCAGAAGCGTAACTGAGCCACCCAGGTGCCACTCTTTCTTTCTTTCTTTCTTTCTTTCTTTCTTTCTTTCTTTCTTTCTTTCTTTCTTTCTTTCTTTCTTTCTTTCTTTTAAATAATAAATTATTTTTTATTGGTGTTCAGTTTGCCAAATCAGAATAACACCCAGTGCTCATCCCATCTAGTGCCCCCCTCAGTTCCCGTCACCCGTTTACCCTCAACCCTGCCTTCCTCCCCTTCAGTCACCCCTAGTTCAATTCCAAGTTAGGAGTCTTTATGTTCTGCCTCCCTTTCTGATATTTCCAACTTATTTCTACTCCCTTCTCTTATATTCCCTTTCACTATTACCTATATTCCCCAAATGAATGAGAACATACAATGTCCTTCTCCGATTGTCCTACTTCACTCAGCATAATACCTTCCAGTTCCATCCACCTTGAAGCAAATCGTGGGTATTTGTCATTTCTGATGGCTGAGTAAGGCCCACCATTTCTCTCTCTTCATCTTCTGAGTCTCCTATGATATGAATGTTATTGTTTTAATAAGTGGCTAACTTCCCTACGTCTGCCTCTGTCATCCATAACCTTTCTTGTTTTTAAGGCTTCCTGTTGGGACTGCATCTCAGTTATAGAATTTTTAACGTTGGACTGACTTGATTTTAGTTCTTTTATTTCTACAGTAAGGGATTCTCTAGTTTTCTTCTGTGCTCTTTTTCCAGCCCAGCTGCTAACTTTATAATCATTTATTTAAACTGTAGTTAGATACCATATATGTTTATTGATGAACTTCCTGGCTGTGAGTACTACCTCATGTTATTTTATGATGGAGAATTTCTCCATCTCATTATTTTTTCCAGAAAAGAAGAAGGAAGAAAAGGAAAACCAAGAAAAACAATAACAACTGCCCTCCAAAAAAAACCACCAATTTATTTTGGCCTGCTTGTTAAAAGATTCTAAATCCCAAAATATGAAACACAATTAAACTACCATAAATGTAAAAATAAGAAATATATAAGGTACATACATAAAATTAAAAGAAGGCAATTAGTAAAAAAGAATCAAAGAAAATAATTGAAATTAGAGCAGAAACTACAAAGGAATAGACCCTACTTTCCAGGGAGAGCTGAAGCTCTGAAGCCTCTGTGGTCTAACAACTTGGTGGCAGCGAATGGTCTGTGTGGGGTCTGGGGATGGGCCTTGGCGCTGATTGTCAGGTGCACATCTGCCTGGCAGTTGCACCTGCGGGGGTCAGAGGCGGGGTGGGCTTCAGTGCCTCTGGGCTCCAGCGGGCGGCACTGTGCTGCTCCCTGAGTCCTGGCTCTGATGGGCGGGATGCTGGTGGGGCAGCTGGGTCCTCTGGCTCTGGGGCTGAGCATCCCGCCCCCCAGTCTGCTGGGGCCTTCCTGCCCTTGGTCTGGGCTCAGTTTTTATTCTATTGTGGGGTGTGCTGTGTCCTGACAGTGAGCGTTCAGGAAGGAAATGATGGATGTGACTCCCTTCTCAGGAGCATCACAGAGAATAAATAAGGAGACTGAACAAAAGAGCACAAGACATTGGGGGCTTCGTCCAAATCAGAAGGGACTCCTCAGAACCACAGGGTAAGTGAATGCGTAGAATGAATGGTAGGGTCAGGGGAGGTGAGGCAGTTGGTGGTTTGGCTTAGGTTAGATGTTAGGTGTTTGTGATTAACCTTATGGTTACGGATTAGAGGTTAGGGTGAGGGATAAGGGTAAGGGTCAGTGGTTAGGAGTTAGGGTGGGGATTAAGGAATGAGGTTAGGGTTAGTGACAGTATTTAGAGTTAGGGTTAGGGTTATGCTTTAGGGTTTAGGGCAGGAGGCTTGGAGGCGGGGTTAGGGTTATGGTAACAGTTAGGTTTGGGCTTAGGTTTGCAGTTAGGGTGAGGTGTTAGGGTGTGAGTTAGGGTTAGGGGTAAGGGTTAGGGGTTAGGGTAAAATTTAGGGCTAGGTTTAGGGTTCAGGCAAGGGTTAGGTTTAGGATAGGGGTTAGGGCTAGGGATAGGATTAGTATTTAGTTAGGGTTTAGGGTCAGGTCAGGGTCAGGGTACGGTTTTGGAAAACGGTAATAGATAGGTATAGGGAGTGGTTTAGGAGTTAGTTTTAGGGTACAGGTTAGAGTACAGTTAGGGGTATGAGATAGGATTAGTATTAGATGGTTAGGGTTAGGGTACAGGTTAAGGTTAGGAATAGGATTTGAGTACATTAAGTTAAGGTTAGGGTTAGAGGTTAGGGTCAGATTTAAGGTAGGGGTCAGGGTTAAGGGTTTAGAATAGGTTTAGGATATAGGGTGAGGGTTGGCATGAAGGTTCCGTGAATGTGTTTTGGTCTTGGGGTTTGTGTTTGGTTTTCGATTAGTGATGGGTCTTGTTTAAGGGTTAGGTTAACATTAAGATTAAGTGTAGGTTTAGGCTTATGTCTGTGTATGGTTAGAGTTTGGGTCCTGGCATGTGCCTGCACTGGGACTCCTAGCATCTTGGGCCGTTTAGTTTTATGCACTCTATTTAGGTTTTGGGTTCAAAGATAGCCTGACTCCACCAAGTCAGTGGCCTCCCCAGAGATTCAAAATCCTGGCTTCTGCTGGGGTGAGAATAGACATGGCAGGTTTCTCCCGAGCTGAGCTAGGAGGGGATTTGTGGCTCTAAAGACTCTTTATTTGGATTTACAGTTGCCTTTCTGATTTTATCTCTTGTGTGCACATGTTTTCTCTATACTACCAATTATTATTTTAAAGTTTTACTTGAATTCCTGTTTGTAAACACAGTATGATATAGTTTAAGGTTTACCACATAGTGGTTAGACCCTTGGATACAACGCCTGGTACTGGTCACAGGTGCCCTCCACTATCCCCATCCCCTGATTCACCATCCTCCCCACCTTCCCCTGGTATTTATTAGTTTATTCTCTGTGGTTAAGAGTGTGTATCTTGGTTTGCTTCTCTCATACCTCCTCCGCCCCTTTGCCAGTTTGTTTGGTTTCTCAAAATTCACATGTGAATGCAATTGTATGGTATTTGGTATCTGTCTTTCTCTGACTGAGTTCATTTAGCATAAATCCTTTCCACTCCTTCCACGTCACCGTAAGTGGAGTCATTTCATCCCTACTGATGACCCAGTGATGTCGCAGTGTGTATATTTACCACATCTTTCTGCCCATTCATCAGTCGATGGACATCTGGGCTGTATCCACAGTCTGGCTGTTGTTGATAACGCTGCTACAAACATTGGGCTGCGTGTCCTTCCTCGAATCTACTAAAGTACTTCTCTATCCTCGGGGTAAATACCTAGCTGTGAAATTTTGGAATCGTAGGGTAGCTCTATTTTTAATTTCTTTTTAAAAAAATTTTTTATGATAGTCACAGAGAGAGAGGCAGAGACACAGGCAGAGGGAGAAGCAGGCTCCATGCCCTGGAGCCCAAAGTGGGATTCGATCTCGGGTCTCTAGGATCGCACCCTGGGCCAAAGACAGGTACCAAACCACTTCACCACCCAGGGATCCAATTTTTTTAACTTCTCAAGGACCCTCCACACTGTTTTCCACAGTGGCTAAATCTGTTCGCATGCCCACCAGGAATGTAAGGAGGCTACCCTTTCTCCAAAGCCTCACCAACACCTGTTGCTTTTTGTGTTGTTAATTTTAGCCATTATGACGGCTCTCAGGTGACATATCATTGTGGTTTTGGTTTGCATTTCCCTGATGATGAGTGACGCTTTGTGTCTTTCCGTGAGTCTGGTGGCCATCTGGCTGTCTTGTCAGAGACAAAGTCCATTCATTTTTCTGCCCATCTCTAGTTGCATAATTTGTTTTTAGGATCTTGAGATTTATATTTCCTTTATGAGTTTTGCATACTAACTCTTTATTGGATGTGTTGTTTACCAATATCTCCTTTCATTTTGTATGTTGCCTTTTAGCTTTGGTTGTTTCCTTCACTTTGCGGAAGCTTTTCATTTTGATGAAGTCCCAATAGCATTTTTGCTTTTGTTCCCTCACCTCAGTGGCATATCTAGAAAGAAAAATCAGTGGCCAATGTCAAAGACCATGCTGCCTATCTTTTCTTCTTTGATTGGTTTCAGGTCTCACATTTAGGTCTTTCTTCCATTTTGAATTTATTTTTTATATATATGGTGTAAGAATGTGGTCCAGTTTCATTCTTCTGCATGTGGCTGCCTGGTTTTCCCAACACCATTTATTCTTATCCTGGGGTCAGGGTTAGGGTTTATTGAAGAGACTGTCTTTCTGCCATTGGATATTCCTTCCTGCCTTGTTATCCTTTATGGGTCATAGATACAGGTTTGTATCTTGTTTTGGCTTTCCATTCTGTTCTATTGATCTAAGCGTCTCCTGATGGGAGAACCCTAATTGCTGATTCAATTTCTTTGCTGGTTATCTGTCTGTTCAAATTTCTTATTTCTTCATTTTTAATTTTTGCTATGTTATATATTTCTAGGAATTTATCTATTTCTTTCAGGTTCTAGGTTGCTGGCATATAATTTTTCATCATATTCTCATATAATCATTTGTATTTCTCTAGTGTTGGTTTTTATTTCTCTTTTCTCATCTGATTTTATTTGGGTCCTTTCTCAACTTTTTATCTTTTCTCTTTTTTAAATATTTTATATATGTATTCATGAGAGACTCAAAGATGTAGAGGTATAGGCAGAGGGAAAATGAGGCTCCATGCGGGGAGCCTGATGTGGGACTTGAACCCCTAGGACCCCGGGATCATGACGTGAGCCAAACACATGCTCAACCACTGAGGCACCCAGGTGCCTTGCTGATTCAATTCCTTTGCTAGTAATGGGTCTGTTCACATTTTCTATTTCTTCCTATTTTGGTTTTGCTCATTTGCACATTTCTAGGGATTTGTTCATTTCTTCCAGGTCTCCCAGTTTGTTAGCGTATAATCTTTCATAGTATCCCCTTATAATTGTCTTATTTTTCTGGTGTTGATTGTGATCACTCTTCTCTCATTTGTGATTTTATTTATTTAGGTCTTTTCTCTTTTCTCGTTGATAAGGCTGGCTAGGGCTTGATCCATTTTCTTAATTATTTTAAAGAACTAGCTCTTAGTTCTGTTATTTCATTCTACTTTTTTGTTGTTTCTGTATTGTTTATTTCTGCTGTGATCTTAATTTTTTCCCTTCTTTTGTAGGCTTTAGTCTTTGTTTGCTATTCCTTTTTCAGCTCCTTCAAGTGTAGGGTTACCATGTGTATTGGAGACTTCTTGTTTCTTGAGGTAGGCTTGTATTGCTATGTACTTCCCTCTTAGGACTGCCTTTGCTACATCCCAGAGGTTTGGAGAAACATGTTTTCTTTTTTTCTTTTTTTTTTTTATGGAGAAACATGTTTTCATTTTCATTTGTTTTAAATTACCTCTTTAATTGTCTGGTTGCTCCATTCATTCTCTAGTAGGACAATCATAAACTCCACGTATTTTTGGTCTGTCCAATTTTTTTCTTACTGTCGACTTCCAGTTTCATAGCGCCTTGGTCTGAAAATGTACAGGGTGTGAAATCAACATTCTTGTACCTGTTGTACCTGTTGAGGGCTGATTTGTGGGCCCTGATATGATCTGTTCTGGAGAATGTCCCATATGCAATTGAACAGAATGTTTATTCTCCCTTTGGGTCTAATATTCTAACTATATCTGTTGAGTCCCTGTGGTCCAGTGTGTCAAGGCTATTGTTCCCTTGTTGATTTTCTGCATAGACGATCGGTCCGTTGCCATAAGTGGGTGTTGGAATCCTCTGTCAGTGTATTATTATCAGTGATTTCCTATACGTTTGTTGTTAATCAGTTTCTATATTTAGGTACTCATGTTGGCAGCATAAATAGTTGTTTGATCTTGATAGTCTTTTTAATTATGAAATAATGTTCTTCTTCATCTCTTCTTACAATATTTGTTGTTTCTTTTTGAGATTTAAATATATTATTTATTTATTTTTGAGAGATACACAGAGAAGCAGAAGCAGAAACATAGGCAGAGGGAGAGGCAGGCTCCCCAAAGGGAGGATGATGTGGGACTCGATCCTGGGATCCCAAGATCACACCCTGAGCCGACGGCAGATGCTCAAGCACTGAGCCACCAGGTGTCCCCCAGGGTTTGGTTTCAAATCTTGTTTGTCTGATATAAGTATGGGTCCTCCAGCTTTCTTTTGATATCCATTAGCGTGGTAGGTGATTTTCCCTCCCCTGACTATCAATCTGCTGGTGTCTATAGGTCTAAGGTGAGCATCCTGTAGGCAGCATACAGATGGATCTTGTTTTTTTAATAACGATTTTATTATCAGAGAGAGAGCGAGAGAGAGGCCGAAAATTAGGGAGAGGGAGAAGCAGACTCCCTACCAGGAGCCCAGTATGGGATACAATCCCAGACTCCAGATCACAGCCTGAGTCAAAGGCAGATGCTCAACCCCTTGAACCACCCAGGTATCCCGGATCCTGTGTTTTAAGCCACTCTGATACCCAATATCTTTTGATTGGAACATTTAGTCTATCAGCATTCAGAATGATTATTCACAGATATGAACTTTGTTCCTTTGTGTTACCAGAAGAGTTGGTGTTTCTGGTGACATTCTCTGGTCCTTTCTAGTCTTTATTGCTTTTGGTCTCTTTTTGTCCCACACTAGAAGAGTCCCTCTTAATCCCTTACTGGACTGGTTAAGTGGTCATGAAATCCTTGATATGTTGACTGTCCAGAAAATCTCTCTCCTTCTCTCCTGAATGACACCATTGCTGAAGCAAGAATTCATACAAATTGGACTCCAATAAAAAGGAATTTAAAAACATAAAATAAATTTTTGGTCTTAAGATTGAGGAAAATGGCATTTAGGAGGAAAACCAGAAGCTAAGAGAGAGGAGGACAGATTTCACCATCCATAGCCATCACAGAGACATGGTGTCCTTTCCATGAAGGGGCCTCCCTTCCGTAGGATTCTTCCTGCACCTCTGTGCTCCTTGTTGGAAACCAGCAAGCACATCTCTGTATCTCTAGCACCTCTGCAGTCATGGTTTATTGCATCTTCCATGTATCCTACTGGGGACAACAGCGTCGTGTATGTAACCATCTGGCTCCTGTTAGACAACATTGGGGGGGATTCCGACTTCTGTTGGTTTTGGGGTGTGTGTGTCTATCACATGTAGCTATCACGTGCAGCTATCTGATCCTCTGGGTGGGTCACCGAAATGCTGAAATGATTGGCACAACATCATTTCTGGTGCTGGTGCTAGGCGGGTAGCTATGCTCTCCTGGCAGACCCAGGGCTCCCTCGTGCAGTGACTTTCCGCTGGAGGGTCAGCTGAGTTGGAAGGTCTGGCTTGGCCATATTCCCATGTGCGGCAGTGGGTCCTCCCATGCGCTGGCTGCTTATCTTCTCCCTGATGCCTCTCCATCAGGGAACCAGAACTTGGGGCCGCCCTGCCCATGGGGGGGAGCCCTGGGGCTGCCTGTGTTTGGGAGTCTGGGTGGGGACTGGGCTGGGGTTCCTCGGTCCCCTGTGCTGCTTGGCCTTCAGGTAGAGCCCCATACTCACCCAGCCCCTACTCACTAGGGCGAGGAGGGTTCCCTCCACACCCTGGTGTGAGAGATCTAGCACCACAAGTTGTGCATGCCGAGTACACCTTGTGAGGGTGGCCCACGTGCGTGAGCTGCAGTGTGGGACCCAGGATATTTAACAAAAATCCCTTACCCCTGGACAAGCAGAGCAGGACTGATTCCATTTTGTGCTCCACCTGTCATCTCCCTTATGACCCCACATGACTTCCTTATAGCTTAAGGTACTGCCCCACCCGACTCAAGCCACTGGGCACACCCTAATTTGAAAATGGCTCATAACAATGTAACCCTGGTTTGTGCCCCATAAAACTGCGTGCCAATTCTGACTAAAGTAATAGGCCAGTTCAAGTCGATACTATAGGGTAAAGTGTAATTCAATCGGCCACCTGCGTGTGGACCGACATGACTACGCATCTTTCAGCATTCCCATGGGCCACTGGCTCCTATAAAGCTGCTACGCCTCTTAGTCTCGGTGTCCAAGTCCCTACTCCTCTGTGTCCGGTGCACTTGGACCCAGGCTCCAGCTTGTAAAGAAACCCTCGGGAGTTTGCATCGGTGTGAGCTCCTTGGTGGTTTCTCGGATTCGCCATCTTGGGCACAACACAAGGCCCTGTTGTCCTGACATCCCTTCCAGGGCCACGCTACCGCCCCGCAGGCCCTCTGTGCCCCAGGCACACAGGCACAGGGGTTCGGGGAGGAGAGGAAGTGCCCCGGAACCCGGCCAGCCCCGGCCCCCTGGACAGAGGGAGCACAGACCTCCCAGGTCACTTTCCACAGACCCTGGTGACCTGAGGCTCCCTGGCTGTCACACTGTCCCAGCCCCTCCTGGCCTGCGGGGCACAGGCTGAGTCCCAGTAAAGTCTGTGGGGCCTGACTCTGGCATCTGGCCGCCCCTGGAATGCACGTGGGGATGTCAGCTGGGTGTGCCTGGCAGTGCCACTGCAGGGGCTGTTTGGGGTGTGGATGTACCCCCTCCTCCTCTCTCGGGGTCTCTCCTCACCCTCTGCACAGAGTTCTGGGAGACACAGAAAGGGGCTGGCTGTGCATTTTCGCACCACAACACTCTGTTGACTTTCTACACCAAATGGGCTCAGAGCCGAGGGTGTGTGCCTTCCCCTGGGGAGGGAGACCATTCTGTCCTTTAGGGGAGGGCAGGAATCACATGTGGGGTGGGGTCTGGTGTTGGAGTCCCCCACCTCGGAACATGTTTCGACTCCGGCTGGGGACGTGTCCTGAGGTTTCAGCCTGAGAGACGGTTCTTAGGACAGCAGAGCTGACCTGGACTTGCAGGTCATGGGCTCCTGCGCTGGGTCCCCGCAGGGCAGCTGGACCCCGGACTTGGCCCCCCTGGGGTCCCAGAACCTGGTGGAGCCTGTCTCCTGGCGTTGGTGTGGGTGGGGCCCACCGCCTACCCCTCCTCTCTCCAACCTGGGGTGTCACGGAATCCCCAGGCCTGCCCTAGTTCAGCGACCTAGGCACGTGTTGGGCACGCCCAGGGCCCAGTAGGCCACATCCTGCTGTGGGAGGACTCTCTCAGCCTGGGGCCAGAATCCAGGGCTGGCCAGGGCCATTGGGGGGCTGGATCCCATTAGTCTTTGTGTTGGGCCTAGGGGGGCTCAAATCCCCGCAGCCCCCATAGAGTCCGGGGCCAGGCCAGCCCATGTCCCTCTGGGTTAGGGGCTGGTGTCCGATGCAGGGTGTGCCGCCCTCCAGGAGGGACAGTGGGTGGAGGCAGGGCACAGTGGGTCCTCTGCACCACTCACCTGCACCCACCCTGTCAGGGGCTCCCTGCCTTCCCTCCTTCATGCCACCCCTGGGTACTCTATGGGAAACCCGGTCTTCTGATGGGAGCAGGGTGTCCAGAGATCCCTGGTGAGGCTGAGTATGTCCCACAAGGGGCAGCTGCACTGGGTCCTTGCTGGGGGCAGATGGTGTGGGGGTAGATGTTGTGGGGACAGGGGCATGATGGTGGTGGCATGTGGGGTATGGTGTAGGGGGGATGGTGGGTGTGTGGTGTGGGTGGGGATTGTGTGGGGCTGTGTGGGTGTGGGGGGATGGTATAGGTGGGATGCCATTGGGGATGATGATGAAGGGGGATGGTGTGGGCGTGGGGAATGAGGGGGGATGGCGTGGGGGGCCTGCCGACACAGGGCATCCACAGTCTCTCAGATGCACATGGATACGTCTACAGATAAAGGCGACCTTAGTCTGGGGTTTGCTGTGACACCTGCCCCTGGGGCCCCGTCTGGTCAGCGAAGGGCGCTGGCTGGACCGGGGGCATTATCTGGGGATCATCATACTATATATGTTTAGAAATTGCAAATTGTCTCAAATTAAATGCATAGAATTTAGATATATATAAAACACCAAGTGTGGGTGTCTCCCTGACCCGTCCGACCCTCATCGGATGGATGTGTGTCCTGCTCCAGCCATGGCCATGCCGCCTGGCCCCCAGGTCCGGTTACTGCCCTCCACGGACCCCACCGCAGCCCCCTGCTTTTCAAGGGGCTGTCCCTCACCCCTTTGGAGTTCAGCTCCCATGGAAACCCCTAGAGGCGCCAACGTAGTGACCTCCTCATCCCCAAAGCCCCGGGTTTTGGGGCACGGTGGTCATCCCTGGCACCCTACCATACAGTGGTGTGTTGCTGGCTGCTGTTGCTTCCCCCGGCCTCTTAAGCCCTGTGTTCCCTACCCAGAAGCCTCTGGGACTACCCTGGGGCCCTGAAGCCCCCTGACTCAGCAGCCACATCCCCTAGCAATCCCAAAACATGATTTGGCTGCCGAACGTCCTGTTGATGTCCAGGTCTATCTGCGTGATGTCCCTGGAGGAGACGAGGCCTCCTCCTTCATTTCCTGCAGGAAAACCGGGGAGGAGGAGCTGGCATCAGGGACACAGACCACGGCCTGTCCCCAGCTGCCATCCTGGGCAGGGAGCCCTGGGGCCACCATGGGAATGTGTCCTACCGAAACCTCCTTTCTTCTCCTGGAAGGCCGGGGACAGCCAGAGTGTCGACCGTGGCCGTGGGACCTCTGTGAGGGCTTGTGCCAAGCTGCTGTGGGCGGGAGGTGACTGAGGGTCAGCCTGGGTTGGAGGGGACAGGGGATGAGCCCAGGTGGGGAGGGGACATGGGGGTCTTGTGCCCAAGATTCTGAATCAGAGAAACAACTAAGAAGCCGACAGCAATGCAAACACAGGAGGGTTGATTTACAAACTCGAGCTTAGGTCCAAGTATACCCCACACAGCGGAGCAGGGACTTGGACCCCGAGGTGGGTTTTAGCTTAGTTTTAAGGGCTGGTCTCAGGGTCCTCCAGAAGGCTGGAGCAATTCCTAAAGTTCTGTTTACATTTTGATATGAGGCCTTCAAGGACATTGAGCTTTGTTCTCATTCTAATATGGGGCTTTCTGGGACCTTAAGCTGTAAGATTTTTTTCTTTTTTTCCTGAAACTGAAGAAATGTAAATTTTAGCTCTTATACACAGGGTCCTCGGATGGCAGTACTTGTGCTAACCGTGAACTTAAAGTGGAACAGCCTCAATTTTCTCAGCCTCCCCACAGACAAGTGACTGAAGTTTAAAACTCCAAATTTTAGGGGCTGCCCTGGTGGAGACCTGTTCTCTTCCTGCCCGGGAGGGTGTCCTCGCACTCCTGGCCTTTGCTGGTCTGTCCAAGGAACTGGGCCCCATGACTGCACAGGGGTTTGCAGCTTATGGCCACACAGGGCAGACAGCTGGCCCGAGCCCCGCTGCTCTCAGCCGGGTTCCTGCTCCTGTGCCTGGGAAGAGTTGGCGCCACCATCCTTGGGACCCCTGGGATCCTGAGCCCACCCTGTCGCTCCAGGGACTGCCCCCCACCTCTCCACCTGAACACCTTAAGGCTGGTGTGTCCCCCACTCTAGGAGACTTCTGAAAGTTCAATTTTTGTGCACTGCTGCTTATAATATTGTGAGTATATTCGTCAGTTGGCTCTCTGCCCTTGTGGGATCCGGGGCTATGTCTCTCCAAGATCAACTGATTGATTTTTTTAAGATTATATTTTTCTGTAATCTCTACAGCCAACATGGGGCTTGAACTTGCTACCCCAAGAACAAGAGTCCCATGTTCTTACGAACCACACTGAGCCGGTCAGGCTCTCTTTGATTGATTGATACATGTTAAATGAAGCAGGGGTCTTGCATGTGTCAGGGCAGAAACTGAGCCCACGCTTTGAGGTGTGGTGGAGTCATTTGGACCTGATCAATGTGAAAGAAACCATAGCTTCCCTGGGAGCCCAGGAAGCAGGGCCACACACATGAAAAGTTGATAATTTCCTTTACTGTAGTAGTTATTTTACTATATATTTAAAGTGCTATTCAATGGTAAATGTCAATCTAGGATTGGGATACAGTGAGAACGTTCTAGGATTTGGAGGTAACTAAAGCTTCCCGTCCAGGACTTAATGTTCCAGTTCAATGCAGAGATAGGCAAGGAAGCAAAGAGTTATGAAACATGGCAGTGGGGTACCTGGCTGGCCTGGTTGGGGGATCATGATCTCAGGGTTGTGAGTTTGAACTCCATGTTGGGTATAGAGAGGACATGAAATGAAAATATATAAAAATAATAAATGGATGAACAAATAAAGCATGACATCTAAGGTAAGTGTTTGCTTATGTCTCACCTGCGAACTATTCTTGATCGCCCCGCTTGTACTACTTAGCCCAGATGACGTCCTCCACAAGGGATAGTCCTGCCTCAGTGTAAGTGGGCGTCTTTCATTGTAAGACCTGTGGTTCCCCTCGTTCTGCAGGGAGAGAAGAGCCGTGAAGCCACGACTTCGGGGGATCAGCATGCACCTAGGCAATGACCATTTCTGAACCCGGTAGCCAGAGCTCGGTCTCCTTTGGGACGCAATGTCATAACGAAGCCTCTTTGGTCATTGTCTTGGATGCAGGGTGGAGGCTAAACTAGAATTAGGAAGAACAAAAGAGGAGGAAAACCAGAAGCTGAAAGAGAGGAGGACAGATTTCACCATCTGTAGCCTTCACAGGGACCTGGTGTCCTTTCCTAGGAGGGGCACCCCGTCCATAGGATGCTTCCAACCTCTCTGTGCTCCTTTTTGAAACACAGCAGGCACATCTCCGTGCCTCCAGTACCTCTGCAGTCATGGTTTATAGCGTCTTCCATGTATCCTATTGGGGACCACAGCGTCGTGTATGTAACCATCCGGCTGCTGTTTGACAACATTGGAGGATTCCGACTTTTGTTGGTTTTGGGTTGTGTGTGTGTCTATCACATTCAGATATCAAGTGCAGCTATCTGATCCTCTGGCTGGGTCACCCAAATGCCGAAATGGTTGGCAGAACATCATTTCTGGTGCTGGCGCTGGGCAGATAGCTGGGCTCTCCTTGCTTACTCGGGGCTCGCTCCTGCAGTGACTTTCCTCTGGAGGGTCAGCTGAGCTTGAAGATCCAACTAGGCCAAATTCCCATGTCCAGCAGGGGGTCCCGCTGAGCACAGGCTGCTTCTCTTCTCCCCAATGCCTCTCCATCAGGGAGCCAGATATCAGCGCTGCCTGGGGGAGATCCTGAGAAGCTGCCCATGGCGGAGAGCCCTGTTGCTGCCTGTGTGTGGGAGTCGAGTTGGGGTGAGGGCTGGGGTTCTCGGTCCCCTGTGCTGCCTGGCCTTGTGGCGATCCCCATGCTCACCCAGCCCCTACTCACTAGGGAATGGAGGGTGCTCTCCACACGCTGGTGTGAGAGATCCAGCACCACAAGGTGTGCAGGCTGAGTCCACCTGGTCAGGGTAGCCAAGGTGCATGAGCTGCAAGTGTGGGACCCAGGAAAGTTAACAAAAATCCCCTACTCCTGGACAAGCAGAGCAGGACTGATTCCATTTTGTGCTACACCCGCCACCTCCCCTATGACCCCCACATGACCTGCTTATTGCTTAAGGTGCTGCCCCACCCTAGTCAGGCCACTGGGCACACCCTAATCAGAAATCAGCTTATAACAATGTAACCCTGCTTTGTGTCCCCCAAAACTGTGCGACGATTCTGACCAAAGTAATAGGCCAGCTCAATTGGATACTATAGGGTAAGGTGTAATTCAATCAGCCACCAGCTTGTGGACCGGCATGATCGTGCAACTTTCTGCGAATCCCATGTGCCACTGGCCCCTATAAAGCTGCTATGCCTCTTAGTCTCGGGATCCACGTCCCTGCTCCGCTGTGTTGGGTGCAATTAGACCCAAGCTCCAGCTTGTAAAGAAACCCTCGGGAGTTTCCATCAGTGTGGGCTCCTTGTTGGTTCCCCTGATTTACAATCTTGGGCACAACACCAGGGCCTGGTGTCCTGGCATCCCTTCCAGGGCCACGCTGACCGCCACACAGGCCCTCTGTGCCCCAGGCACACAGGTACGGGGATGCGGGGAGGGGAATAAGTGCCCCGGAACTCGGCCATCCCCGTTCATCAGGACAGAGGCAGCACAGACCTCCCAGGTCGCTTTGCACAGACCCTGGTGACCTGAAGCTCCCTGGCTGTCACTCTGTCCCAGCCCCTCCTGGCCCAGTGGGCAGAGCCTGAGTCCCAGGAAAGTCTGTGGGTCGTGACCCTGGCATCTGGCCGCCCCTGGAAGGCACGTGGGGACGTCAGCTGTGTGTACCTGGCGGCACCCCTGCAAGGGTTGTTTGGGGCCTGGATGGTGCCCCATCCTCCTCTCTGGGTATCTCTCCATGCCCCATGCAGAGTTCTGGGAGACACAGAAATGGCCTGGCTATGCATTTTCGCACCACAAAACTTTATTGACTTTTTACAGCAAAGGGGCTCAGAGCCTAATGAGCACCTTCCCCTAGGGAGGGAGACCTTTCTGTCCTTTAGGGGAGGGCAAGAATCACACAGTGTGGGGGGGGCGGGTGCTAGAGTCCATATTGTGGGAGCATGTGTGAACTCCGGGTGGGGGCGTCTGTCCTGAGATTTCAGCCTGAGTGACTGTTTTGAGGACAGCAGAGATGACCTAGACCTGCAGCTCATGGCTCCTGACTGGGACCTACAGGGCAGCTGGACCCCGGCCTTAGGCCCTCTGGGGCCCCAATACCCAATACCTGGAGCTGGCCTCCTGGTGTGGGGTCGGGTGGGGCCAACCGGCCTATCCATCCTCTCCCCACCCTGGGTTGTCCCGGGATCCCCCAGCCTGCCCTAGGTCAGTGACCTGGATCTGTTGGGCACACACAGGGCCCAAGAGGCCACGTCCAGCTGTGAGAGGGCTCACTCAGCCTGGGGCCAGAATCCAGAGCTAGCCAGGACCATGGGGGCCTGGATCCCATTAGTCTTTGTGTTGGCCTGGGTGGGGCTCAAGTCACCTCAGCCCCTACAGAGCACGGGGCCAGGTCAGCCCATGTCCCTTTGGGTTAGGGGCTGGTGTCCTGGTCAGGGTGTGCCGACCTCCAGGAGGGATAGTGGGCGTAAGCAGGGCCCAATGTGTCCTCTGCACCACTCACCTGCACCCACCATTTCAGGGATCCTTGCCTTCCCTCCTCCCTGCAAGCCCTGGGTTCTCTATGGGACAATCGCGCTTCTGATGGGAGCAGGGTATCCAGAGAACCCTGGGGAGGCTGAGCATGTCCCACAGGGGGGCAGCTGCACTGGGTCCTTGCTGGGGGCCGGTTGTGTGGTGGTGGATGGTGTGGGGCAGGGATATGACTGTGGTGTTATATTATTCCGGTACAAAGATTAGCTAATGAATCAATATTAAAATAGTCGCATTAACCAAAGACCATACGTTATTCAGATTTCCTTAGATTTTGCTAAGTTACTATCCTTCATATCACATTCCATTTGTACTCGTGTTTTCTTAGGCTCCTCTGGATTGTGACAGTGTTTCAGCCTTTCCTTGTTGTCGTTGAACTGGAACACTTTGAGAAGTAGAGTATTTTGTAAAATTTACCTCAGTTGGGACATGTCTGTTTATCTCATCATGGAACTGTTTTTCTGGATTATATACAGAGATATGCCATTTTTATTATATCATATAAAGGATAGATATTATCAACATGATTTATCAGTCTTGGTATTGATCTGATCATCTTGCTGAGGTAGTGTTTGTCAGATTTCTCCAAGGTAAAGTGATTTTATTATTATTATTATTATTATTATTATTATTTTTATATTAAGATTTTCATATTATATTTTGTAGAAGGAAGTTACTATGTGTATTCCACACATAAGAGTGGGAAGCTATGCTAATCAACATGAGGGTGGAATGTCTGGACAACTTCTTTGAAATTCTACTACATGGGAGATTTCTCTTCCTTCTGTTTGTTTCTTTTTCAGGATGTTATTTATTTATTTGAGAGAGAGAGGAGAGAAAAACCATTAGCGAGAGGGGCAGATGGAGAGGGAGAAGCAGGTTCCCTGCTTCAGGGAGCCTGCCTTGGGACCTGGATCTGATCTGAGCCTAAGGCAGAAGCTTAACTGACTGAGCCACCCAGATGCCACTTTTTCTTTCTTTCTTTCTAATAATAAATTTATTTTTTATTGATGTTCAATTTGCCCACATACAGAATAACACCCAGTGCTCATCCTGTCAAGTGCCCCCCTCAGTACACGTCACCCATTCACCCCCACCGCCATCCTCCTCCCCTTCCATCACCCCTAGTTCATTTCTCAGAGTTAGGAGTCTTTATGTTCTGTCTCCATTTCTGATATTTTCCACACATTTCTTCTCCGTTCCCTTATATTCCCTTTCATTCTTATTTATATTCCCCAAGTGAATGAGAACATACAATGTTTGTCCTTCTCTGATTTACTTACTTCACTCAGCATGATACCTTCCTGTTCCATCCACATTGAATCAAATGGTGGTCATTTGTCTTTTCTAATGGCTGATCAAGGCCCACCTTTTCTCTCTCTTCATCATCTGAGTCTCCTATGATATGAATGTTATTGTTTTAATAAGTGGCTGAGTTCCCTATGTCTGCCTCTGTGGTCCATAACCTTTCTTGTTTTGAAGGCTTCCACTTGGGACTGCATCTCAGTTATAGCATTTTTAACATTGGCCTGACTAGATTTTAGTTCTTTTATTTCTACAGTAGGAATTCTCTAGTTTTCTTCTGTGCTCTTTTTCCAGCCCAGCTGCTACCTTTATAATCATTGTTTTAAACTGTAATTAGACATCATATATGTGTATTGATGAACTTCCTGGCTGTGAGTACTACCTCATGTTATTTTATGGAGTTGAATTTCTCCATATCATTATTTTTTCCATAAAAGAAAGAAGGAAGAAAAAGGAAAACCAAGAAAAACAATAACAACTACCCTCCCAAAATAAAAAACACCAGATTATTTTGGCCTGCTTGTTAAAGATTCTAAATTCCAAAATAAGAAACACAATTAAAGTACCATGATAGTAAAAATAAGAAATATGTAAGGTACATACATAAAAATTAAAATAAGGCAATTAATAAAAAAGAATCAAGAAAATAAATGAAAATAAAGCACAAAGAACAAAGGAAGCTAGACCCTACTTTTCAGGCAGAGCTGAAGCTCTGCAACCTCTGTGGTCCGACAACTTGGTGGCAGTGAGTGGTCTGTTCAGGGTCTCAGGATGGGCCAAGGCGCTGATTCTTAGTTGCACATCTGCCTGGGAGATGCAACTGTGGGGTCAGAGGCTGGGTGGGCGTCAGCGCCTCTGGCCTCCAGTGGGCGGCGCTGTGCTGCTCCCTGAGACTCTCCTGATGGGGGGGATGTGGGTGGGGAAGCTGAGTCCTCTGGCTCTGGGGCTGAGCATCCCTCCCCACCCCCACCCCCTCCCCCACCCCCGCCACCCCCCTTCTGCAAGGGCCTATACAAAAGACCTGCCATACCCGGGTCTCCACTGCTTCTCTCAGAACCTTGCTTTTACTCTGCCTGCTTCCGAGCTTCTTTTGGTTTTGTTTTTTTTCTCAGACTGTTTTGCCCAAGATTGCAAATCCGAGAAACCACCGAGAAGCCGACACCAATGCAAACACACGAGGGTTTATTTACAAGCTCGAGCTTGTGTCCAAGGACACCCGACATAGCGGAGCAGGGATTTGGAACCCGAGGTGGGTTTTAGCTTACTTTTAAGTGCTGGTCTCGGGACCTCCAGGAGGGCTGGAGCAATTCCTCAAGTTCTGTTCACATTTTGATATGGGGCCTTCTAGGGATTGAGCTCTGTTCTCATTCTAATAGGGGCTTCCTGCCCTTTGCCTGGACTCAGTTTTTATTCTATTGTCGGGCTTTCTAGGACATTAAGCTGTAAACAGCAAAGATTCCACAACTGGAAGGGAAACTCACACTGTCCCTGTATGCTGAAGACGTGGTACTAGAAAAAGGAAAGTCGAGAGCCTCCATCAAGCCTGTTAGAACTAAGGAGTGAGTTCAGTAAAGTCAGGGGACACAAACTGACCCTACAGAGCAGAATAGCCTTGCTGTTTCCCGACAATGAGCACTCAGGAAGGAAATGAAGGACGTAACTCCCTTCTCAGGAGCATCACAGAGAATAAATAATGAGACAGAAACAAAGGAGCACAAGACTTGTGCACTGAGCCATACCAGGCCATGGGAGGCCTTACTGGGCTCGGGGGTGGGAGCCTCATCTTGTGAAAATGTCCACAGTTCCTGACGCCACCCTCAGTTTCAATGTCATTCCAATCAAAATCATGGTCGCAGATCTTAGAAATAGGAAAAAAAAAACCCATAACATCCATCCGCCCCCCAAAATGACCCCGGACAGCAAATCAGTATTGGAGGAGCAGGCCAGAGAGGGACATGGCACTTTCCATTTCAAACGATGTCACAGAGACACAGGATATAGCAGTGTTGTTCTCGCGCCCCCGGCTGGCTGTCAGTTAAGCATTCGACACCTGACCTCACCTCCCGTCCTGATCTCAGGGTCGTGAGTTCTAGCCCTGGGCTGGGCCATGGATGAGGCGTGGAGCCTACTTAAACAAACCAGACTCAAGGGGGGTGGTCCCGGCATAAGCTGAAGGAGCAGAACAGAGATTCTAGAAGGAATTGTGCTCTGATACCACTGATTTTTTAACTTAATTTAAACCCAATTAATTAACGGATAGTGTATTATACTTTCAGAGGAAGAATTCAGGGATTCACCAGTTGGAGATAATAGCAGTGCACGTAACATCACGTGCCCTCCTTCATGCCGGTCCGCTGTGATCCCATCACCCGTCCCCTACCCTCCAGCGACCCTCAGTTTGTTTCCTATAATTAAGAGTCTGTATTTCCTGCATCTGTTTTCATCTTATTTGTTTTTCCTTCCCTTCACAGATGTTCATCTGCTTTGCTTCTTTAATTCCACCTACGAATGACACCCACAGTCATTCTCTTTCCCGACTGACTTATTTCACTTAACATGATTTCTCTAGTTCTATCCACGTCATTGCAAATGGCAAGATTTCCTTCTCTTTGATACCTGAGCACCATTCCTCTCTCTATGACCATCATCTATCTCCCATCCTCTTTATTCATCATCTGCTTGAGGGCACCGAGATACCTCACACAGTGTAGCTACTGTGGACCTGGCTGTTGTGGACATTGGGGTGCAGGTGCCCCGAGTCTCACTGTATCTGTATCTTCGGAGTCAGCTCCAGGCCCTCCAGCTGCTGGTCGCAGGGTGTCTGTATTTCTAACTTCCCGAGGAGCCTCCATACTGTTTCCACGGCAGCTGCACCAGCCCGCAGTCCCGCCCACAGTGGAAGGGAGTTGAGTGAATTTTGCAGGACTTGCTAAAGTCTGGTCCACATTTCATTTTGCAGTCTGTGGGCTCCAATTCCTTGTCCTTAAGTATTTCCGGGGAAGCCGGGTGTTGGGCTCCTTTTCAGTGAGACATTTCCAATGCTAACAGGCCACAGCTGGAGCCTGGAAGGAGGCAGGTGCGGCCACCTGCACCAGCAAGCCGCCTCCTGCACAGCCTCCTGCAGCGCCTAGCATCGCAAAGGGGGCGCCCAAGCCCAGGCCTCACCCAGGGTGCATGCAGGTGCAGTAGGCCTCGTCTGCCTACACTAATAGGAGCCAGCCTGTGCTGGGGAAGCCTGATGAAGACATGGGGACGCATCCACCCTGATGAGCCACAGCCTCCTCAGGACGGGCAGGGAGTCTAAAGGGGGATATTGGGCCGTGTTCACGCTGACAGGAACACCGGTCCTCTCAGGACCCTCGGTGAGGCTTCAGGAAGATGTTGGCCCGCATACACCCTGATAGGAAACCCTGAGCTACCTCAGGACCCGCGGGGAGACTTCAGGATATTGTGGGCCCCCATCCACGCTGACAGGAGCCCCTGGGCCACCTCAGGACCCGCGGGGAGGGTTCAGGAAGATGTGGTACCGCATCCACTCTGGCAGAAACTCCCAGGCCCCTCAGGATATAAGTTGAGGCTTCTGGAAGCTGGGGGCCGCATTCAGAGTGACAAGAGCCACGGCCTCCTCAGTACCCTCAGTGACATTTTGGTTGTACGTGTGGTCATGTCCACACAAAAGGACGCTGACTTCCTCAGGACCCCTGGTCTAGTCTTTGGGAAATATGGGTATGCGTCCATGCGGACAGAAGACCCCAGCCTTGTCAGGGCCTTTGGTGAGGCTTAAGAAAGATGTGGGTGCCGCATGCACACTGACAGGAACCTCCGGCCTCCTCAGGACACACTGTGAAGTTTTGGGAAGATTTGGAGCCCTGTCAATGCTGACAGAAGCCCCCAGCCTCCTCAGGTCTTATGGTGAGGCTTGAGGAAAATGTGGGGCCACGTCAACACTGACAGGACCCCCGTCCTCCTCAGGACCTTCACTTTGGCTTCGGGAAATATGGGGCTGGGTCTATGCTGACAGGAGCCCACAGCTTCATCAGAACCCACAGTGAGTTTTCTGGGGGATGTGAGGCCATGTCTAGGCTGACAGGAGCCCCTGGCCTCCTGAGGACTTGCTGTGAGGCTTCCAGAGGATGTGAGGCATAGTCCACAGTGACAGGAGACGCGGCGTCCTCTGGACCCACTGACTATGACGCAGGAACACGTGGGGCCATGTCCGCACTCACAGGAGCCTGGCTTCCTCAGGACCCCCTGGAGGACCCTGGAGGCGCCGTTGGGGGCCACGTCCATATCAGAAGAAACTCCTCAGAACCACAGGGTAAGTGAATGGGAAGAATGAATGGTAGGGTCAGGGGAGGGGAGGCAGTTGGTGGTTAGTCTTAGGTTAGATGTTAGGTGTTAGTGATTATGCTTATGGTTATGGATTAGAGGTTAGGGTGAGGGATAAGGGTAAGTGTCAGTGGCTAGGAGTTAGGATGTGGGTTAGGGGTAGGGATAGGATTTAGAGTTAGGTTAGGGTTTAGGCTTTAGGGATTAGGGCACGAGTTTTGGAGTTGGGTTTAGGGTTATGGTTAGAGTTAGTGTTGGGCTTAGGTTTGCAGTTAGAGTTAGGGGTTAGGGTGTGAGTTAGGGTTAGGGGTTAGATTTAGGGGTTAGAGTTAAGGGGTAGAGTTAAAGTTAGTGCTAGGTTTAGGGTTAGGGTGAGGGTTAGGGTTAGTGTTTGGTTAGGGTCAGGTCAGGGTCAGGGTACAGTTTTGGAAAAGGGTAAGATATAGGGTTAGGGAGTGGGTTAGGGGTTGGTTTTAGGGTACGGGTTAGGGTACAGTTTGGGGTATGATATAGGATTAGTATTAGAGGGTTAAGGTTAGGGTACAGGTTAAGGTTAGGAATAGGATTTGAATACCTTATTTTAAGGTTAGGGTTAGAGGTCAGTGTTCGGGTTAGATTTAAGTTAGGGGTCAGGGTGAAGAGTTCATAATAGGATTAAGAGTTAGCGTGAGGGTTGGCAGGAAGGTTCAGTGAATGTGTTTTGGTCTTGGGGTTTGTGTTTGGTTTTCAATTAGTGATGGGTCTTGTTTAAGGGTTAGATTAACATTATGATTAAGTGTAGGGTTAGGGTTATGTCTGTGTATGGTTAGAGTTTGTGTCTTGGCATGTGCCTCCACGGGAACTCCTAGTATCTTGTGCAGTTTAGATTTATGCACTCTATTTAGGTTTTGGGTTCAAAGATAGCCTGACTCCAACAAGTCAGTGACCTCCCCAGAGAATCAAAATACAGGCTTCTGATGTGGTCAGAATAGACATGGCAGGATTCTCCCGAGCTGAGGTGAGGAGGGGCTTTGAGGCTCTAAAGACTCTTTATTTGGATTTTCAGTTCCCTTTCTGATTTTATCTCTAGTGCACACATATTTCATCAATACTACCAATTATTATTTTAAAGTTTTACTTGAATTACTGTTTCTAACACAGTATGATATAGTTTCAGGTTTACCACATAGTGATTCAACCCTTGGATAGAACGCCTGGTACTGGTCACAGGTGCCCTCCACTATCCCCATCCCCTGATTCCCCATCCCCCCCACATATCTCTGGTATTTATTAGTTTAATCTCTGTGGTTAAGAGTGTGTTTTTTTTTTGTTTGCTTCTGTCATCTCCCCCTCTGCCCCTTTGCCAGTTTGTTTGGTTTCTTAAAATTCACATGTGAATGCAATTGTATGGTATTTGGTATCTGTCTTTCTCTGACTGAGTTCATTTAGCATAAGTCCTTTCCACTTCTCCTACGTCATTGTAAATGGCTTCATTTCATCCCTTCTGATGACCCAGTGATGTCGCAGTGGGTATATTTACCACATCGTCTCTGCCCATTCATCAGTCGATGGACATCTGGGCTGTATTCACAGTTTGGCTCTTGTTGATAATGCTGCTACAAACACTGGGCTGCGTGTCCCTCTTTGAAACTACTAAACGACTTTTGTATCCTCGGGGTAAATACCTAGCTCTGCAATTTTGGAATCGTAGGGTAGCTCTATTTTTAACATCTTTTATAAAATTTTTTTTATGATAGTCACAGAGAGAGAGGCAGAGACACAGGCAGAGGGAGAAGTAGGCTCCATGCACTGTGAGTCTGACATGGGATTCCATCTCGGGTCTCCAGGATCGGACATGGGCCAAAGGCAGGTGCCAAACCAGTGCGCCACCCAGGGATCCCCGTTTTTTAACTTCTCGAGGACCCTCCACAGTGTTTTCCACATTGGCTGCACCTGTTCGTATTGTGATGTATTTCCCCCTTAGGATTGCTTTTGCTGCATCCCAAAGATTTTGAACAGTTGTATGTTCATTCTCATTAGTTTCCATGAATCTTTTTAATCCTTCCTTAATTTCCTGGTTGACCCTTTCGTCTTTTAGCAGGATGATCCTTCACCTCCACGTGTTTGAGCTCCTTCCAAACTTCTTGTTGTGATTTAGTTCTAATTTCTTTTTTTCATTATTTTATTATTTTTTTTAATTTATGATAGTCACACAGTGAGAGAGAAAGAGAGGCAGAGACACGGGCAGAGGGAGAAGCAGGCTTCTAGCACCGGAAGCCCGATGTGGGATTCAATCCCGGGTCTCCAGATTCACGCCCTGGGCCAAAGGCAGGCGCCAAACTGCTGCGCCACTCAGGGATACCTTAGTTCTACTTTCAAGGCATTATGGTCTGAGTATATGCAGGGGACAATCCCAAACTTTTGGTATCGGTTCAGACCCGATTTGTGTCCCAGTATGTGGTCGATTCTGGAGAACGTTCCATGTGCACTTGAGAAGAACGTGTATTCAGTTCAGTTTAGATGTAATGTTCTGTAGATATCTGTGAAATCTATCTGCTCCAGTGTATCATTTAAAGCTCTCGTTTCTTTGGAGATGTTGTGCTTAGAAGACCTATCGAGGGTAGAAAGACCTAGATTGAAGTCACCAAGTATAAGATAATTATTATCTAAGTATTTCTTCACTTTCTTTTTTTTTTAAATCCACTGCTGATTAGTTTTATTTTTTATTTTATTTTTTTTAATTTTTATTTATTTATGATAGTCACAGAGAGAGAGAGAGGCAGAGACACAGGCAGAGGGAGAAGCAGGGTCCATGCACCGGGAGCCTGACGTGGGATTTGATCCCAGGTCTCCAGGATCGTGCCCTGGGCCAAAGGCAGGCGCTAAACTGCTGCGCCACCCAGGGATCCCATTTCTTCACTTTCGTTATTAATTGGTTTAAATATTTGGCAGCTCTGATATTCGGGGAATATATATTGAGGATTGTTAAGCCCTCTTGTTGGATAGATCATTTAAGAATGCTTTAGTGTCCATCTTCATCTCTCACTGTAGTCTTCGGGGTAAATTTTAGTTTATCTGATATATGGATGGCTACCACTGCTTTCTTTTTAGGACCATTTGAATGGTAAATGGTTCTCCAACCCATTATTTTCAGATTGTAGGTGTCCTTCTGTCTAATATGAGTCTCTTGTAGAAAGCAAATAGTTGGGTCCTGATTTTTTATCCAGTCTGAAACCCTGCGCCTTTGAAGGGGTCATTAAGCCCATTCACGTTCAGAGTTACTGTCAACAGATATGAGTTTAGTGTCATCATGACATCTATTCAGTCCTTGTTTTTGTGGATTGTTCCACTGAACTTCTTCTTAAAGGGGAATTTTAAGAGTCCCCCTTATAATTTCTTGCAGAGCTGGTTTGGAGGTCACATATTCTTTCATTTCCTGCCTGTCCTGAAAGCTCTTTGTCTCTCCTTCCATTTTGAATGAGAGCCTGGCTGGATAAAGTATTCTTGGTTGCATGTTATTCTCATGGAGGACCCTGAATATATCCAGCCAGCACTTTCTGGGATGCCAGGTCGCTGTGGAGAGGTCTGCTCCTCCCCATAAAGGTCAGGGATTTCTTGTCTCTTGCTGCTTTAAGGATCTTCTCTTTATCTTTGGAATTTGCAAGCTTCACTATTAAATTGAGGTGTTGGACGGTTTTTATTGATTTTAGGGGGGATCTCTCTATTTCCTGGATCTGAATGCCTGTTTCCCTTCCCAGATTAGGAAAGTTTTCAGCTAGGATTTGTTAAAATACATATTGTTTCCCTCTGTTCCTTTCGGCGCCCTCAGGATCCCCAATTACATATAGGTTTTTCTTCCTCAGGCTGTCGTTTATTTCCCTTAATCTGTCTTCCTGGTCTCTTAATTGTCTCTTTTTTCCTCAGTTTTCCTCGTTGCCATCAACCTGTCTTCTATGTCACTCACTCATTCTTCCACCTCGTTAACCCTCATCATTAGGAATTCTAGTTTGGATTGCATCTCATTCAATTGTTTTTTACTTTCTGCTTGATTGTATCTAAATTCTGCAGTCATGAAGTCTCTTGAGTCCTTTATGCTTTTTTCTAGAGCCACCAGTAGCTGTATAATAGTGCTTCTGAATTGGTTTTCTGACATTGAGTTGTAATCCAGATTTGTAACTCTGTGGGAGAGAGGACTGTTTTTTCTTTTGAGGTGAGGTTTTCCTTCTAGTCATTTTGCTGAGTGCATTGTGGCCAAAAACAAGTTGTATTGGGAAAAGGAGAAAAAGAGAAGAGAGAAAGAAAAAAAGAGAAGAGAAAAAGAAAAAAGGAAAAAGGAAGAAAAAAGCAAAAAAGAGAATAAAAGGAGAAAGAAAAAGAAAGAAACGGGGGAAAGGATGGGGGAAGCAATCAGAAATTTAAAAAAACATGGGGGAGTATCTTCTGATTCTGTCTACTTTAAGTCCCTTGACTTCCCCTGGAACTTGGCCGTCTAGCTGGTCTTCTGGGGGGAGGGGCCTGTTGTGCTGATTTTCAGGTGCTAGCCCTTGGGGGAGCTCCTCTCCCCCTGCCTGTTGAAGCGCTCAGTGAGGGTTGTATACCCTGTGACGCCCAAGGAGGAACAACCCCAGTGGCAGCAGCCAGGTCGGAACACCTGTATTCAGCCTCCCCAGTAACTCTGGAGCAGTCCGTCTGCAGGGCCTGGAGGCTCTGGGGCAGGGCTGCTGATCTTCTCAGCTCTGAGCAGGAGCCTCCTTGCTGTCCTGGGCCCTCCAGGCCTTTGCCTGTCCCGGCGGAGGCCGAATCCTGGGCTGTGTCCCGGCCCTGTGCTCCCCGACCAGCGCTGTTGGATTTTCGCTCCCGGCCGGGTAGGCACCTCTCCACGGAGCCGCCATAGCCCCTCTGAGCTGCTCCTGGAGCCCCGCAGCCCCCTCCACACGAAGCCACTTCCTCTGCCCTAGGCTCCGCCAGCTAGCTGTTCCCAGTGACGCGCTGCCCCCTCCGCACAGAGCCGCTGCCGGATCCCCTCAGAGTTGCTCCTGGGTCAATGCATGTGCCCTACAGCCCTTAGCGAGCTCGGTGCAATCTCCTGGGAGTGCAGGTGTATGTTTGTGTCCCATGGAGCCCGAGGGTATCCCCGCCCTCCTGGGGTCTTGCTCTGAATCCCTGCGGGCGTCATTTCCCCCTGGAAGAATGGTGCAGCTCCTGCTTCTCTGGGACAGAGCTCTCCTGCCCAGGGGGCACTCGCCCTGGCCTTAGCCTGGCTCTGTGGGGCCCCTCCCCCTTGGATGCCTTTTGTATGTTTATTTCTTTTCCCCCATCTTCCTACCTTGATAGAAGTGTGAACTTTTCTCACTGTAGCATTCATTTTTTTGTTTTTAATTTTTTTATTTATTTATGATAGTTACAGAGAGAGAGAGAGAGAGAGAGGCAGAGACACAGGCAGAGGGAGAAGCAGGCTCCATGCGCCGGGAGCCCGATGTGGGATACGATCCCGGGTCTCCAGGATCGCGCCCTGGGCCAAAGGCAGGCGCCAAACCGCTGCGCCACCCAGGGATCCCTCACTGTAGCATTCTATCTGGTCTCTGTTTAAGTCTCAGGCTGAATTCCTAGATTTTCAGGATGATTTGAAGTTTATCTAGGTAATTTGGTCAGGACAGGTGACTTGGGGACCTTTCTCTTCCGCCATCTTGCCTCTCCTCTTGTATGTTGCTTTTCACCTTTAGTTGTTTCCTTCACTTTGCAGAAGCTTTTCAATTTGATGAAATCCCAATAGTATTTTTGCTTCTGTTTCCCTCACCTCAGAGGCATATCCTGAAAGAAGATCCAATGGCCAATGTCAAAGACTTTGCTGCCTATCTTTTCTTCTTTGTATGGTTTCAGGTCTCTCATTTAGGTCTTTCATCCATTTTGAATTTATTTTTTATATATATGGTGTAAGAAAGTGGTCCAGTTTCATTCTTCTGCATGTGGCTGCCTGGTTTTCCCAACACCATTTGTTCTTATCCTGGGGTCAGGGTTAGGGTTTCTTGAAGAGACTGTCCTTGTGCCATTGGATATTCCTTCCTGCCTTGTTGTCCATTAATGGATCATAGAGTTATAGGTTTGTATCTTGTTTTGGCTTTCCATTCTGTTCTATTGATCTAAGCATCTCCTGTTGGGAGATCCCTGATTGCTGATTCAATTTCTCTGCTGGTTAACGGTCTGTTCAAGTTTCTTATTTCTTCATTTTTGATATGTTATATATTTCTAGGAATTGATCTATTTCTTCCAGGTTGTAGGTTGCTGGCATATACTTTTTCATCATATTCTCTTATTATTATTTGTATTTCTGTAGTGTTGGTTGTTATTTCTCTTTTCTCATTCGTGATTTTATTTGGGTCTTCTCATCTTTTTATGTTTTTCCTTTTTTAAAGATTTTATTTATGTATTCATGAGAGACACAGAGAGGCAGCAGTATAGGCAGAGGGAAAATGAGGCTCCATGCGGGGAGCCTGATGTGGGACTTGATCTACCAGGATCCTGGGATCCTGACCTGAGCCAAAGCACATGCTCAACCACTGAGGCACACAGTTGCCTTGCTGATTCAATTCCTTTGCTAGTTATGGGTCTGTTCACATTTTCTATTTCTTCCTATTTCAGTTTTGCTCGTTTGCACATTTCTAGGGATTTGTCCATTTCTGCCAGGTCTCCCAGATTGTTAGCATATAATCTTTCATAGTATTCCCTTATAATTGTCTAATTTTTCTGGTGTTGATTGTGATCACTCTTCTCTCTTTTGTAATTTTATTTTTTTAGGTCTTTTCTCTTTTCTCGTTCCTAAGACTGGATAGGGTTTGATCCATTTCATTAATTATTTTGAAGAAATAGCTCTTAGTTTCGTTATTCCATTCTAATGTTTTTTTATTTCTGTATTGTTTATTTCTGCTCTCATCTTTATTTTTTCCCTTCTTCTGTAGGCTTTAGGA
Organism: Canis lupus baileyi; assembly: GCF_048164855.1. NCBI lineage: Eukaryota > Metazoa > Chordata > Mammalia > Carnivora > Canidae > Canis > Canis lupus. The sequence goes on along the minus strand of NC_132869.1, from coordinate 2,503,947 downwards.
TTTGTTTGCTATTCCTTTTCCAGCTCCTTTAGGTGTAGGGATAGGCTGTGTATTGGAGACTTCTTGTTTCTTGAGGTAGGCCTATATTACTATGTACTTTTCTCTTTGGACTGCCTTTTCTACATCCCAGAGTTTTGGAGAAACATGTTTTCATTTTCATTTGTTTTAAATTTCCTCTTTAATTTCCTGGTTGCTCCATTCATTCTCTAGTAGGATGTTCATAATCTCCACGTATTTTTGGTCTGTGCAAATTGTTTCTTACTGTTGACTTCGAGTTTCATAGCATCATGCTCCGAAATGGTACAGGGTGTGATATCAACATTCTTGTACCTGTTGAGGGCTGATTTGTGGGCCATGATATGATCTGTTCTGAAGAATGTCCCATGTGCACTTGAAAGGAATGTGTATTCTGCTTTAGGAAGAAATGTTCAGTCTACATCTGTTGAGTCCCTGTGGTCCAGTGTGTCTAGGCTATTGTTCCCCTGTTGATTTTCTGCATAGACGATCAGTCCATTGCCATTACTGGATAGGTGTAAAAATCCCCTGTCATTGTATTATTATCAGTGAGTTCATATAAGTTTATTGGTAATTGGGTTCCATATTTAGGTACTGCCATGTTGGCAGCATAAATATTTATTTGTTTGATCCTAATAGAGAATCTTTTTAATTATGAAATAATGCCCTCCTTCATCTCTTCTTACAGTATTTGTTCTTTCTTTTTGAGATTTAATTATTTTATTTATTTATTCATGAGAGATACACAGAGGAGCAGAGGCAGAAACATAGGCAGAGGGAGAGACAGGCTCCCCAAAGGATGCCAAAGTGGGACTCGATCCTGGGATCCCAGGATCAACCCCTGAGCCGAAGGCAGATGCTCAACCACTGAGCCACCAGGTGTCCCCCAGGGTTTGGTTTCAAATCTAGTTTGTCTAATATAAGTATTGGTCCTCCAGCTTTCTTTTCAGAACCATTAGCGTGATAGATGATTTTCCATTCCCTGACTTTCAAACTGCTGGTGTCTATAGGTCTAAGGTGAGCCTCTAGTAGCAGCATACTGATGGACCTTTTTTTTTTAATAACAATTTTATTTTTGAGAGCATGAGAGAGAGAGAGAGAGAGAGAGAGAGCAAGGCAGAAAATTAGGCAGAGAGAGAAGCATGCTCCCCACCAGGAGCACAATATGGGACTCGATCCCAGACTCCAGGAACACACCCGGAGTCAAAGGCAGAACTCAACCCCTGAGCCACCCAGGCATCCCGGATCCTGTTTTTTAAGCCACTCTGACACCCTATATCTTTTGATTGGAGCATTTAGTATCAGCATTCAGAGTGCTTATTCAAAGATATGAACTTGTGCCTTGTTGTTAGTGGTAGAGTTGGTGTTTCTGGTGACGTTCTCTCGTCCTTTCTAGTCTTTGTTGCTTTTGGTATCTTTTTTTCCCCCACTAGAAGAGTCCCTCTTAAAATTCCTTGCTGGACTGGTTTAGCGGTCATGAACTCCTTTATACTTTGCCTGTCAGGGAAAATCTTTCTCTCTCCTTCTCTCCTGAATGACACACTTCCTGAAGAAAGAATTCATACAAATTGGCCTCCAATAAAAAGAAAGTTAAAAACATAAAATAAATTTTTGCTCGTATGACTGAGGAAAATGGCATTTAGGACGAAAAGCAGAAGCTGAAAGAGAAGAGGAAAGATTTCACCAACCGTAGCCTTCACAGGGACCTGGTGTCCTTTCCTAGGAGGGCCCCCCACCCCCGTTTGATGCTTCCTGCCCCTCTGCGCTCCTTTTTGGAACACAGCAGGCACATCTCCGTGCCTCCAGCACCTCTGCAGTCATGGTTTATAGCGTCTTCCAGGTATCCTGTTGGGGACCGTCGCGTCGTGTATGTAACCATTCATCTGCTGTTTGACAACATTGGGGGGATTCTGACTTTTGTTGGTTGTGGGGTGTGTGTGTGTGTCTATCAAATGAAGCTATCACGTGCAGCTATCGGATCCTCTGGCTGGGTAACCCAAACGCCGAAATGGTTGGTACAACATTATCTCTGGTGCTGATGCTGGGTGGCTAGCTGGGCTCTCCTTGCTGACCCGGGGCTCGCTCCTCTAGTGAATTTCAGCTGGAGGGTCACCTGAGGTGGAAGGTCTGTCTCGGCCACATTCTCATGTCTGGCAATGGGTATTGCCAAGCGCCAGCTGCTTCTCTTCTCCCCGATGCCTCTCCAGCAGGGAGTCAGACCTCGGGGCTGTCTTGGCGGGAGCTCCTGAGGAGCCCGGTACCCATGGCGGGGAGCCCTGAGGCTACCTGTGTGTGGAAGTCGGGGTGGGGATGGGGCTGGGGTTCCTCAGACCCTCTGTTGCCTGGCTTTCAGAACGAGCCCCATGCTCACCCAGCCCCTACTCACTAAGGCGAGGAGGGTGTCCTCCACAGGTTGGTGTGATAGATCCAGCACCACAAGGTGTGCACGCTGAGTCTACCTGGTGAGCGTTGCCCAGGTGCGTGAGCTGCAAGTTGGGACACTGGAAATTTAACAAAAATCCCCTACCCCTGGACAAGCAGAGCAGGACTGATTCCATTTTGTGCTATACCCGCCACCACCCCTATGACCCCCAAATGACCAGCTTATATCTTAAGGTGCTGCCCCACCCAAGTCAAGCTGCTGGGCACACCCTAATCGGAAATCGGCTCATAAAAATGTAACTCTGCTTCGTGTCCCCCAAAACTGCGCACCGATTCTGACCAAAGTAATAGGCCAGGTCAAGCGGATCCTATAGGGTAAGGTGTAATTCAATCAGCCACCTGTGTTTGGACCAACATGACTGTGCAAATTTCTGCATGTCCCAATGTCCACTGACCCTATAAAGCTGCTATGCCTCTTAGTCTCGGGGTCCAAGTCCCTGCTCCGCTGTGTCGGGTGCACTTGGACCCAAGCTCCAGCTTGTAGAGAAACCCTCGGGAGTTTGCATCGGTGTTGGCTCCTAAGTGGTTTCTCAGATTCGTAGTCTTGGGCACAAGACAAGGGCCTACTGTCCTGACATCCTTTCCAGGGCCACACTGAGCGCCCCACAGGCCCTCTGTGCCCCAGACACACTGGCATGGGGATTCGGGGAGGATAGTACATGCCCTGGAACCAGGCCAGCCCCGGCTTCCTGGACAGAGGGAGCACAGACCTCACAGGTCACTTTGCACAGACCCTGGTGACCTGATGTTCCCTGGCTGTCACTCTGGCCTAGCCCATTCTGGCCCACGAGGCACAGGATGAGTCCCAGTATAGTCTGTGGGGTCCTGATCCTGGCGTCTGTCCGCCCCTGGAAGGCACATGGGGACATCAACAGTGTGTGCCTTGTGGTGCCCCTGCAGGGGCTGTTTGGGGCCCGGGTGATGCCCCCTCCTCCTCTCTGTGGGTCTCTCCATGCCCCGTGCGCAGAGTTCTGGGAGACACAGAAAAGGGCTGGCTGTGCATTTTCACACCACAACACTTTATTGACTATCTACAGTAAACGGGCTCAGAGGCGTGGGTGCGTGCCTTCACCTGGGGAGGGAGACCTTTCTGTCCTTTATGGGAGGAAAAGAATCACATGGGTTGGGGGTCGAGTGCTGGAGTCCCCCACCTGGAGCATGTGTGGACTCCGGGTGGGGGCGTGTGTCCTGAGGTTTCAGCCTGAGAGACGGTTCTGAGGACAGCAGAGCTGAACTGGACCTGCAGCTCATGGGCTCCTGCGCTGGGTTCCCGCAGGGCAGCTGGACCACGGCCTCGGGCCCCCTGGGGCCCCAGTATCTGGAGGAACCTGCCTCCTGGTGTGGGTGCGGGTGGGGCCCACTGACCTACCCCTGCTCTCCCCAACCTGGGGTGTACCGGGATCCTCAGGGCTGCCCTAGGTCTGCGACCTGGATCTGTGGGTCACGCCCAGGGCCCAGGAGGCCACATCCAGCTGTGAGAGGGCTCAATCAGCGTGGGGCCAGAATCCAGGGCTGCACAGGGCCATGGGGTCTGGAATCCATTCGTCCTTGTGTTGCCATGGGGGGGCCCAAATCAACTCAGCCCCCACAGATCCTGGTGCCAGGGCAGCTCAGGTCCCACTGGGTTAGGGGCTGTTGTCCTGTGCAGGTTGTGTCACCCTCCAGGAGGGAGAGTGTGCAGAGGTAGGGCACAGTGGGTTCTTTGCACCACTCACCTACACCCACTCTGTTGGAGACTCCGTGCCTTCCCTCCTCCCTGCAACCCCTGTGTGCTCTATTGAACACCTGGTCTTCCGATGGGAACAGGGTATCCAGAGAACCCCAGGGAGGCTTAGCATGTCCCACAGGGGGCACCTGCACCGGGTTTGCTGGGGGCCGATGGTGTGGGGTAGATGGTGTGGGACTAGGGGTATGATGGTGGTGGAGTGTGGGTGATGGTGTAGGGGGGATGGTGTTGTGGTGTAGTGTGGGTTAGGATTGTGTGGGGCTGTGTGGCGGTGAGGGGGATGGTGTTTTATGGAATGCCATTGGGGATTATGATGTAGGGGGATGATGTGGGGGTAGGGAATGAGCAGGATGGCGTGGGGGGACTGCGGACACAGGGCATCCCCTTCCTCTAAGATGCACAAGGAGACGTCTACCATTAAAAGTGACCCCATTCTGGGGTTTGCTGTGACACCTGCCCCTGTGGCACCGTGTGGTCAGTGCAGGGCCCTGGCTGGACCGGGGTCATTATCTGGGGGTCATCATACTAGGTATGTTTTCAAATTGCAAATTGTCTCAAATGAAATGCATAGAATTTAGAAATATATAAAGCACCGAGAGTGGGTGTCACTCTGTCCCGTCCGACCCTCATGGGATTGATGTGTGTCCTGCTCAAGCCGTGGCCATGCCTCCTGGCCCCCAGGTCTGGTTCCTGCCCACCACTTCCCCCACCCCATCCCCTGTTTCTCAGGGCGCCATCCCTCTTCCCTTTGGGGTTCGGCTCCCATGGCAACCACTGTAGGCCCCATCCAATTGGCTTCCTCATCTCTGAGGCCCCGGGGTTGGGGGCATGTGGGTCATCCCCATCACCCTATCATGGAGCAGTGTGTTGTTGGCTGCTGTTGCTCCCCCCGGCTTCAGAAGCCCCGTTTTCCCTACCCCAAAGCCCCCAAGCCTCCCCTGGGGCCCCTAAGCCCCCTGGCCCAGCAGCCTCACCCGACCCCCTAGCAGGCACAAAACATAGTGTGGCTGCCGAACGTCCTGTTGACGTCCAGATCCACCTGCATGATGTCCCTGGAGGAGACCAGGGCCTCCTCCTTCATTTCCTGTGGGAAAACCGGGGAGCAGGAGCCCACGTCAGGGACACAGACCCCAACCTGTCACGAGCTGCCATGCTGGGCAGGGAGCCCTGGGGCCACAATGGGAATGGGTCTGCTGAAACCTCCTGCCTTTCCCTGGGAGGCCGAGGATGGCGGGAGTGCCCACCTAGCCCATGGGACCTGTGTGAGGGCCTGTCCCAAGCTGTTGTGGGAGGGGAGGTGACTGAGGGTCATCCTGTGGTGGAGGGGATGTGGGGTCAGCCCAGGTGGGGAGGGGACATGGAGGTTTTGTGCCCAAGATAGCAAATCTGAGAAACCACTGAGGAGCCTACACCAATGCAAACACACGATGGTTGATTTCCAAACTCGAGCTTGCGCCCAAGTACACCCGACACAGCGGAGCATGGACTTGGACCCCGAATTGGGTTTTAACTTAGTTTTAAGGGCTGGTCTCAGGGACATCCAGAAGGGCTGGAGCAATTCCTCAAGTTCTGTTTACATTTTGATATGGGGCCTTCAAGGGCATTGAGTTCTGTTCTCATTCTAATATGGGGCTTTCTGGGACCTTAAGCTGTAAGCTGTTTTTTTCTTTTTTTCCTGTAACTGAAATAATGCAAATTTTAGCTCTTATTCACAGGGGCCTGGGATGGCAGTACTTGTGCTAACAGTGAACTTAAAGTGGAACCACCTCAATTTTGTCAGCCTCCACACAGACAAGATACTGAAGTTTAAAACTCCAAATTTTAGGGGCTGCCCTGGTGGAGACCTGTGCTCGTCCTGCCCGGGAGGGTGTCCTCCCACTCCTGGCCTTTGCTGGTCTGTCCCAGGAATGCAGCCCCGTAACTGAACAGGGGTTTGCAGCTTATGGCCACACAGGGCAGACAGCTGGCCCAAGTCCTGCTACTGTCCGCTACTTCCCTGTGCCTGGGAACAGTTGGTGCCACCATCTTTGGGACCCATGGGATCCTGAGCCCACCCTGTCGCTCCAGGGACTGCCCCTGACTTCTCCACCTGAACACCTTAAGGCTGGTGTGTCCCCCACTCTAGGAGACTTCTGAAAGTTCACATTTTGTGTTCTGCTGCATAATATTGTGCATAGAACCATCAGCTGGCTCCCTGCCCTTGTGGGATCAGGGGCTATGTCTCCCCAAGATAAACTGGTAGATTTTTTTTTAAGATTTTATTTTTCTGTAATCTCTACAGCCAACATTGGGCTTGAACATGCTACCCCAAGAACAAGAGTCCCATGTTCTTACAAACCAAACCGAGCCAGTTAGGCTCCCTTTGATTGATTTATACATGTTAATTGAAGCAGGGGTGTTGCATGTGTCAGGGCAGAAACTGAGTCCACGCTTTGAGGTGTGGTGGAGTCATTTGGACCTTGATCAATGTTAAAGAAACCATAGCTGCCCTGGGACCCAGGGAGCAGGGACCACATACGTGAATATTAGATAATTTCCTTTTCTGTAATAGTTATTTTACTGACTATTTAAAGTGCTATTCAATGGTAAATGTCAATCTAGGATTGGGATACAGTGAGAACGTTCTAGGATTCGGAGGTTACTAAAGCTCCCCGTCATGGACTCAATGTTCCAGTTCGATGCAGAGATAGGCAATGAAGCAAAGAGTTTTAAAACATGGGACTGGGTTGCCTGGCTGTCTTGGTTGTGGTATCTTGAACTCAGGGTTATGAGTTTGAACACCATGTTGGGTATAGACAGGACATAAAATTAAAATCGTTAGGGGATCCCTGGGTGGCGCAGCGGTTTAGCACCTGCCTTTGGCCCACGGCGCGATCCTGGAGACCCGGGATCGAATCCCACTTCGGACTTCCAGTGCATGGAGCATGCTTCTCCTTCTGCCTGTGTCTCTGCCTCTCTCTCTCTCTCTCTCTGTGACTATCATACATAAATAAATTTAAAAAATAGTTAACAAATAATAAATGGATGAAAAAATAAAGCATGATATCAAAGGTAAGTGCTTGCTTATGTCTCACCTGCGACCTATTCTTGATCACCCCACTTGCACTACATGGCCCAGATGACGTCCTCCACAAGGGACAGTCCTGCCCGAGTGGAAGTGGGCGTCTTTCATTGTAAGACCTGTGGTTCCCCTCATTCTGCAGGGAGAGAAGAGTCACGAGTTCGGGGGATCAGCATACACCTAGAAAATGATCGTTTCTGAACCCGGTAGCCAGAGCTCAGCCTCCTTTTAGGACCGGATATCATAAAGAAGCCTATTTGGTCATTGGTTTGGATGCAGGGTGGAGGTAAACTAGAATTAGGAAGAACAAAGGAAGAGGAAATCCAGAAGTTGAAAGAGAGGAGGAAAGATTTCACAATCCGTAGCCTTCACAGGGACCTGGTGTCCTTTCCTAAGAGGGGCCCCCCCATTGAAGTATGCTTCCTGCCCCTTTGCTCTCCTTGTTGGAACCCAACAGGAACATCTCTGTGCCTCCAGCACCACTGCAGTCGTGATTTATAGCGTCTTCCATGTATCCTATTAGGGACCACAGCGTCGTGTATGTAAACATTCGACTGCTGTTTGACAACATTGAGGGATTCCGACTCTTGTTGGTTTCAGGGTGTGTGTATGTGTGTCTATCACATGCAGCTATCACGTGCAGCTATCGGATCCTCTGGCTGGGTCACCCAAACACCGACATGGTTGGCACAACATCATTTCTGGTGCTGGCGCTGGGCAGCTTGCTGGACTCTCCTGGCCGACCCGGGGCTGGCTCATGCAGTGACTTTCCGCTGGAAGGTCAACTGAGTTGGAAGGACTGGCTCGGCCACATTCCCATGTCTGGCAGTGGTTCCCGCTGAGCGCCAGCTGCTTCTCTTCTCCGCGATGCCTCTCCAGCAGGGAGCTGGACCTAGGGGCCGCCCTGGGGGGATCTTCAGAGGCGCCGTGTGCCCATTACGGGGAGCCATGGGGCAGCCTGTGTGTGGGAGTAGGGGTGGTGATGGGGCTGGGGTTCCTCGGTCCCCTATGCTGGCTGGCATTCATGCCGAGCCCCATGCTCACCCAGTCCCTACTCACTAGGGCGAGGAGGGTGCCCTCTACACACCTGTGTGAGATCCAGCATCACAAGGTGTGCACACTGAGTCCACCTGGTGAGGGTGGCCCAGGTGCATGAGCTGCAAGTGTGGGACCCAGGAAATTTAACAAAAAGCCCACACCCAAGGACAAGCAGAGCAGGACTGATTCCATTTTGTGATACACCTGCCACCTCCCCTATGACCCCCACATAACCTGCTTATGTCTTAAGGCGCTGCCCCAACCCAGTCAAGCCACTGGGCACACCCTAATCGGAAATCGGCTCATAACAATGTAACCCTGCTTTGTGCCTGCCAAAACTGCACGCCAATTCTGACCAAAGTAATAGGCCAGGTCAAGTGGATCCTATAGGGTAAGGTGTAATTCAATTGGCCACCTGCGTGTGGACCAACACGACTGTGCAACTTTCTGTGTATGCCATGGGCCACTGGCCCCTTTAAAGCTGCTACGCTTCTTAGTCTCAGGGTCCAAAACCCTGCTCCACGGCCATGCCGCCTGGCCCCCAGGTCTGGTTCATGCCCCTCATGCCCCCACCCCATCCCCTGCTTCTCAGGGAGCAGTGCCTCTCCCCTTTGGGGTTCAGCTCTCATGGCAAGCCCTGGAGGCCCCATCCTAGTTGCCTCCTCATCCCTGAGGCCCCAGGGGTGTGGGCAGAGAGGTCATCCCCAACACCCTACCATGGAGTGGTGTGTTGTTGGCTGCTGTTTTGCCCCCTGCCTCAGAAGCCCCGTTTTCCCTACCAGAATCCCCTGGTCCTCACTTGGGTCCTGATACCCCTGGCCCCTCAACCTCACCCTACCCCGTAGTAGTCCCAAAATATGATGTGACTGCTGAGCGTCCTGTTGACATCCAGGTCCACATGCGTGATGTCCCTGGAGGAGACCAGGGCCTCCTCCTTCATTTCCAGTGGGAAAACCGGTGAGGAGGAGCTGGCATCAGGGACACAGACCCCGACCTGTCACCAGGTGCTCTCCTGGGCAGGGAGCCCTAGGGTCACCATGGGAGTGTGTCCTGCCAAACCCTCCTTCCTTCCCCTGGGAGGCTGGGGACAGCTGGAGTGCCCACCGTGCCCGTGGAACTGTGTGAGGGCTTGTGCCCAGCTGTTGTCAGTGGGGAGGTGACTGAGGGTCAGCCTGGGTGGGAGGGGACAGAGGTCATTCCAGGTGGGGAGGGGTCATGGGGGTGTTTTGCCAAAGATTGCGAATCTGAGAAACCACTAAGGCGCAGACACCGATGTAAAGACATGAGGGTTGATTTCAAAACTCGAGCGTGGTTCCAGGTATACCCCACACAGTGGAGCAGGGACTTGGACCCCAAGGAAGGTTTTAGCTTAGTTTTAAGGGCTTGTCTCGGGGACCTCCAGAAGGGCTGGAGCAATTCCTCAAGTTCTGTTTACATTTTGATATGGGTCCTTCAAGGGCATTGTGCTCTCTTCTCATTCTAATTGGGGCTTCCAGCCCTTGGTTTAGGCTCAGTTTTTATTCTATTGTGGGGCTTTCTAAGACATTAGCTGTAAACTTTTGTTTTATTCCATTAACTGAAATAATGCAAATTTCAGCTCTTCTTCACAGGGGCCTGGGATTGCTGGACCTGTGCTAATACTGAACTTAAAGTAGAATGGCCGTAATGTTCTCGGCCTCCACACATCCTGTCCCGTCCTATCTAGCTCATGCCGCTCTCCCTGGAGCTCCTAAGAGAGAAATTGCAAATGACAAATGACCTCAGCGTGGCAGCATGTGTTGGGGGACAGGCCCAGGTATTTGGGATCAGGACGACCTGGGGCTCGGGCGTCCCGGCTGTGCAGCAGGATTCCATGCTGCAGACTCTTTTTCCCTAAGGCTATCTTGACAACTGACTTTGTACATAGAAAAGTTCTCCTTTGTCTTTAGAAGTTGAGCAAGTTAAGCATTTTTTCTCTGCCCATCTGATTGCTCAGATTCCAATCTGAGACATATCCTGTTAAGAAGGATAATTTACTATCCGTATTACTATGGTTAAAATATTCTGACACAAGTAATTCAGAGGGATGAGGGTTTCTCATCTCTTTCTTCACAGCTCAGTCACTCATCAGGAAATGCATCTGTATGGATTTGGAAATAATTGAGAGACATTAGTACCAATGGTCCTATTATTATGTGAAGGATTCTTCCCTGAGATTCTTCCCCTGTTTCAACTGACACTGAAACACTGTGAACTCTTTGGAAGACAAATGTCAAGGAAATAAATGTTATACATTGCTAATTTTAAATGCACTTGCAATATGGGGTCTATTATAATAGAAGTATTTTTTTTAATAGAAGTATTTTTATCTGATTTTGCTATTTATTATCCTTTCCTTCTTCAGGTTGAGGAGGCATTATACGTGTTCATAAGTGTTTTTCTTTCCTTCTGATATAAAATTATTACTTTGTTCCCATCAAAGGAGCTCTTTAAGAATACAGCAATAGTTAATTCAACGATTTTTAAAATGTCTTCACACGGGAGCCTGATTCATTTAAGTCAATTTTCAAATTAAATCTTATTTCTTAGAAAGAAAACAAAGTTTTATAAGGAAATTGAGAATATAGTACAGAGAATTCTCATGCACTTGCACTCAATTTCTCCAATTATTGATATCTTACATCAGCACGGTACAAATATTAGCTTATGAATCGTATTAAAATTTTTCCAATAACCAAAGACCATACTTTATTCAGATTTCCTTAGTTTTTGCTAAGTCTCCATTCTTCATATCACACTCCATTTGTCCTCATGTTTTCTTAGGCTCCTCTGGATTGTGACAGTCTTTCAGCCTTTCCTTGTTGTTGTTGAACTGGAACACTTTGAGAAGTAGAGTATTTTGTAAAATTTCCCTCAGTTGGGACATGTCTGTTGTTTATCTCATGATTGAACTGTTTTGGTGGATTATATACAGAGATATAATGCTATTTTTATTATATCATATAAAGGTTAGATACTATCAACATGATTTATCAGTCTTGGTATCGATCTGATCATCTTGCTGAGGTAGTGTTTGTCAGATTTCTCTGTAGTAAAGTGATTCTTTATTATTATTATTACTACTAATATTATTATTATATTATCATTATTATTTTAAGTTTTTCATATTATATTTTGTATAAGGAAGTTACTATGTGTATTCCACACATAAGAGTGGGAAGCATGCTCATGAACTTGACGGTGGAATGTCTGCACAAATTGTTTGAAAATCTTCTACATGGGAGATTTCTTTCCCTCTGGGTTTGTTTGTTTGTTTTTCAAAGATGCTATTTATTTATTTGAGAGAGAGAGGAGTGAAAAACATGTGCTAGAGGGGCAGAGGGAGAGGGAGAAGCAGGTTCCCTGCTGAACAGGGAGCCTTCCTTGGACCTGGATCATGATCCGACCCTAAGGCAGAAGCTTAACAGAGTGAGCCACCCAGGCGCCTTTCTTTCTTTCTTTCTTTCTTTCTTTCTTTCTTTCTTTCTTTCTTTCTTTCTTTCTTTCTTTCTTTCTTTCTTTCTTTCTTTCTTTCTTTCTTAATAATAAATTTACTTTTTATTGGTGTTCAATTTGCCAACATACAGAATAACACCCAGTGCTCATCCCGTCAAGTGCCCCCCTCAGTGCCCATCACACATTCACCCCCACCCCCGCCCTCCTCCCCTTCCATCACCCCTAGTTCGTTTCCCAGTTTTAGGATTCTTTATGTTCTGTCTTCCTTTCTGATATTTCCCCCACATTTCATCTCCCTTCCCTTATATTCCCTTTCACTATTGTCTATATCCCCCAAGTGAATGAGAACATACAATATTTGTTCTTCTCTGATTAACTTACTTCACTCAGCATAATACCTTCCAGTTCCATCCACGTTGAAGGATATGGTGGTTATTTGTCATTTCTAATGGCTGAGCAAGGCCCACCTTTTCACTCTCTTCATCTTCTGAGTCTCCCATGATATGAATGCTATTGTTTTAATAAGTGGCTGAGTTTCCAAGTCTGCGTTTTTGGTCCATAAACTTCCTTGTTTTTAAGGCTTCCACTTGGGACTGCATCTCAGTTATAACATTTTTAACGTTGGCCTGACTAGATTTTAGTTCTTTTATTCCTACAGTAAGGGATTCTCTAGTTTTCTTCTGTGCTCTTTTTCCAGCCCAGATGCTATCTTTATAATCATTGTTTTAAACTGTAGTTAGACATCATATATTTGTTTTGATGGACTTCCTGGCTGTGAGTACTACCTCATGTTATTTTATGGAGGCGAATTTCTCCATCTCTTTATTTTTTTTCCAAGAAAAGAAAGAAGGAAGAAAAAGAAAAACAATAAAAACTGCCCTCCCAAAAAAACCACCAGATTATTTTGGCCTGGTTGTTAAAAGATTCTAAATCCCAAAATAAGAAACAAAATTAAAGTACCATGAAACTAAAAATAAGAAATATATAAGGTACATACATAAAAATAAAATAAGGCAATTTATAAAATAGAATCAAAGAAAATAAATGACAATAAAGCACAAAGTACAAAGGAAACTAGACCATACTTTCCAGGCAGAGCTGAATCTCTGCAGCCTCTGTGGTCCGACACCTTGGTGGCAGCGAATGGTCTGTGCGGGGTTGGAGATTGGCCATGGTGCTGATTGTCAGGTGAACATCTGCCTGGGAGATGCACCTGCGGGGTCAGAGGCGAGGTGGGCGTCAGCACTTCTGGCCTCCAGTGGGCAGTGTTCTGCTGCTCCCTGAGACTTGACACTGATGGGCAGTATGCGGGTGGGGTCTCTGGGTCCTTTGTCTCTGGGGCTGAGCATTCCGCCCCCCAGTCTGCATGTCCTCCACAGAAGATTCCCCAAGCCCCCAGGTCTCCACCGCTTCTCTCAGAACCCTGCTTTCTCTCTGCCCGCGTCCGAGCTTCTTTTGGTTTTGTTTTTTTTTATCTCAGACTGTTGTGCCCAAGATTGCGAATCTGAGAAACCACTGAGAAGCCAATTCCGATGCAAACACACGAGGGACTATTTACAAGCTCAATCTTTTGTCCAAGTATACCTGACACAGCGGAGCAGGGAATTGGGTCCCGAGGTGGGTTTTTGCTTAGTTTTAAGGGCTGTTCTCGGGGACCTCCAGAAGAGCTGGAGCAATTCCTCAAGTTCTGTTTACATTTTGATATGGGGCCTTCAAGGGCAGTGGATCTTTTCTAATAGGGGCTTCCTGCCCTTGGCCTGGGCTCATTTTTTATTCTATTGTGGGTCTTGCTGTGTCCAGACAATGAGCAATCAGGAAGGAAATGACGGGCGTGAATCCCTTCTCAGGAGCAAAACAGAGAATAAATAATGAGACTGTACCTAAGGAGCACAAGACTTGTGCACTGAGCCACACTAGGCTCTGGGAGGCCGTCCTGGGCTCATTGGTTTGGAACCTCATCTTGTGAAAACGTCCGCAGTTCCTGAAGCCACCCTCAATTTCAATGTAATTCCTGTCAAGTCATGGTGGCAGATCCTATACATAGGAAAAAACCCCCAAAACATCCAACAGCCCCCACAAATGACCCCGGAGAGCAAATCAGTATTGGAGAAGCAGGACAGAGCGGGACGCAGCACTTTCCTCTTTCAAACGATGTCACAGGGATCCCTGGGTGGCGCAGCGGTTTGGCGCCTGCCTTTGGTCCAGGGCGCGAACCTGGAGACCCGGGATCGAATTCCATGTCGGGCTCCCAGTGCATGGAGCTTGCTTCTCCCTCTGCCTGTGTCTCTGCCTCTCTCTCTGACTATAAGTTAATTAAAAAATTAAAAAAATATTTTAAAAATATAATAAAACAAACGATGTCACAGAGACAAAGGATAAAGCAGTGTTGTCTTCGGGACTCCGCCTGGCTCTGTTGGTTAAGCCACTGACTCTTGACCTCACCTCCGGTCTTGATCTCGGTGCCATGAGTTCTAGCGCAGGGCTGGTCCATGGACGAGGCCTGATGCCTACGTAAAGAAACCAGACCCACGAGGGTGGTCCCAGCATAAGCTGAAGGAGCAGAACAGAAAGTCCAGTAGGAAACGTGCTCTGATACAACTGATTTTTTAACTTAATTTAAAGCCAATTAATTAACATATAGTGTATTATACTTTCAGAGGATGAATTCAGGGATTCACCAGTTGGAGCTAACAGCAGTCCTCGTGACATCATGTGCCCTCCTTCATGCTGGTCCCCTGTTATCCCTTCCCTCGCCCCCTCCCTTGCAGCGACAATCAGTTTGTTTCCTATATATAAGAGTCTGTATTCCCTGCATCTGTTTTCATCTTATTTGTTTTTCCTTCTCTTCACAGATGTTCATCTGCTTTGCTTCTTTAATTCCACCTATGAATGACACCACACGGTCATTCTCTTTCCCGAGTAACTTACTTCACTTAACATTTTCCCTTTAGTTCTATCCACATCATTGCAAATGGCAAGATTTCCTTCTCTTTGATACCTGAGCACCATTCCTCTCTCTATGACCATCACCTATTTCCTATTCTCTTTATCCATCATCAGTCAGAGGGCACCGAGGCTCCTCCCACAATGTGACTACTGTGGACACTTCTGCTGTGGACATTGGGGTGCTGGTGTCCCGAGTCTCACTGCATCTGTATCTTCGGAGTTAGCTCCAGGCCGTACACCTGCTGGTTGCAGGGCAGCTCTATTTGTAACTTCCTGAGGGGCCTCCATACTGTTTCCAGGGTGGCTGCACCAGCCCGCTGTCCCGCCCACAGTGGAAGAGGGTTGAATGAGTTTTACAGGACGTGGTAAAAGTCTGGTCCACATTTCATTTGGTGTCCTTTGGGCTCCAATTCCTTCTCCTTAAGTATTTTTGAGGAACCCGGGTGTTGGGTTCCTTTTCAGTGAGATGTTTCCGAATCTAACAGGCCCCTGCTGGAGCCTGGAAGGTGGCAGAGGTGGGCCCAGGGATAAGCAGTTGCCTCCTGCACAGCCTCCTGTAGCATCCGAGCATCCCGCAGGGGGAGCCCGAGCCCAGGCACTGCACAGGGGGCACTCATGCGCAGTAGGCCTCCTCTGCCTCCAGTAACAGGAGCCAGCCTGTGCTGGGGAGGCCTGAGGAAGATGGGGGGACACATCCACGCTGATCAGCACAGCCTCCTCAGAGCCTGTGAGGAGTCTTCAGGGTGATATTGCTCAGCGTTCACGCTGACAGGAGTCCCAGTCTCCTCACGACACACGGTGAAGCTTCAGGAAGATGTGGGTCCACATCCACCCTGACAGGAGCCCCTGGACCACTTCAGGACCTCCCAGGAGGCTTCAGGAAATAGTTGGCCCACACCCACCCTGAGAGGAGCCCCTGGGCTGCCTCAGGACCCACGGGGAGGCTTCATAAGATGTGGGCCCGCATCCACGCTGACAGGAGCCCCTGGGTCACCTCAGGACATGCGGGGAGGCTTCTGAAACATGTGGCGCCGCGACCACTCTGGCAGGAGCTAATGGGCCCCTCAGGACATAAGTTGAGTCTTCTGGAAGCTGGGGGCCGCATCCACAGTGACAGGAGCCCCCGCCACCTTAGAACCTGCGGTGACGCTTCAGGAGGACATGGGGCCATGTCCCCACAACCAGACACTGATGTCCTCAGGACCCCCGGTGTAGACATCGGGAAATTCGTGATGCGTCCATGCAGACAGAAGACCCCAGCCTTGTCAGAGCCTGTGGTGAGGCCTAAGAAAAATGTGGATGCCGAATCCACACTGACAGGAGTCTCTGGCCTCCTCAGGACCCACTGTGAATGATTGGGATAATTTGGGGCCACGTCCATTCTGACAGGAGCCCCCAGCCTCCTCAGGTCTTATGGTGAGGCTGAGGAAATTCTGGGGCCACGTCAAGACTGAGAGGACCCCCGTCCTCCTCAGGACCTGCACTTTGACTTCGGGACACATGGGGCTGCGTCTAGGCTGACAGGAACCCACAGCCTCCTCAGGACTTGCAGTGAGTTTTCAGGGGACATGGGGCCATGTCCAGACTGACAGGAGCCCCCGGCCTCCTGAGAACCTGCTGTGAGGCTTCCAGAGGATGTGCGGAATACTCCACAGTGACAGGAGACCTGGCATACTCAGGACCCGCTGACTATGACTCTGGAACACGTGGAGCCACGTCCACACTCACAGGAGCCCGGCGTCCTCAGGACCCCCTGGAGGACACTGGAGGCGCCGTTGTGGGCCTCGTTCATGTCAGAAGGGACTCCTCAAAACCATAGGGTAAGTGAATGGGTAGAATGAATGGTACGGTCAGGGGAGGGGAGGCAGTTTGTGGTTAGGCCTAGGGGTTAGTCATGTTAGGGGTTAGTCATTATGCTTATGGTTATGGATTAGAGGTTAGGGTGAGAGTTAAGGGTAAGGGTAAGTGGTTAGGAGTTACGATGGGGGTTTTGGTTAGGGACAGGAGTTAGAGTTAGGGTTAGGGTTTAGACTTTAGGGATTAGAGCAGGAGATTAGGAGTTGGGGTTTGGGTTATGGTTAGAGTTAGGGTTGGGCTAGATTTGCAGTTAGGGTTACAGGTTAGGGTGTGAGTTAGTGTTAGTGTTTAGGGTTAGGGGTTAGAGTTAAAGTTAGGGCTAGGTTTAGGGTTAGGGTGAGGGTTAGGTTTAGGATAGGGGTTAGGGCTAGGGTTAGGTTTAGTGTTTGTTTAGGGGTTAGGGTTAGGAGCAGGTCAGTGTACGGTTTTGCAAAAGGGTAAGAGAGGGTTAGGCAGTGGGCTAGAGATTAGTTTTAGGGTACAGTTTAGTGTACAGTTTGGGGTATGAGATAGGATTAGTATTAGAGGGTTAGGGTTAGTGTACAGGTTAAGGTTAGGATTAGGAATTGAGTATATTAAGATAAGGTTAGGGTTAGAGGTTATGGTTAGGGTTAGTTTTAAGTTAAGGGTCAGAGTTAAGGGTTTAGAATAGGTTTAAGAGTTAGGGTGAGGGCTGGCAGGAAGGTTCAGTCAATGTGTTTCGGTCTTGGGGTTTGTGTTTGGTTTTTGATTAGTGATAGTTCTTGTTTAAGGATGACCTTAACATTAAGCTTAAGTGTATGGTTAGGGTTATGTCTGTGTATGGTTAGAGTTTGTGTCTTGGTATGTGCCTGTACTGGGAATCCTAGCATCTTGGGTAGTTTAGTTTTATGCCCTCTATTTAGGTTTCAGGTTCAAAGATAGCCTGACGCCCCCAAGTCAGTGGCCTCCCCGGAGAATCAAAATCCAGGCTTCTGCTGGGGTGAGAATAGGCATGGCAGGCTTCTCCTGAGCTGCGCTAAGGAGGGGATTTGTGGCTCTAAAGACTGTTTGGATTTTCAGTTGCCTTTCTGATTTTATCTCTTGTGTGCACATGTTTCCTCTTTACTACCAATTATTATTTAAAAGTTTTACTTGAATTCCTGTTTGTAAACACAGTATGATATAGTTTCAGGTTTACCACATACTGATTCAACCCTTGAATACAACGCCTGGTACTGGTCAGAGGTGACCTCCACTATCCCAATCCCCTGATTCCCCATCCCCCCCACCTTCCTCTGGTATTGATTACTTTATTCTATGTGACTAAGAGTGTGTTTTTTTGTTTGTTTGCTTCTCTCATCCCCCCCTCTGCCCCTTTGCCAGTTTGTTTGGTTTCTTAAAATTCACATGTGAATGCAATTGTATGGTATTTGGTATCTGTCTTTCCCTGACTGAGTTCATTTAGCATAAATGTCTTCCACTTCTCGCACGTCATTGTAAATGGCTTCATTTCATCCTTCCTGATGACAGAGTGATGTCGCAGTGTGTATATTTACCACATCGTCTCTGCCCATTCATCTGTCGATGGACATCTGGGGTGTATACACAGTTTTGCTGTTGTTGATAATGCTTCTACCAACACTTGGCTGCGTGTTCCTCTTCAAATCTACTAAACTACTTTTGTATCCTCGGGGTAAATACCTAGCTGTGCAATTTTGGAATCGTAGGGTAGCCCTATTTTTAACTTCTTTTTAAAAAAAAATTTTTATGATAGTCACAGAGGGAGAGGCAGAGACACAGGTAGAGGGAGAAGCGGGCTACATGCCCCGGGAGCCCGACGTGGGATTCAATCCCGGGTCTCCAGGATCAGGCCCTGGGCGAAAGGCAGGCGCCAAACCACCGGGCACCCAGGGATCCCCTATTTTTAACTTCTCAAGGACCCTCCAGCCTGTTTTCCACAGTGGCTGCACCTTTATTTATGTATTCATGAGAGACACAGAGAGTCAGAGTTATCGGCAGAGGGAAAATGAGGCACCATGTGGGGAGACTGATGTGGGACGTGATTCCCCCGGGATCATGACATGAGCCAAAGCAGATGCTCAAACATTGAGGCACCCAGGTGCCTTGCTGATTCAACTTCTTTGCTAGTTATGGGTGTGTTCATATTTTCTATTTTTTCCTATTTCAGTTTTGCTCGTTTGCACATTTCTAGGGATTTGTCCATTTCTTCCAGGACTCCCAGTTTGTTAGCATATCATCTTTCATAGTATTCCCTTATAATTGTCTAATTTTTCTGGTGTTGATTGTGATCTCTCTTCTCTCATTTGTGATTTTATTTATTTAGGTCTTTTCTCATTTCTCGTTGATAAGGCTGGCTAAGGCTTGATCCACTTTATTAATTATTTTGAAGAACCAGCTGTTAGTTTCATTATTCCATTCTACTGTTTTGTTTTTTTCTGCATTGTTTATTTCTTCTCTCATCTTTATTTTTCCCTTCTTCTGTAGGCTTTAGGCTTTGTTTGCTATTCCTTTTCCAGCCTATTGGGCATAGGGTTAGGTTGTGTATTGGAGACTTCTTGTTTCTTGAGATAGGCCTGTATTGCTATGTACTTCCCTCTTAGGATTGCCTTTGCAACATCCCAGAGGTTTGGAGAAACGTTTTCATTTTCATTTGTTTTAAATTTGATCTTTAATTTCCTGGTTGCTCCATTCATTCTCTAGTAGGATGTTCATAATCTCCACGTATTTTTGGTCTGTCCAAATTTTTTCTTACTGTCGACTTCGAGTTTCATAGAGTCATGGTCTGAAAATGTACAGGGTGTGATATCAACCTTCTTGTACCTGTTGTACCTGTTGAGGGCTGATTTGTGGGCCATGATATGATCTGTTCTGGAGAATGTCCCATGTGCACTTGAAAGGAATGTGTATTCTGCTTTAGGAAGAAATGTTCAGACTATATCTGTTGAGTCCCTGTGGTCCAGTGTGTCAATACTATTCTTCCCCTATTGATTTTCTGCATAGACGATCAGTCCATTACCATAAGTGGGTAGGTTTTAAAATCCACTGTCATTGTATTATTATCAGTGAGTTCCTGTATGTTTGTTGTTAATTGGTTTCTATATTTACGTACTCCCATGTTGGCAGCATCAGTATTTAGTTGTTTGAACTTTTTTTTTAAATAAATTTATTTTTTATTGTTCTTCAATTTACCAAACAACAGAAGAACACCCAGTGCTCATCCCGGCAAGGGACCCCCTCAGTGCCCTTCACCCATTCACCCGCACCCCCCGCCTCCTCCCCTTCCAGCATCCCTTGTTCCTTTATCAGAGTTAGGAGTCATTATGTTCTGTCTCCCTTTCTGATATTTCCCACACGTTTCTTCTCCATTCCCTTATATTCCCATTCACTGTTATTTATATTAACTAATTGAATGAGAACATACGTTTGTCCTTCTCCGATTGACTTACTTCCCTTAGCATAATACCCTCCAGTTCCATCCACGTAGAAGCAAATGGTGGGTATTTGTTGTTTCTAATGGCTGAGTAATATTCCATTGTATACAAAAACCACATCTTCTTTATCCATTCATCTTTCGATGGACACCATGGCTCCGTCCACAGTTTCGGTATTATGGACATTCTTGCTAAAAACATCAGGGTGCAGGTGTCCCGGCATTTCATTGCATCTGAATATTTTGGGTAAATCCCCAAGAGTGCAATTGCTGGGTCATAGGGCAGGTCTATTTTTAACTCTTTGAGGAACCTCCACACAGTTTTCCAGAGTGGCTGTACCAGATCACATTCCCACCAACAGTGTAAGAGGGTTCCCTTTTCTCCGCATCCTCTCCAACATTTGTGGTTTCCTGCCTTGTTCATTTTCCCCATGCTCACTGGTGTGAGGTGGTATCTCATTGTAGTTTTGATTTGTATTTCCCTGAGGCAAGTGATGCACAGCATTTTCTCATGTGCATGTTGGCCATGTCTATGTCTTCGTCTGTGAGATTTCTGTTCATGTCTTTTGCCCATTTCATGATTGGATTGTTTGTATCTTTGGTGTTGATTTTAAGAATTTTTTATAGATCTAGGAAACTAGCCCTTTATCTGATACATCATTTGCAAATATCTTCTCCCATTCTTTTTATTTTAATTTTTATTTATTTATGATAGAGAGAGATAGGCAGAGACACAGGCAGAGGGAGAAGCAGGCTCCATGCACCGGGAGCCCGACATGGGATTCGATCCCGGGTCTCCAGGATAGCGCCCTGGGCCAAAGGCAGGCGCCAAACCGCTGCGCCACCCAGGGATCCCTTTCTCCCATTCCTTAGGTTGTATTTTAGTTTTGTTGACTGTATTTATACTGTTCAAAAGATTCTTATCTTGATGAAGTAACAATAGTTCATTTTTGTTTTTGTTTCTTTTGCCTTTGTGGATAAATCTTGCAAGAATTTACTGAGGCCGAGTTCAAAAAGGGTGTTGCCTGTGTTCTCCTCTAGGATTTTGATGGACTCTTGTCTCACATTTAGATCTTTCATCTATTTTGAGTTTATCTTTGTGTATGGTGAAAGAGAGTGGTCTAGTTTCATTCTTCTGCATGTGGATGTCCAATTTTCCTACCACCATCTATTGAAGAGATTGTCTTTCTTCCAATGCATAGTCTTTCCTCTTTTATCGAATATTAGTTGACCATAAAGTTCAAGGTCCACTTCTGGGTTCTCTATTCTGTTCCATTGTTCTATGTGTCTGTTTTTGTGCCAGTTCCACTCTTCCCTGATGACCACAGTTTTGTAGTACAACCTGAAATCTGGCATTGTGATGCCCCCAGATATGGTTTTCTTTTTTAAAATCTCCCTGGCTATTCGAGGTATTTTCTAATTCCACACAAATCTTGAAATAATTTGTTCTAACTCTCCGAAGAAAGTCCATATTATTTTGATAGGGATTGCATTAAACGTGTACATTGCCCTGCGTAACACGACATTTTCACAATATTAATTCTACCAATCCATGAGCATGGTATATATTTCCAACTCTTTGTGTCTTCCTCAATTTCTTTCCAAAGCGTTCTATAGCGTTTATGGTTTCAATCTTTACCTCCTTGGTTAGGTTTATTCCTAGGTATGTTATGCTTTTGGGTGCAATTGTAAATGAGATTGACTCCTTAATTTCTCTTTCTTCAGACTCATTGTTAGTGTATAGAAATGCCAATGATTTCTGGGCATTTATTTTGTATCCTGCAATGCTACCAAATTGCTGTATGAGTTCTACCAATCTTGGCATGGAGGCTTTTGGGTTTTCTAGGTAGAGTATCATGTCATCAGTGAAAAGGGAGAGTTTGACTACTTTTTGGCCAATTTGAATGCCTTTAATGTCTTTTTTTGTCTGATTGCTGAGACTAGGACATCCAGTACTATTTTGAATAGGAGTGGTGAGAGTGGACATCCTTGTCTTGTTCCTTATCTTAGGGGAAAGGCTCCCAGTGCTTCCCCATTGAGAATGATATTTGTTGTGGGCTTTTCGTAGATGGCTTTTAAGATGTCGAGGAATGTTCCCGATATTCCTATGCTCTGAAGGGTTTCCATCAGCAATGAATGCTCTATTTTGTTAAATGCTTTCTCTGCAGCTAGTGGGAGGATCATATGCTTCTTGGTTTTCCTCTTGCTGATATGATGAATCACATTGCTTGTTTGACGAGTGTTGATTCAGCCTTGTGTCCCTGGGATAAATCGTACTCTTTCATGGTGAATAATTTTCTTTTTTTTTTAATTTTTATTTATTCATGATAGGCACACAGTGAGAGAGAGAGAGGCATAGACACAGACAGAGGAAGAAGCAGGCTCCATGCACCGGGAGCCCGACGTGGGATTCGATCCCGGGTCTCCAGGATCGCGCCCTGGGCCAAAGGCAGGCGCCAAACCGCTGCGCCACCCAGGGATCCCCTCATGGTGAATAATTTTCTTAATGTACTGTTGGCTACTATTGCCTAGTATCTTGTTGAGAATTTTTGCATCCATGTTCATCAGGGATATTGGTCTGTAATTCTCCTTTTCGGTGGGGTCTTTGTCTGGTTTTGGAGTTAAGGTGATTCTGGCTTCATAGAACTAATTTGGAAGGACTCCATCTCTTTCTTTCTTTCCAAACAGCTTTAGTAGGAGAGGTATGGTTTCTTCTTTAAACGTTTGATAGAATTCCCCTGGGAAGCCATCTGGCCCTGGTCTTTTGTGTCTTGGGAGGTTTTGGATGACTGCTTCAATTACCTCCCTGGTTATTGGCCTGTTCAGGTTTTCTATGTCTTCCTGTTCCAGTTTTGGTAGTTTGTGGCTTTCCAGGAATGCTTCCATTCCTTCTAGATTGCCTAATTTATTGGCGTATGGCTGTTCATAATATGTTTTTAAAATCGTTTGTATTTCCTTGGTGTTGGTAGTGATCTCTCCTTTCTCATTCATGATTTTATTAATTTGAATCTTCTCTCTCTTCTTTTTAATAAGACTGGCTAATGGTTTATGTATCTTATTCTTTTCAATGAAGCAACTCCTGGTTTTGTCGATCTGTTCTACAGTTCTGGTCTCGATTTCGTTGAGTTCTGCTCGAATCTTAAATAACTCTCTTCCTCTGCTGGGTGTAGGATTTATCTGCTGTTTTTTTCCCTAGCTAGTTTATGTGTAAGGTTACCTTTGTATTCGAGTTCTTTACAGTTTTTGAATGGAGGCGTCTATTGTGATGTATTTCCCCCGCAGGACTGCTTGTGCTGCATCCCAAAGATTTTGAACAGTTGTATCTTCATTCTCATTAGTTTCCATGAATCTTTTTTTTAATAAATTAATTTTTTATTTGTGTTCAATTTACCAACATACATAAGAACACCCAGTGCTCATCCCATCAAGTGCTCCCCTCAGTGTCCATCACCATTCTCCCCACCAACCACCCTCCTACCCTTCTACCACCCCTAGTTCGTTTCCCAGAGTTAGATGTCTTTATGTTCTGTCTCCAATTCTGATATTTCCCACACAATTCTCCTCCATTCCCTTATATTCCCTTTCACTATTATTTATATTCCCCAAATGAATGAGAACATACACTATTTGTCCTTCTCTGATTGACATACTTCACTCAGTGTAATACCCTCCAGTTTCATCCACGTTGAAGCAAATGGTGGATATTTGTCGTTTTTAATGCCTGAGTAATATTCCATTGTATACATAAACCACATCATCTTTATCCATTCATCTTTCGATGGACACCAAGCCTCCTTCCACATTTTGGCTATTGTGGACATTTCTGCTATAAACATCAGGATGCAGGTGTCCCGGCGTTTCATTGCATCTCAGTCTTTGAGGTAAATCCCCAACTGTGCAATTGCTGGGTCGTAGGGCAGGTCTATTTTTAACTCTTTGAGGAACCTCCACTCAGTTTTCCAGAGTGTCTGCACCAGATCACATTCCCACCAACAGTGTAAGAGGGTTCCCTTTTCTCCGCATCCTCTGCAACATTTGTGGTTTCCTGCCTTGTTAATTTTCCCCATGCTCACCTGTGTGAGGTGGTATCTCATTGTGGTTTTGGTTTGTATTTCCCTGATGGCAAGTGATGCAGAGTATTTTTTCATGTGCATGTTGGCCATGTCAATGTCTTCCTCTGTGAGATTTCTCTTCATGCCTTTTGCCCATTTCATGATTGAATTGTTTGTTTCTTTGGTGTTGAGTTTAATAAGTTCTTTATAGATCTTGGAAACTAGCCCTTTATCTCATACGTCATTGCAAATAACTTCTCCCATTCTGTAAGTTGTCTTTTAGTTTTGTTGACTGTATCCTTTGCTGTGCAAAAGCTTCTTATCTTGATGAAGTCACAATAGCTCATTTTTGCTTTTGTTTCTTTTGCATTCGTGGATGTACCTTGCAAGAAGTTACTGCGGCCAAGTTCAAAAAGGTGTTGCCTGTGTTCTCCTCTAGGATTTTGATGGACTCTTGTCTCACATTTAGATCTTTTATCCATTTTGAGTTTATCTTTGTGTATGATGAAAGAGAGTGGTCTAGTTTCATCCTTCTGCATGTGGATATCCATTTTCCCAGCACCACTTATTGAAGAGACTGTCTTTCTTCCAATGGATAGTCTTTCCTCCTTTATCAAATATGAATTGACCATAAAATTCGGGGTCCACTTCTGGGTTCTCTATTCTGTTCTGTTGATCTCTGTGTCTAATTTTGTGCCAGTACCACACTGTCTTGGTGAACACAGCTTTGTCGTGCAACCTGAAATCTGGCATTGTGATGCCCCCAGATATGGTTTTCTTTTTTAAAATTCCCCCTGGCTATTGGGGGTCTTTTCTGTTTCCACACAAATCTTAAAATAATTTGTTCTAACTCTCTGAAGAAATTTCATAGTACTTTGATAGGGATTGCATTAAACATGAACATGGCCTGGGTAGCACTGACATTTTCACAATATTAATTCTGCCATTCCACGAGCATGGAATATTTTTCCATCTCTTGGTGTCTTCCTCAATTTCTTTCAGAAGTTTTCTATAGTTTTTAGGGTACAGATCATTTACCTCCTTGGTTAAGTTTATTCCTAGGTATCTTATGCTTTTGGGTGCAATTGTAAATGAGATTGACTCCTTAGTTTCTCTTTCTTCAGTCTCGTTGTTAGTGTATAGAAATGCCATTGATTTCTGGGCATTGATTTTGTATCCTGCAACGCTACCAAATTGCTGTATGAGTTCTAGCAATCCTGGGGGGAGGGTTTTGTGTTTTCTAGGTAGAGTATCATGTCTTCGGTGAAGAGGGAGAGTTTGACTACTTTTTGGCCAATTTGAATGCCTTTAATGTCTTTTTGTTGTCTGATTGCTGAGGCTAGGACTTCCAGTACTATGTTGAATAGGAGTGGTGAGAGTGGACATCCCTGTCTTGTTCCTGATCTTAGGGGAAAGGCTCCAAGTCCTGCCCATTGAGAATGATATTTGCTGTGGACTTTTCCTAGATGGCTTTTAAGATGTCGAGGATTGTTCCCTCTATCCCTACGCTCTGAAGTGTTTTGATCAGGAATGGATGCTCTATTTTGTTAAATGCTTTCTCTGCATCTAATGAGAGGATCATATGGTTCTTGGTTTTTCTCTTGCTGATATGATGAATCACATTGATTGTTTTACGAGTGTTGAACCAGCCTTATGTCCCAGGGATAAGTCCTACTTGGTCATGGTGAATAATTTTCTGAATGTATTGTTGGATCCTATTGGCTAGTATCTTGTTGAGAATTTTTGCATCCATGTTCATCAGGGATATTGGTCTGTAATTCTCCTTTTCGGTGGGGTCTTTGTCTGGTTTTGGAGTTAAGGTGATTCTGGCTTCATAGAACTAATTTGGAAGGACTCCATCTCTTTCTATCTTTCCAAACAGCTTTAGTAGGAGAGGTATGGTTTCTTCTTTAAACGTTTGATAGAATTCCCCTGGGAAGCCATCTGGCCCTGGTCTTTTGTGTCTTGGGATGTTTTGGATGACTGCTTCAATTACCTCCCTGGTTATTGGCCTGTTCAGGTTTTCTATGTCTTCCTGTTCCAGTTTTGGTAGTTTGTGGCTTTCCAGGAATGCTTCCATTCCTTCTAGATTGCCTAATTTATTGGCGTATGGCTGTTCATAATATGTTTTTAAAATCATTTGTATTTCCTTGGTGTTGGTAGTGATCTCTCCTTTCTCATTCATGATTTTATTAATTTGAATCTTCTCTCTCTTCTTTTTAATAAGACTGGCTGATGTTTTATGTATGGTATTAATTTTTTCATAGAACCAACTCCTGGTTTTGTTTATCTGTTCCACATTTCTTCTGGTCTCGATTTCCTTTGAGGTCTGCTCGAATTTTCTTTAACTCTCTTATTCTTTTGGGTGTAGGATCTATCTGCTGTTTTTTTCTCTAGCTGCTTTTTGAGTAAGGTTAGCTTTTGTATTTCCATTCTTTCCAGTTTTTGAATGGAGGCTTGTATTGTGATGTACTTCCCCCTTAGGACTGCTTGTGCTGCATCCCAAAGATTTTGAACGGTTGTATCTTTATTCTCATTAGTTTCCATGAAAGTTTTTAATTCTTGCTCAATTTCCTGGTTGACCCTTTCATCTTTTAGCAGGATGGTCCTTAACCTCCACGTGTTTGAAGTCCTTCCAAACTTCTTGTTGTGATTTAGTTCTAATTTCAAGGCATATGGTCTGAGAATATGCAGGGGACGATTTGAATCTTTTGGTATCGGTTCAGATGTCATTTGTGACCCAGTATGTCGTCGATTCTGGAGAAAGTTCCACGTGCACTTGAGAAGAACGTTTATTCAGTTCAGTTTGGATGTAAAGTTCTATAGATTTCTGTGAAATCTATCTGCTCCAGTGTATCATTTAAAGCTCTCGTGTCTTTGGAGATGTTGTGCTTAGAAGACCTATCGAGGGTAGAAAGAGCTAGATTGAAGTCACCAAGTATAAGATAATTATTCTCTAAGTATTTCTTCACTTTGGTTATTAATTGGTTTAAATATTTGGCAGCTCCCACATTCGGGGCATTTATATTGAGGATTGTTAAGTCGTCTTGTTGGATAGATCCTTTAAGTATGATTTAGTGTCCGTCTTCATCTCTCACTATAATCTTCGGGGTAAATTTTAGTTTACCTGATATAAGGATGTCTACCCCTGCTTTCTTTTTGAGGACCATTTGAATGGTAAATGGTTCGCCAACCCATTATTCTCAGATTGTACGTGTCCTTCTGTCTGAGTCTCTTGTATACAGCAAATAGATGGATCCTGCTTTTTTATCCAGTTTGAAACCCTGCACCTTTGATGGGGTCATTAAGCCCTTTCACGTTCAGAGTTACTATCGACAGATATGAGTTTGGTGTCATCATGATATCTCTTCAGTCCTTGTTTTTGTGGATTGTTCCACTGAACTCCTTCTTAAAGGGGAATTTTAAGAGTCCCCCTTAAAATTTCTTGCAGAGCTGCTTTGGAGGTCACATATTCTTTCAGTTCCTGCCTGTCTTGAAAGCTCTTTATCTCTCCTTCCATTTTGAAGGAGAGCCTTGCTGGATAAAGTATTCTTGGTTGCATGTTCTTCTCATTGAGGACCCTGAATATATCCTGCCAGCCATTACTGGCGTGCATGGTCTCTGTGGAGAGGTCTGCTGTTACCCTTATGCTCCTCCCCATAAAGGTCAGGATTTTCGTGTCTCTTGCTGCTTTAAGGATCTTCTCTTTATCTTTGGAATTTGCAAGCTTCACTATTAAATATCGAGCTGTTGGATGGGTTTTATTGATTTCAGGGGAGATCTCCTATTTCCTGGATCTGAATGACTGTTTCCCTTCCCAGATTAGGAATATTTTCAGCTATGATTTGTACCAATACATATTCTGGCCCTCTGTCCATTTCAGCTCCCTTGGGAACCCCAATTTCACATAAGTTTTTCTTCCTCAGGCTGTCGTTTTTTTCCCTTAATTTGTCTTCCTGGTCTTTTAGTTGTCTGTCTCTGTTTTCCTCAGTTTCCCTCTTTGCCATTAACTTGTCTTCTATGTCACTCACTTCTTCTTCCACCTCATTAACCCTGGTCATTAGGACTTCTAGTTTGGATTGCATCTCATTCAATTGATTTTAATTTCGGCCTGATTGGATCTAAATTCTGCAGTCATGAAGTCTCTTGAGTCCTTTATGTTTTTTTCTAGAGCCACCAGTAGCTGTATAATAGTGCTTCTGAATTGGTGTTCTGACATTGAATTGTAATCCAGATTTATAACTCTGTGGGAGAGCGGACTTTTTTTTCTTTTTATTTTATTTTTAATTTTTTTAATTTTTTTTAATTTTTTAAATTTTTATTTATTTATGATAGTCACAGAGAGAGAGAGAGAGAGAGGCAGAGACACAGGCAGAGGGAGAAGCAGGCTCCATGCACCGGGAGCCGACGTGGGATTCGATCCCAGGTCTCCAGGATCGCGCCCTGGGCCAAAGGCAGGCGCTAAACCACTGCGCCACCCAGGGATCACTTTTTTTTCTTTTTAAATGATGTTTTCCTTCTAGTCACTTTGCTCAGTGCACAGGGGCCAAAAAGAAGTTGTATTGGGAAAAGGAGAAAAAGAGAGGAGAGAAAGAAGGAAAGAGAAGAGGAAAAGAAAAGGAATTAGGAGGAAAAAAAAAGCAAAAAAGAGAATAAAATGAGAAAGAAAAAGAAAGAAAGGGGGGAAATGGTGGGGGAAGCAATCAGAAATAAACAAAAAACATGGGGGAGTATCTTCTGATTCTGTATACTTTAAGTCCCTTGACTTCCCCTGGAACTTGTCTGTTTAGTTGGTATTGTGGGAGAGGGTCATATTGTGCTGAGTTTCAGGTGTTTGCCCTTGGGGGAGCTCCTCTCTCCCTGCCTGGTGAAGCGCTCAGTGGGGCTTCTTTACCCCGTGACACCCAAGGAGGAACAACCCCAGTGGCAGCGGCCAGATCTGAAAACTTGTATTCAGCCCCCGCCATAACTCCGGAGCAGTCCATCTGCAGGGCCTGGAGCCTCCGGTGTGGGGCTGCTGATCTGCTCAGCTCTAGGCAGGTGCGTCCTTGCTCTCCTGGGCCCTCCAGGCCTCTGCCTGTCCCGGGGGAGGCCGAATCCTGGGCTGTGTCCAGGGGCCCCGTGCTCTCGGGCCTTTGCTGTTGGATTCTCGGCCCCGTGCTCTGGGGCCTTTGCTGTTGGATTCTCGCTCCCAGCTGCACAGCCTCCTATCCACAGTGCCGCCGCCCCAGCCCTTATGAGCTGCTCCTGGAGCCGCGCAACCCCCTCCACACAGAGCCTCGTCCACTGCCCTAGGCACCGCCGCCTAGCTGCTACGAGGGACCCGCAGCCCTCTCCACAGAGAGCCTCCGCCCGAGCCCCTCAGAGCTGCTCCTGGGTCATGCATGTGCCCTGCAGCCCTTCGGGAGCTCGATGCACTCTCTTGGGAG
This sequence comes from Canis lupus baileyi, assembly GCF_048164855.1. Classification (NCBI taxonomy): domain Eukaryota; kingdom Metazoa; phylum Chordata; class Mammalia; order Carnivora; family Canidae; genus Canis; species Canis lupus. The sequence continues at coordinate 2,474,495 of NC_132869.1, read as the reverse complement.
TGCAGGTGTCTGTTAGTGTCCCATGGAGCCCGAGGGTATCCCCGCCCTCCTGGGGTCCTGCTCTGAATCCCTGTAGGCCCATTCCACCCTGGAACATTGGTGCAGTTCCTGATTCTCTGGGACAGAGCTCTCCTGACCCAGGGGCACTCGGCTTGGACTTAGCTCGGCTCCTCATGGGGCCCGCCCCTCTTGGATGACTTTTGTTTCTTTATTTCTTTTTCCCATCTTCCTACCTTGATAGTTGCACAAACTTTTTTCACTGTAGCATTAGATCTGGTCTCTGTTTAAATCTCAGGCCAAATTCGTAGATTTTCAGGATGACGTGAAGGTTATCTTGGTAATTTGGTAGGGATAGGTGACTTGGGGACCCTACTCTTCCGCCATCTTGCCCCTCCTCCTGCATGTTGCCTTTTATCATTGGTTGTTTCCTTCACTTTGCAGAAGCTTTTCAATTTGATGAAGTCCCAATAGGATGTTTGCTTTTGTTTCCCTCACCTCAGAGGCATATCTAGAAAGAAGATCCAATGGCCAATGTCAAAGACGTTGCTGCCTATCTTTTCTTCTTTGTATAATTTCAGGTCTCACATTTAGGTCTTTCATCCATTTTGAATTTATTTTTTATATATATGGTGTAAGAAAGTGGTCCAGTTTGATTCTTCTGCATGTGGCTGCCTGGTTTTCCCAACACCATTTGTTCTTATCCTGGGGTCAGGGTTAGGGTTTGTTGAAGAGACTGTCTTTGTGCCATTGGATATTCCTTCCTGCCTTGTTGTCCATTTTTGGAAAATAGATACATGTTTGTATCTTGTTTAAGCTTTCCATTCTGTTCTATTGATCTAAGTGTCTCCTGTTGGGAGATCCCTGATTGCTGATTCAATTTCTTTGCTGGTTAACTGTCTGTTCAAATTTCTTATTTCTTCATTTTTCATTGTTTTGTACATATATATATATATATATATATATATATATATATGTATGTATATCTAGGAATTGATCAATTTCTTCCAGGTTCTAGGTTTCTGGCATAGAATTTTTCATCATATTCTCTTATTATCATTTGTATTTCTGTAGTGTTGGTTGTTATTTCTCTTTTCTCATTTGTGATTTTATTTGGGTCCTTTCTCATCTTTTTATCTTTTTACTTTTTTAAAGATTTTATTTATGTATTCATGAGAGACACAGAGAGGCAGAGGTATAGGCAGAGGGAAAATGAGGCTCCATGCAGGGAGCCTGATGTGGGACATGATTCCCCAGGACCCCGGGATCATGACCTTAGCAAAGCACATGCTCATCATGCCCCCCCCCCTCTGTAGGATGCTTCCTGCCCCTCTGCGCTCCTTTTTGGAACCCAGCAGGCACATCTCCGTGCCTCCAGCACCTCTGCAATTATGGCTTATAGTGTCTTCTATGTATCCTATTGGGGACCACACCGTCGTGTATGTAAGCATCCAACTGCTGTTTGACAACATTGGGGGATTCCGACTTTTGTTGGTTTTGGGGTGTGTGTGTGTCTATTACATGCATCTATCATGTGCAGCTATCTAATCCTCTGGCTGGGTAACCCAAACACCGACGTGGTTGGCACAACATCTTTTCTGGTGCTGGCACTGGGCGGCTAGCTGGGCTCTCCTGGCTGACCCAAGGCTCGCTCATGCAGTGACTTTACGCTGGAGGGTCAGCTGAGCTGGAAGGTCCGACTCCGCCACATTCCTATGTCCGGCAGTGGGTCCCACTGTGCCCTGGCTGCTTCTCTTCTCCCCGATGCCTTTCCAGCAGGGAGCCAGACCTCGGGGCCACCCTGGGGGGTTCTCAGAGGAGCTGGGTGCCCATTATGGGGAGCCGTGGGGCTGGAGTAGGGGTGGTGATGGGGCTGTGGTTCCTCGGTGCCCTGTGCTGCCTGGCCTTCATGCCGAGCCCCATGCTCACCCAGGCCCTACTCACTAGGGCGAGGAGGGTGCCCTCTACACGCTGGTGTGAGAGATCCAGCACCAAAAGGTGTGCACAGTGAGTCCACCTGGTGAGGGTGGCCCAGTTGCGTGAGCTGCAATTGTGGGACCCAGGAAATTTAACAAAAATCCCCTACCCCTGGACAAGCAGAGCAGGACTGATTCTATTTTGTGCTACACCCGCCACCTCCCCTATGACCCCCACATGACCTGCTTATGGCTTAAGGTGCTGCCCCAACCCAGTCAAGCCACTTGGCACACCCTAATCAGAAATCTGCTCATAAGAATGTAACCCTGCTTTGTGCCCACCAAAACTGCGGACCGTTTCTGACCAAAGTAATATGCCAGGTCAAGTGGATCCCATAAGTTTAGGTGGATTTCAATCGGCCACCTGCGTGTGGACCGACATGACTGTGCAACTTTCTCTGTATCCCAAGGTCCACTGGCCCCTATAAAGCTGCTACGCCTCTTAGTCTCAGGGTCTAAATCCCTGCTCCGCTGTGTTGGGTGCACTTTGACTCAAGCTCCAGCTTGTAAAGATATCCTCGGGAGTTTTCATCGGTGTCGGCTCATCGGTGGTTTCTTGGATTTGCAATCTTGGGCATACACAAGGGCCTGCTGTCCTGACATCCCTTCCTGGGTCCCACTGACCGCCCCGCAGGCCCTCTGTTCCCCAGGCACACAGGCACAGAGATGCGGGGATGGCAGGAAGTGCCCCAGAAACCAGCCAGCCCCAGGCCCCTTGACAGAGGGAGCACAGACCTCCTAGGTCGCTTTACACAGACCCTGGTGACCTGAGTCTCCCTGGCTGTCACTCTGTCCCAGGCCCTCCTGGCCCATGGGACACAGGCTGAGTCCCAGACTATACTGGTGTCTGGCCTGGTGTCTGGCCGCCCCTGGAAGGCACGTGGGTACATCAACTGTGTGTGCCTTGCAGTGCCCATGCAGGGGCTATTTGGGGCCTGGGTGTTGCCCCCTCCTCCTCTCTGTGGGTCTCTCCATGCCCCGTGCACAGAGTTCTGGGAGACACAGAAACAGGCTGGCTGTGCATTTTCACATCACAACACTTTATTGATCTTCTACAGAAAATGGGCTCAGAGCCCAGGGTGCACGCCTTCCCCTGGGGAAGGAGACCATTCTGTCCTTTAGGAGAGGGCAAGAATCACATGGGTGGCGATGCGAGTGCTGGAGTCCCCCACCTGGGAGCATGTGTGGACTCCGGGTGGGGGTGTGTGTCCTGAGGTTTCAGCCGTAGAGATGGTTCTGAGGACAGCAGAGCTGACCTTGACCTGTAGCTCATGGGTTCCTAGCTGGGTCCTTGCAGGGCAGTTGGACCCTATCCTCGGGGCCCCTGGGGCCCCAGCAACTGGAAGAACCTGCCTCCTGGTGTGGGTGTGGGTGGAGCCCACCAGCCTACCTCTGCTCTCCCCAACCTTTGGTGTCCCGGGATCCTCAGGGCTGCTCTAGGTCAGTTACCCGGACCTGTGGGGCACGCCAAGGGCCCAGGAGGCCACATAAAGCTGTGAGAGGGCTCGCTCAGCGTGTGGCCAGAATCCAGGCCTGGACAGGGCTATGGGGGGCTGGATCCCATTAGTCTTTTTGTTGGGCCTGGAGCGGGGCTCAAATCACACCCACCTACACAGAGCCCGGGGCCAGGCCAGTCCTGATCTCCCTGGGTTAGGGGCTGGTGTCCTTTGCAGGGTGTGCCGCCCTCCAGGACGGCCAGTGGGTGGAGGTAGGGCACAGTGCTTCCTCTGCACCACTCACCTGCACAAACCCTGTCTGGGGCTCCCTGTCTTCCCTCCTCACTGCAACTCCTGGGTACTTAATGGGACACCCGGGCTTCTGAAGGGAGTAGGGTATCCAGAGAAAACCTGGGAGGCTGAGCATGTCCCACAGGGTGCACCTGCACCAGGTCCTTTTTGGGCGCTGATGGTGTGGGGGTGGTTGGTGTGGGGGCAGGGGTATGATGGTGGTGGAGTGTGGGGGATGGTGTAGGGGGGATGGTGTTGCGGTATAGAGTGGGTGGGGATTATGTGGGGCTGTGTGGGTTTGAGGGGGATGGTGTAAGTTGGATGCCATTGAGGATGATGATGTAGGTGGATGGAGTGGCAGTGGGGAATGAGGGAGATGTCGTGGGGGGCCTGCGGACACAGGGCATCCCCTTCCTCTAAGATGCACAAGGAGACATCTACACTTAAAGGAGACTCCAGTCTGGGGTTTGCTGTGACACCAGCCCCTGGGGCAGGGTGTGGTCAGTGAATGGCCCTGGCTGGACCAGGGCATTATCTGGGGTTCATCATACTATGTGTGTTTTCAAATTGCAAATTGTCTCAAATTAAATGCATAGAACTTAGAAACATGTAAAGCACCGAGAGTGGGTGTCACTCTGACCCGTTTGACCCTCATGGGATCGAAGTGTGTCCTGCTCCCGCCGTGACCATTCTGCCTGGCACCTAGGATCGGTTCCTTCCCCCCTTGTCCCCACCCCATCCCCTGCTTCTCAGGGGGTGGTCCCTCACCCCTTAGGGGTTCAGCTCCCATGGCAACGCCTGGAGGCCCCATCCTGGTGGCCTCCTCATCCCCGAGGCCCTGGGTGTGGGGGCACAGAGGTCATCCCCACACCCTACCATGGAGCGATGTGTTGTTGGCTGCTGTTCTGCCCCCCGCCTCAGAAGTCCCGTTTTCCCTACCCGGAATGCCCCGATTCTCCCCTGGGTCCTGATCCCCCCTGGACCCTCAAACTTAGCCTACCCCGTAGTAGTCCCAAAATATGATGTGACTGCTGAACGTCCTGTTGACATCCCGGTCCACCTGCGTGATGTCTCTGGAGGAGACCAGGGCCTCCTCCTTCATTTCCTGTGGGAAAACCGGGTGGAGGAGCTGGCATCAGGGACACAGACCCCGACCTGTCACCAGGTGCTCTTCTGGGCGGGGAGCCCTGGGGCCACCATGGTAGTGTGTCCTGCCAAAACCTCCTTCCTTCCCCTGGGAGGCTGGGAACGGCGGGAGTGCCCACCGTGCCTGTGGAACTGTGTGAGGACCTGTGCCGAGCTGTTGTGGGCGGGGACGTGACTGAGGGTCAGCATGGGTGGGAGGGGACAGGGGGACAGTCCAGGTGGGGAGGGGTCATGGGGGTGTTGTGCCCAAGATGGCGAATCCGAGAAACCACTAAGGAGCTGACACCGATGCAAACACAGGAGGGTTGTTTTACAAACTCGAGCATGGGTTCAAGTATATGCCACACAGTGGAACAGGGACTTGGACCCTGAGGAGGGTTTTAGATTAGATTTAAGGGCTGGTCTTGGGGACCTCCAGAGGGCTGGAGGAATTCCTCAAGTTCTGTTTACATTTTGATATGCGGCCTTCAAGGGCATTGAGCTCTCTTCTCATTCTAAATCTTTTTTTTAATTTTTATTTATTTATGATAGTCACAGAGAGAGAGAGAGAGAGAGGCAGAGACATAGGCAGAGGGAGAAGCAGGCTCCATGCACCGGGAGCCCGACGTGGGATTCGATCCCGGGTCTCCAGGATCGCTCCCTGGGCCAAAGGCAGGTGCCAAACTGCTGCGCCACCCAGGGATCCCTATCTTTTCATTCTAATTGGGGTTTGCAGCCCTTTGCTTAGGCTCAGTTTTTATTCTATTGTGGGGCTTTCTAAGACATTAAGCTGTAAACTTTGTTTTTTTACAGTAACTGAAGTAATGCAAATTTCAGCTCTTCTTCACAGGGGCCTGGGATTGCTGGACGTATGCTAATACTTAACTTAAAGTAGAATGGCCATAAAGTTCTCGGCCTCCACACAACCCGTCCCGTCCTTTCTAGCTCGTGCCGCTCTCCCTGGAGCTCCTAAGAGAGAAATTGCAAATGACCTCAGTGTGGCTACCTGTGTTGTGGGACAGGCCCAGGGATTTGAGATCAGGAAGACATGGGCATGGGCGTCCCAGCTGTGCAGCAGGATTCCATGTTGCAGACTCTTATTCCCTAAGGCTATCTTGACAACTGACTTTGTACATAGAAAAGTTCTCCTTTGTCTTTAAAAGTGCAGGAGCGAGTTAAAGCATTTTTTCTCTCCCCATCTGATTGCTCAGATTCCACTCTGAGACATATTTCCTGTTTCCAGGATAATTTACTATCCATAATACTATGGTTAAAATATTCTGACAGAAGTAATTCAAAGGGATGAGGGTTTCTCATCTCTTTCTTCATAGCTCAGTCACTCATCAGGAAATGCATCTTTATGGATTTGGAAATAATTGAGAGACATTAATACCAATGGTCCTATTATTACGTGAAGGATTCTTCCCAGAGATTCTTCCCCTATTTCAACTGACACTGAAACACTGTGAACTCTTTGGAAGTCAAATGTCAAGGAAATAAATGTTATACATTGCTAATTTTAAATGCACTTGCAATATGGTGTCTATTATAACAGAAGTATTTTTTTTAATTTTTATTTATTTATGATAGTCACAGAGAGAGAAAGAGAGAGAGGCAGAGACATAGGCAGAGGGAGAAGCAGGCTCCATGCACCGGAAGCCCGATGTGGGATTCGATCCCGAGTCTCCAGGATCGCGCCCTGGGCCAAAGGCAGGCACCAAACCGCTGCGCCACCCAGGGATCCCTAATAGAAGTATTTTTATCTGATTTTTGCTATTTATTATCCTTTACTGCTTTTCAGGTTGAGAAGGCATTATGCGTGTTCATAAGTGTTTTTCTTTCCTTCTGATATAAAATTCTTACTTTGTTCCCATTGAAGGAACTTTTTAAGAATAAGGCAAAAGATAATTCAACGATTCTTAAAATGTCTTCACACTGAAGCCTGATTCATTTAAGTCAATTTTCAAATTAAATCTTATTTCTTAGAAAGAAAACAAAGATTTATAGGGAAATTGAGAAGATAGTACAGAGAATTCTCATGCACTTGCACTTAATTTCTCCAAATATTGATATCTTATATCAGTACGGTACAAATATTAGCTAATGAATCAATATTAAAATTTTCGCAATAACCAGAGACCATACTTTATTCAGATTTCCTTAGTTTTTGCTAAATCACCATCCCTCATACCACACTCCATTTGTCCTCATGTTTTCTTAGGCTCCTCTAGATTGTGACAGTCTTTCACCTTTCCTTGTTGTTGTTGAACTGGAACACTTTGAGAAGTAGAGTATTTTGTAAAATTTTCCTCAGTTGGGACATGTCTGTTGTTTATCTCATGATTGAACTGTTTTTGTGGATTATATACAGAGATATACTGCCATTTTCATTATATCATATAAAGGATAGATAGAATCAACATGATTTATCAGTCTTGGTATCGATCTGATCATCTTTCTGAGGTAGTGTTTGTCAGGTTTCACAATAGTAAAGTGATTCTTTATTATTATTATTTTATTATTATTATTATATTATCATTATTATTTTAAGTTTTTCATATTATATTTTGTAGAAGGAAGTTACTATGTGTATTCCACACGTAAGAGTGGGAAGCTATGCTCACCAACCTGAGGGTAGAATGTATGCACATATTGTTTGAAAATCTTCTACATGGGAGATTTCTCTTCCCTCTCGGTTTGTCTGTTTATTTTTCAAAGATGCTATTTATTTATTTGAGATAGAGAGGAGTGAAAAACCTGTGCTAGAGGGGCAGAGGGTGAGGGAGAAGCCGGTTCCCTGCTGAACAGGTAGCCTTCCTTGGGACCTGGATCATGAACTGACCCTAAGGCAGAAGCTTAACTAACTGAGCCACCCAGGTGCCACTCTTTCTTTCTTTCTTTCTTTCTTTCTTTCTTTCTTTCTTTCTTTCTTTCTTTCTTTCTTTTTTCTTTCTTTCTTTCTTTCTTTTTACTTAATAATAAATTTACTTTTTATTGGTGTTCAATTTGCCAACATACAGAATAACAACCAGTGCTCATCGCGTCAAGTGCCCCCCTCAGTGCCCGTCACACATTCACCCCCATCCGCGCTCTCCTCCCCTTACATCATTCCTAGTTTGTTTCCCAGAGTTAAGAGTCTTTATGTTCTGTCTCCCTTTCTGATATTTCCCACACATTTCTTTTCCCTTCCCTTATTTTTTTTTAAAATTTTTTTAACTTTTATTTATTTATGATAGTCACAGAGAGAGAGAGAGAGGCAGAGACACAGGCAGAGGGAGAAGCAGGCTCCATGCACTGGGAGCCCGACGTGGGATTCGATCCCGGGTCTCCAGGATCGTGCCCCGGGCCAAAGGCAGGCGCCAAACCGCTGCGCCACCCAGGGATCCCTCTTTTCCCTTCCCTTATATTCCTTTCACTATTATCTATATTGAGAACATACAATATTTGTCTTTCTCTGATTGACTTACTTCACTCAGCATAATAACTTCCTGTTCCATTCTCGTTGAAGGAAATGGTGGGTATTTGTCGTTTCTAATGGCTGAGAAAGCCCACCTTTCCTCTGTCTTAATCTTGGGGTCTCCCATGATATGAATGTTATTCTTTTAATAAGTGGCTGAGTTCCGAAGTCTGCCATTGTGGTCCATAACCTTCCTTGTTTTTAAGGCTTCCACTTGGGACAGCATCTCAGTTATAGCATTTTTAACGTTGTCCTGACTAGATTTTAATTCTTTTCTTTCTACAGTAAGGGATTCTCTAGTTTTCTTCTGTGCTCTTTTTCCAGCCCAGATGCTATCTTTATAATCATTGTTTTAAACTGTAGTTAGACATCATATATTTGTATTGATGGACTTCCTGGCTGTGAGTACTACCACATATTATTTTTTGGAGGTGAATTTCACCATCTCATTATTTTTTCCAGAAAAGAAAGAAGGAAGAAAAAGGAAAACGAAGAAAAACTATAACAACTGCCCTCCCAAAATAAAAAACACCAGATGATTTGGCCTGCTTGTTAAAGATTCTAAATTCCAAAATAAGAAACACAATTAAAGTACCATGATAGTAAAAATAATAAATATATAAGGTACATACATAAAAATTAAAATAAGGCAATTAATAAAAAAGAATCAAAGAAAATAAATGAAAATAAAGCACAAAGTACAAAGGAAGCTGGACCCTACTTTCCAAGCAGAGCTGAAGCTCTGCAGCCTCTGTGGTCCAACACCTTGGGGGCAGTGAGTGGTCTGTGCGGGGTCTGGGGATTGGCCATGGCGCTGATTCTCAGGTGCACTTCTACCTGGGAGATGCATCTGCGGGGTCAGAGGCGGGGTGAGAGTCAGCTTGTCTGGTCTCCAGCAGGCAGCGCTGTGCTGCTCCCTCAGACCAGGCCCAGATGGGCGGGATGCGGGTGGGGTCTCTGGGTCCTCTGGCTCTGGGGCTGAGCATCCTGCCACCCAGGCTGCAGGGGGCTCCACAGAAGAGCCCCCAAGCCCCCGGGTCTCTGCCGCTTCTCTCAGAATCTTGTGTTCACTCTACCTGCGTCCGAGCTTCTTTTGGTTTTGTTTTTTTATCTCAGACTGTTGTGCCCAAGATTGCGAATCCGAGAAACCTCCGAGAAGCCAACACTGATGCAAACACACGAGGGTTTATTTACCACCTCGAGCTTGTGTCCAAGTACACCCGACAGAGCAGAGCAGGGACTTGGACCCTGAGGTGGGTTTTAGCTTAGTTTTAAGGGCTGATCTTGGGGACCTCCAGAACGGCTGGAGCAATTCCTCAAGTTCTGTTTACATTTTGATATGGGGCCTTCAAGGGCATTGAGCTCTGTTCCCATTCTAATAGGGGCTTCCTGCCCTTGGCCTGGGCTCAGTTTTGATTCAATAGTGGGGATTTCTATGACATTAAGCTGTAAAAATAAAAGGTTCCACACCTGGAAGGGGGACGTCACACTGTCCCTATATGCTGAAGATGCGTAACTAGAAACAGGCAACCCCAGAGCCTCCACCAAAACTTGTTAGAACTAAGGAGTGAGTTCAGTAAAGTCACGGGACACAAACTGACCCTACAGAGCAGAGTACCCTTGCTGTGTCCCGACAATGAGCACTCAGGAAGCAAAGGAAGGACGTGAAGGTCTTCTCAGGAGCATCAAGGAGAATAAATAATGAGACTGAGCCAAAGGAGCACAAGACTTGTGCACTGAGCCATACCAGGCTCTGGGAGGCTGTCCTAGACTCGTGGGGTGGGTGCCTCATCTTGTGAAAATGTCCACAGTTCCTGAAGCCACCCTCAGTTTCAATGTCATTCCTATCAAAATCATGGTGGCAGACCTTAGAAATAGGAAAAAAAAACCATAACATCCATCCTCCTCAACAAATAACCCTGGACAGCAAATCAGTATTGGAGAAGCAGGACAGAGTGAGACACAGCACTTTCCTATTTCCCCTGTTATGTCCCCACCCCTCCAGCGACTCTCAGTTCATTTCCTATCATTTAGAGTCTGTGTTTCCTGCATCTGTTTTGATCTTATTTGTCTTTCCTTCCATTCAGAATAGTTCATCTGCTTTGCTTCTTTAATTCCACCTATGAATGACACCACACGGTCATTCTCTTTCCCGAGTGACTTACTTCACTTAACATGATCCCTTTAGTTCTCTCCACATCATTGCAAATGGAAAGATTTCCTTCTCTTTGATAGCTGAGTACCATTTCTCTCTCTATGACCATCATCTATCTCCCATCCTCTCTATCCATCATCTGCCTCAGGGCACCGAGGTCCTCCCACAGTGTGGCTACTGTGGGTCGAGCTGCGGTGGACATTGGGGTGCAGTTGTCCCACGTCTCACTGCATCTTTATCTTTGGAGTGAGCTCCAGGCCGTTCACCTGCTGGTCGCAGGGCGGCTCTATTTGTAACTTCCTGAGGGGCCTCCACACTGTTTCCAGGGTGGCTGCACCAACCCGCGGTCCCGCCCACAGTGGAAAAGTGTTGAGTGAGTTTTGCAGGACGTGTTAAAACTCTGGTTCACATTTCATTTCGCGTCCTGTGGGCTCCAATTCCTTGTCCTTAAGTATTTCTGGGGAAACCGGGTGTTGGGCTCCTTTTCAGTGAGATGTTTCCGAAGCTGGAGCCTGAAAGGAGGCGGGTGGGGACTATGGAGCATCTTCTGCCTCCTGCACAGACTCCTGCAGCGCCTTAGTGTCCCGCAGGGGGCGCTCGATCCCAGGCCCCTCCCATGGGGCATGCATGTGCAGTAGGCCTCCTCTCCCTGCACTAACTGCCTGTGCTGGGGAGGCCTGAGGGGGACGTGGGGACGCGTCTACGCTGATGAGCTGCAGCCTCCACAGGACCTGCGGGAAGTCTTCAGGGGGAAATTGGGTCGCATTCATGCTGACAGGAGCCCCGGTCTCCTCAGGAATCACGGTGAGGCTTTAGGAAGATGTGGGCCCGCATCCACCCTAACGGGAGCCCCTGGGCCGCCTCAGGAACTGCGGGGAGTCTTCAGGAAGATGTGGGCTCACATCCACAATGACAGGAGCCCTGAGCCACCTCAGGACCCGCGGGGAGGTTTCAGGAAATTGTGGGCCCGGATCCATGCTGACAGGAGCCCCAGAGCAGCCTCAGGACCCGCGGGGAGGCTTCAGGAAGATGTGGTGTCAGGTCCACTCTGGCAGGAGCTCCCAGGCCCCTCAGGACATAAGTTGAGGCTTCTGGAAGCTGGGGGCCTCATTCATGGTTACAGGAGCCCCGGCCTCCTCAGAAACCTCAGTGACGCTTCGGGAGGACTTGAGGCCACATGGACACAACAGGACGCTGACTTCCTCAGGACCCCCAGTGTAGACTTGGGGAAACATGGGGATGCGTCCATGGGGACAGAAGTCCCCAGCCTTGTCAGGGCCTGTGGTGAGGCCTGAGAAAAATGTGGGTGCCGCATCCACACTGACAGGAGTCTCCAGCCCTATCAAACCCACTGTGAAGGTTTGGGAAGATTATGGGCCACATCCATGCTGACAGGAGCCCCCAGCTTCCTCAGGTCTTATGGTGAGGCTTGAGGAAAATGTGGGGCCACGTCAACCCTGACAGGAACCCCGTCCTCCTCAGGACCAGCACTTTGGCTTCAGGACACATGGAGTTTAGGATTTGGGGTTAGGGTTATGGTTAGTGTTAGGGTTGGGCTTAGGTTTGCAGTTAGGGTTAGGGGTTAGGGTGTGAGTTAGAGTTAGGTTTTAGGGTGAGGGTTTGGTTTATAGTTAGGTCTAGGTTTAGAAATAGGGCGAGAGTTAGGGTTAGGATAGGGGTTAGAACTAGGGTTAGGGTTACTGTTTGGTTAGGGTTTAGGGTTAGGGACAGGTCAGGGTCAAGGTACGGTTTTGGAAGAGGGTAAGAGATACATTTAGGGAGTGGGTTAGGGGTTAGTTTTACGGTACGGGTTAGGGTACAGTTTCGGGTATGAGATAGGATTAGTATTAGAGGGTTAGGGTTAGGGTACAGGTTAAGGTCAGGAATAGGATTTGAGTACATTAAGTTAAGTTTAGGTTTAGAGGTTAGGGTTAGGGTTAGATTTAAGGTAGCGGTCAGGGTTAAGGGTTTAGAATAGGTTTAGGAGTTAGGTTGAGGTTTGGCAGGAAGGTTCTTTGAATGTGTTTTGGTCTTGGGGTTTGTGTTTGGTTTTCGATTAGTGATAGGTCTTGTTTAAGGTTTAGGTTAACATTAGGCTTAAGTGTAGTGTTAGGGTTATATCTGTGTATGGTTAGAGTTTGGGTCTTGGCATGTGCCTGCAGTGGGACTCCTAGTATCTTGGGCAGTTTAGTTTTATGCACTCTATTTAGGTTTAGGGTTCAAAGATAGCCTGACTCCACCAAGTCAGTGGCTTCCCCAGAGAATCAAAATCCAGGCCTCTGTTGTGGTCAGTTAGACATGGCAGGCTTCTCCTGAGCTGAGCTAAGACGGGGATTTGTGACTCTAAAGACTCTTTATTTGATTTTCAGTTGCCTTTCTGATTTTATCTCTTGTGCGCACATGTTTCATCAATACTATCAATTATTATTTTAAAGTTTTACTTGAATTCCTCTTTGTAAACACAGTATGATATAGTTTCAGGTTTACCACATACTGATTCATCCCTAGGATACAACGCTGGTACTGGTCACAGGTGCCCTCCACTATCCCCATCGCCTGATTCCCCATCCCCCTCACCTTCCTCTAGTATTTATTAGTTTATTCTCTTGGGTTAATAGTGTGTTTTTTTATTTGCTCTCTCATCCCCCCCCTCTGCCCCATTTTCAGTTTGTTTGGTTTCTTAAAATACACATGTGAATGCAATTGTATGATATTTGGTATATGTCTTCCTCTGACTGAGTTCATTTAGCATAAGTCCTTTCTCCTTCTCCCACGTCATTGTAAATGGCTTCATTTCATCCCTTCTGATGACCGAGTGATGTCGCAGTGTGTATATTAACCACATCGTCTCTGCCCATTTATCTGTCGATGGACATCTGGGCTCTATACACAGTTTCACTGTTGTTAACAACGCTGCTACCAACACTGGGCTGCGTGTTCCTCTTCTAATCTACTAAACTACTTTTGTATCCTCGGGGTAAATACCTAGCTGTGCAATTTTGGAATCATAGGGTAGCTGTATTTTTAACTTCTTCTTTTATATTTTTTTATGATAGTCACAGAGAGAGAAAGAGAGAGAGGCAGAGACACAGGCAGAGGGAGAAGCAGGCTACATGCACCGGGAGCCCGATGTGGGATTCGATTCCGGGTCTCCAGGATCAGGCCCTGGGCCAAAGACAGGCGCCAAACCACTGCGGCAACCAGGAATCCCCTATTTTTAACTTCTCGAGGACCCTCCAGACTGTTCCACAGTGGCTGCAACTTTACTTATGTATTCATGAGAGACAAAGAGAGGCAGAGGTATAGACACAGGGAAATTGAGGCTCCATGCGAGGAGCCTGATGTGGGACTTCATTCCCCAAGACCCCGGGATCATGACCTGAGCCAAAGCACATGCTCAACCACTGAGGCACCCAGGTGCCTTGCTGATTCAATTCCTTTGCTAGTTATGGGTCTGTTCACATTTTCTATTTCTTCCTATTTCAATTTTACTCATTTGCACATTTCTGGGGATTTGTCCATTTCTTCCAGGTCTCCCAGTATGTTAGCATATAATCTTTCATAGTATTCCCTTATAATTGTCTAATTTTTCTGGTGTTGATTGTCATCTCTCTTCTCTCATTTGTGGTTTTATTTATTTAGGTCTTTTCTCTTTTCTCGTTGATAAGGCTGGCTAGGGCTTGATCCATTTTCTTAATTATTTTGAAGAACCATCTCTTTGTTTTGTTATTCCATTCTACTGCTTAGTTGTTTCTGTATTGTTTATTTCTCCTCTCATCTTTATTTTCCCCTCTTCTATAGGCATTAGGCTTTGTTTGCTATTCCTTTTCCAGCTCCTTAAGGTGTAGGGTTAGGCTGTGTATTGGAGACTTCTTCTTTCTTGAGGTAGGCCTGTATTGCTATGTACTTCCCTCTCAGGACTTCCTTTGCTACATCCCAGAGGTTTGGAGAAACATGTTTTCATTTTCATTTGTTTTAAATTTCCTCTTTAATTTTCTGGTTGCTCTATTCATTCTCTAGTAGGATGTTCATAATCTCCACGTATTTTTGGTCTGTCCAAATTTTTTCTTACTGTCAGCTTCGAGTTTCATAGCGTCGTGGTCCAAAAATGTACAGGGTGTGATATCAACCTTCTTGTACCTGTTGTACCTGTTGAAGGCTGATTTGTGGGCCATGATATGATCTGTTCTGGAGAATGTCCCATGTGCACTTGAAAGGAATGTATATTCTGCTTTAGGATGAAATGTTCAAACTATATCTGTTGAGTCCCTGTGGTCTAGTGTGTCAAAGCTATTTTCCCCTTGTTGATTTTCTGTATAGATGATCGGTCCATTGCCATAAGTGGGTGTTAAAATCCCCTGTCATTGTATTATTATCAGTGACTTTCTGTATGTTTGTTGTTAATTGATTTCTATATTTGTTGTTGGCAGCATAAATATTTAGTTGTTTGAACATATTTTTAAAAATAAATTTAATTTTTATGGTGTTGAATTTACCAACAAACAGAATAACACCCTGTGCTCATCCCTGCAAGGGCCCCCATCAGTGCCCTTCACCCATTCACCCACACCCCCCGCCCTCCTCCCCGTAAGGCATCCCTAGTTCCCTTCTCAGAGTTAGGAGTATTTATGTTCTGTCTCCCTTTCTGATATTTCCCACACGTTTCTTCTCCATTCCCTTAAATTCCCTTTCACTATTATTTATATTCTCCAAATGAATGAGAACATAAACTGTTTGTCCTTCTCTGATTGACTTTCTTTAGTCAGCATAATACCCTCCAGTTTCATCCACATTGAAGCAAATGGTGGGTATTTGTCATTTCTAATGCCTAAATAATATTCCATTTTATACATAAACCTCATCTTCTTTACACTTTCATCTTTCCATGGACACCAAGGCTCCTTCCACATTTTGGCTATTTTGGACGTTCTGTTATAAACATCAGGATGCAGGAGCCCCGGCGTTTCCTTGCATCTGAGTCTTTGGGGTATATTCCCAAAAGTGCAATTGCTGGGTCGTCGGACAATTCAATTTTTATCTCTTTGAGGAACCTCCACTCACAATATTAATTCTGCCAATCCATGAGTATGGAATATATTTTTCCATCTTTTTGTGTCTTCTTCAATTTCTTTCAGAGGCGTTCTACAGTGTTTATGGTTGAGATCCTTTACTTCCTTGGTTAGGTTTATTCCTAGGTATTTTATGCTTTTGGGTGCATTTGTAAATGAGATTGCCTCCTCAATTTTTATTTCTTCAGCCTCATTGTTAGTGTATTGAAATGCCATTGATTTCTAGGCATTGATTTTGTATCCTGCCATGCTACCAAATTGCTGTATGAGTTCTAGCAATCTTGGGGGGGAGGCTTTTTGGTTTTCTAGGTAGAGTATCATGTCATCGGCGAAGAGGGAGAGGTTGACTGCTTCTTTGCCAATTTGAAATGCCTTTATTTCTTTTTGTTGTCTGATTGCTGAGGCTAGGACTTCCAGTACTATGTTGTATAGCAGTGGTGAGAGTGAACATCCCTGTCTTGTTCCTGATCTTAGGGGAAATGCTCCCAGTGCTTCCACATTGAGAATGATATTTGCTGTGGGCTTTGCGTAGATGGCCTTTATGATGTCGAGGAATGTTCCCTCTATCCCTACGCTCTGAAGTGTTTTGATCAGCAATGGATGCTCTATTTTGTCAAATGCTTTCTCTGCATCTAATGAGAGGATCATATGGTTCTTGGTTTTTCTCTTGCTGATATGATGAATCACAGTGATTGTTTGACAAGTGTTGAACTAGCCTTGTGTCCCAGGGATAAATCCTACTTGGTCATGGTGATTAATTTTCTTAATGTACTGTTGGATCCTATTGGCTAGTATCTTGTTGAGAATTTTTGCATCCATGTTCATCACGGATATTGGTCTGTAATTCTCCTTTTTGGTGGGGCCTTTGTCTGGTTTTGGAATTAAGGTGATGCTGGCTTCATAGAAAGAATTTGGAAGTACTCCATCTCTTTCTATCTTTCCACACAGCTTTAGTAGGAGAGATGTGGTTTCTTCCTTAAACGTTTGATAGAATTCCCCTGGGAAGCCATCTGACCCTGGACTTTTGTGTCGTGGGAGGTTTTGGATGACTGCTTCAATTACCTCCCTGGTTATTGGCCTGTTCAGGTTTTCTATTTCTTCCTGTTCCAGTTGTTAGTTTGTGGCTTTCCAGGATTGCGTCCATTTCTTCTAGATTGCCTAATTTTTTGGCGTATAGCTGTTCATAATATGTTTTTAAAATCGTTTGTATTTCCTTGGTGTTGGTAGTGATCTCTCCTTTCTCATTCATGATTTTATTAATTTGAGTCTTCTCTATCTTCTTATTAATCTGGTTGGCTAATGGTTTATCTATCTTATTGATTTGTTCAAAGAACCATCTCCTGGTTCTGTTGATCTGTTCCACATTTCTTATTGTCTCGATTTCCTTGAGTTCTGCTTGAATTCTAATTAAGTCTCTTCTTCTGTTGGGTGTAGGATATATCTGTTGTTTCTTTCTAGCTCCTTTATGTGTAAGGTTAGCTTTTGTATTTGAATTCTTTCCAGTTTTTGATTGGATGCTTGTATTGCGATGTATTTCCCCCTTAGGAATGCTTTTGCTGCATCCCAAATATTTTGAACGGTTGTATGTTCATTCTCATTAGTTTCCATGTATCATTTTAATTCTTCCTTAATTTCCTGGTTGACCCTTTCATCTTTTAGCAGAATAGTCTTTCACCTCCACGTGTTTGAGGCCCTTCCAAACTTATTGTTGAGATTTAGTTCTAATTTCAAGGCATTATGCTCTGAGAATCTGCAGGGGATGATCCCAGTCTTTTGGTATCGGTTCAGACCCGATTTGTGACCCAGTATGTGGTCTATTCTGGAGAAAGTTCCATGGGCAATTGAGAAGAATGTGTATTCAGTTGAGTTTGGATGTAAAATTCTGTATATATCTGTGAAATCCATCTGGTCCAGTGTATCATTTAAAGATCTCATTTCTTTGGAGATGTTGTGCTTACAATAACTATCAAGTATAAAATGGGCTAGATTGAAGTCACCAAGCATAAGATAAGTATTATCTAAGTATTTCTTCACGTTTGTTATTAATTGGTTTAAATATTTGGCAACTCCCACATTTGGGGCATATATATTGAGGTTCGTTAAGTCCTCTTGTTGGATAGATCCTTTAAGTATGATGTGTCTCTCTTCATCTCTCATTTCAGTCTTCGGGGTAAATTTTAGTTTATCTGATATAAGGATGGCTACCCCTGCTTTCTTTTGAGGACCGTTTGAATGGTAAATGGTTCTCCAAACTTTTATTTTCAGGCTGTAGGTGTTCTTCTGTCTAAAATGAGTCTCTTGTAGACAGCAAATAGATGGATCCTGCTTTTTTATCCAGTCTGAAACCCGGCGCCTTTTGATTGGGTCATTAAGCCCATTCACGTTCAGAGTTACTATCGACAGATATGAGTTTAGTGTCATCATGATATCTCTTCAGTCCTTGTTTCTGTGGATTGTTCCACTGAACTTCTTCTTAAAGGGGAATTTTAAGAGTCCCCCTTAAAATTTCTTGCAGAGCTAGTTTGGAGGTCACATATTCTTTCAGTTCCTGCCTGTCTTGGAAGCTCTTTATCTCTCCTTCCATTTTGAATGAGAGCCTTGCTGGATAAAGTATTCTTGGTTGCATGTTCTTCTCATTGAGGACCCTGAATATATCCTGCCAGCCCTTTCTGGGCTGCCAGGTCACTGTGGAGACATCTGCCGTTTCCCTAATGCTCTTCCCCATAAACGTCAGGGATTTCTTGTCTCTTGCTGCTTTAAGGATCCTCTCTTTATCTTTGGAATTTGCAAGCTTCACTATTTAATGTCGAGATGTTGGACGCTTTTTATTGATTTCATGGGGGTATCTCTCTATTTCCTGGATCTGAATGCCTGTTTCCATTCCCAGATTAGGAAAGTTTTCAGCTCGGATTTGTTCAAATACATATTCTGGCCTTCTGTCCCTTTCGGTGCCCTTGGTACCCCCAATTACACATAGGTTTTTCTTCCTTAGGCTGTCGTTTATTTCCCTTAATCTGTCTTCCTGGTCTCTTAATTGTCTGTCTCTGTTTTCCTCGTTTCCCTCTTTGCCATCAACTTGTCTTCTATGTCACTCACTCGTTCTTCCACCTCATTAACCCTCGTCGTTAGGACTTCTAGTTTGGTTTGCATCTCATTCAATTGATTTTTACTTTCTACCTGATTGGATCTAAATTCTGCAGTCATGAAGTCTCGTAAGTCCTTTATGCTTTTTTCTAGAGCCACCAGTAGCTGTATAATAGTGCTTCTGAATTGGCTTTCTGACATTGAATTGTAATCCAGAATTTGTAACTCTGTGGGAGTGAGGATTGTTTTTGATTCTTTCTTTTTGTGGTGAGGTTTTCCTTCTGGTCATTTTGCTCAGTGCAGAGTGGCCAAAAACAAGTTGAATTTAGAAAAGGAGAAAAAGAGTAGAGAGAAAGAATGAAAGAAAAGAGAAAAAGAAAAAAGAAAAAAGGAAGAAAATAGGAAAAAAGAGAATAAAAGAGAAAGAAAAAGACAGGGGGAGAAAAAGGGTGGGGGAAGCCATCAGAATTTAAAAAAATTTGGGGGAGTATCTTCTGATTCTGTATACTTTAAGTCCCTTGACATCCCTTGGAACTTGTCCGTCTAGCTGGTCTTCTGTGGGTGGGGGGCTTGTTGTGCTGATTTTCAGGTGTTAGCCCTTGGGGCAGCTCCTCTCCCCCTGCCTGGTGTAGCGCTCAGTGGGGGTTGTTTACCCCGTGAAGCCCAAGGAGGAACAACCCCAGTGACCGTGGCCAGGTCTAAAAACGGTATTCAACCCCCACAGTAATTCCAGAGCAGTCCATCTGCAGGGCCTGGGGGCCCGGGGTGGGGCTGCTGATCTGCGGAGCTCTTGGCAGGAGCATCCTTACTGTCCTGGGCCCTCCGGGCCTCTGCCTGTCCCGGGGGAGGCCAAATCCTGGGCTGTGTCCCAGCGCCCTGTTCTCCGGAGCCTGTGCTGTTGGATTCTCGTTCCCAGCCATGCAGCCACCTCTCCATGTAGCTGCCGCCCAAGCCCCTGTGAGCTGCCCCAGGAGCTACTTCCTCTGCCCTAGGCCCCGCCACCTAGCTGCTCCCAGGGACCCGCAACCCCCTCCGCACAGAGCCACCACCCGAGCCCCTCAGAGCTGTTCCTGGGTCAATCCATGTGCCCTGCAGCCCTTAAGGAGCTAGGTGCACTCTCCTGGGAGTGTCCCATGGAGCCCGACGGTATCTCTGCCCTCCTGGGGTACTGCTCTGAATCCTTGTGGGCGCCATTCCACCCTGGAAGATTGGTGCAGCTCCTCCTCTCTGATACAGAGCTCTCCTGACTGGGGGACACTCACCCTGGCCTTATCCCGGCTCCTCGTGGGGCCTCTCCCCCTTGGATGTCTTTTGTTTCTTTAGTTCTTTTTCCCATCTTCCTACCTTGATAGAAGCATGAACTTTTCTCACTGTAGCATTCTATCTGGTCTCTGTTTAAATCTCAGGTTGAATTCCTAGATTTTCAGGATGATTTGAAGGTTATCTAGGTAATTTGGTGGGGACAGGTGATTTGGGGACCCTTCTCTTCCGCCATCTTGCCCCTCCTCCTATATGTTGCCTTTTAGCTTTGGTTGTTTCCTTCACTTTGCAGAAGCTTTTCAATTTGATGAAGTCCCAATATTATTTTTGCTTTTGTTTCCCTCACCTCAGAGGCATATCTAGAAATAAGATCCAATTGCCAATGTCAAAGATGTTGCTGCCTATCTTTTCTTTTTTGTATGGTTTCAGGTCTCACATTTGGGTCTTTCATTCATTTTGAATTTATTTATTTTTCTTTTTTTAAATATTTTTTTAAATTTTTCATTTATTTATTATTGTCACAGAGAGATAGAGAGAGAGGCAGAGACACAGGTAGAGGGAGAAGCAGGCTCCATGCACCGGGAACCCGATATGGGATTCGATCCCGGGTCTCCAGGATCGGGCCCTGGGCCAAAGGCAGGCGCCAAACCGTTGCGCCACCCAGGGATCCTGAATTTATTTTTTATATATATGCTGTAAGAAAGTGGTCCAGTTTCATTCTTTTGCATGTGGCTGCCTAGTTTTCCAAACACCATTTGTTCTTATCCAGGGGTCAGGGTTAGGGTTCGTTGAAGAGACTGTCTTTGTGCTTTGGATATTCCTTCCTGCTTTGTTGTCGATTAATGGATCATAGAGTTACAGGTTTGTATCTGGTTTCGGCTTTCCATTCTGTTCTTTTGATCTAAGCGTCTCCTGTTGGGAGATCCTTGATTGCTGATTCAATTTCTTTGCTGGTTATCTGTCTGTTCAAGTTTCTTATTTCTTCCTTTTTCATTTTGCTATGTTATATATTTCCAGGAATTGATCTATTTCTTCCAGGTTCTAGGTTGCTGGCATATAATTTTTCATAATGTTCTCTTATAATCGTTTGTATTTCTCTAGTGTTGGTTGTTATTTCTCTTTTCTCATTTGTGATTTTATTTGGGTCCTTGCTCATCTTTTTATCTTTTTCTTTTTAAAAGATATTATTTATGTATTCATGAGAGACACAGAGAGGCAGAGCTATATGCAGAGGGAAGTTGAGGCTCTATGTGGGGAGCCTGATGTGGGACTTGATTCCCCAGGACCCCAGGATCATGACCTGAGCCAAAGCACATGCTCAACCACTGAGGCACACAGTTGCCTTGCTGATTCAATTCCTTTGCTAGTTATGGGTCTGTTCACATTTTCTATTTCTTCCTATTTCAATTTTACTCATTTGCATATTTCTTGGCATTTGTCCATTTCCTCCAGGTCTCCCAGTATGTTAGTGTATAAGCTTTCATAGTATTCCCTTAAAATGGTCTTATTTTTCTGGTGTTGATTGTGATCTCTCTTCTCTCATTTGTGGTTTTATTTATTTAGGTATTTTCTCTTTTCCAATTGAGAAGTGTGAGTAGGGCTTGATCCATTTTCTTAATTGTTTTGAAGAACCGACCCTTTGTTTTGTTATTCCATTCTACTGCTTTGTTGTTTCTGTATTGTTTATTTCTGCTTTCATTTTTTCCCCTCTTCTATAGCCTTTAGGCACTGTTTGCCATTCCTTTTCCAGCTCCTTAAGGTGTAGGGTTAAGCTGTGTATTGGAGACTTCTTGTTTCTTGAGGTAGGCCTGTATTGCTATGTTCTTCCCTCTTAGGACTACCTTTGCTACATCCCAGAGGTTTGGAGAAACATGTTTTCATTTTCATTTGTTTTAAATTTCCTCTTTAATTTCCTGGTTGCTCCATTCATTCTCTAGTAGGATGTTCATAATCTCCACGTATTTTTGCTATGTCCAAATTTTTTCTTACTATCGACTTTGAGTTTCATAGTGTCCTGGTCCGAAAATGTATAGGGTGTGATATCAACTTTCTTGTACCTGTTGTACCTGTTGAGGGCTGATTTGTGGGCCATGATATGATCTGTTCTGGAGAATGTCCCATGTGCACTTGAAAGGAATGTGTATTCTGCTTTAGGTTGAAATGTTCAGACTATATCTGTTGAGTCCCTGTGGTCCAGTGTGTCAAGGCTACTTTTCCCTTGTTAATTTTCTGTATAGACGATCGGTCCATTGCCATAAGAGGTTGTTAAAATCCCCTGTCATTGTATTATTATCAATGAGTTTCTTTATGTTTGTTTTTAATTGGCTTCTATATTTAGGTACTCCCATGTTGACAGAAATAAATATTTAGTTGTTTGTTCATGATAGAGAGTCTTTTTAATTATGAAATAATGCCCTTCTTCATCACTTCTTACAGTATTTGTTCTTTCTTTTTTGAAATATAAATATTTTATTTATTTATTCATGAGAGATACACAGAGAAGCAGAGGCAGAAACATAGGCAGAGGGAGAGGTAGGCTCCCCAAAGGGAGGCTGATCCTGGGATCACAGGATCACACCCTGAGCCGAAGGCAGATGCTCAACTACTGAGCCACCAGATGTCCCCCAGGGTTTGGTTTCAAATCTCATTTGTCTTATATAAGTATGGGTCCTCCAGCTTTTGTTTGATATCCATAGCGTGGTAGATGATTTTCCCTCCCCTGTCAATCTGCTGGTGTCTATAGGTCTAACGTGAGCATCTTGTAGGCAGCATACAGATGGATCTTGTTTTTCTAATAACGATTTTATTTATGAGAAAGAGAGAAAGAGAGAGAGAGAGAGAGAGAGGCAGAAAATTAGGCAGAGAGAAAAGCATACTCCCCACCAGGAGCCCAATAAGGGACTCGATCCCAGACTCCAGAATCACAGCCTGAGTCAAAGGCAGATGCTCAACCACTTGAGCCACCCAGGCATCCCGGATCATGTGTTTTAAGCCACTCTGATACCCTATATCTTTTGATTGAAGCATTTAGTCTATCAGCATTCAGAGTGATTATTCAAAGATATGAACTTTGTGCCTTTGTGTTACCGGAAGAGTTGATGTTTCTGGTGACGTTCTCTGGGCCTTTCTAGTCTTTGTTGCTTTTGTTCTCTTTTTTTCCCCCACTAGAAGAGTCCCTCTTAAAATTCCTTACTGGAATGTTTAAGTGGTCATGAACTCCTTTATATTTTGCCTGTCTGGGATAATTGTTCTCTCTCCTTCTCTCCTGAATGACACCCTTGCTGAAGCAAGAATTCATACAAATTCGATTCCAATAAAAAGAAATTTAAAAACATAAAATGAATTTTTGATCTTATGATTGAGGAAAATGGCATTTAGGAGGAAAAAAGAAGCTGAAAGAGAGGAGGACAGATTTCTCCATCTGTAGTCTTCACAGGGACATGATGACCTTTCCAAGGAGAGGCCTCCCCTCCGTAGGATGCTTCCTTCCCCTCTGTGCTCCTTGTTGGAACCCAGCAGACACATCTCTGTGCCTCCAGCACCTCTGCAGTCGTGGTTTGTTGCATCTTCCAAGTATCCTATTTGGGACCACAGCATCGTGTATAGAATCACCCGGGTGGTGTTAGACAACATTGGGGGGATTCCGACTTTTGTTGGTTTTGTGGTGTGTGTGTCTCTATCACATGCAGCTATCATATGCATGTATTGGATCCTCTGGCTGGGTCACCCAAATGCCAAAACGGTTGGCACATCATTTCTGGTGCTGGCGCTGGGCAGATAGCTAGGCTCTCCTGGCATACCCAGGGCTCGCTCGTGCAGTGACTTTCCGCTGGAGGGATAGCTGAGCTGGAAGGTCCGTCTTGGCCATATTCTCATGTGCGGCAGTGGGTCGTGCCATGCGCTGGCTGCTTATCTTCTCCCGGATGCCTCTCCAGCAGGGAGCTAGACCTCGGTGCCACCCTGGGGGGAGCTCCTGAGGAGCTGGGTGCCCATGACGGGGAGCGCAGGGGCTCCCTGTGTGTGGGAGTTGGGGTGGGGATGGGGCTGTGGTTCCTCGGTCTGCTGTGCTGCCTAGCCTTCAGGCCGAGCCCCATGCTCACCCAGCCCCTACTCACTCGGGCAAGGAGGGTGCCCTCCACACTCTGGTGTGAGAGATCCCACACCACAAGGTGTGCATGCTGAGTCCACCTAGTGAGGGTGGCTCAGGTGTGTGAGCTGCAAGTGTGGGACCAAAGAAATTTTACAAAAATCTCCTAGCCCTGGACAAGCAGTGCAGGACTGTTTCCATTTTGTGCTACACCCGCCATCCCCAGGATGACCCCCACATGACCTGCTTATGGCTTAAGGCACTGCCCCAACCTAGTCAGGCCACTGGGCTCACCCTAATCAGAAATCAGCTCATAACAATGTAACCCTGCTTTGTGCCCCCCAAAACTGTGCCCCGATTCTGACCAAAGTAATACGCCAGCTCAAGTGGATACTGTAGGGTAAGGTGTAATTCAATCGGCCACCTGCGTGTGAACCGACATGACTGTGCAACTTTCTGCATATGCATGTGCACTGGCCCCTATAAAGCTACTACGCCTTTTAGTCTCGGGGTCCAAGTCCCTGCACCTCTGTGTCGGGTGCACGTGGACACAAGCTCCAGCTTGTAAAGAAAGCCTTGGGAGTTTGCATCGGTGTTGGCTCCTCGGTGGTTTCTTGGATTCACAATCTTGGGCACAACACAAGGGACTGCTGTCCTGACATCCCTTCCAGGGCCATGCTGACCACCGTTCAGGCCCTCTCTGCCCCAGGCACACAGGCACGGGGATGATGTGTGGAGGAATTGCCCCGGAACCCAGCCAGCCCCTGCCCCCTGGACAGAGGGAGCACAGACCTCCGGGTGGCTTTGCACAGACCCTGGTGACCTGAGGCTTCCTGGCTGTCACTCTGTCCCACCCCTCCTGGCCTGCGGGGCACAGCCTGAGTCCCAGTAAATTCTGTCAGGTCCTGACCCTGGCGTCTGGCCGCCCCTGCAAGGCACATGGGGAAGTCGGCTGTGTGTGCATGGCAGCGCCCCTGCAGGGGCTGGTGGGGCCTGGGTTGTGCCCCCTCTTCCTCTCTGGGGGTCTCTCTAAGCTCCATGCACAGTTTTCTGGGAGACACAGAAATGGGCTGGCTGTGTATTTTCCCACCACAACACTTTATTTACTTTCTATAGCAAATGGGCTCAGAGCCGAGGCTGCGTGCCTTCCCTGGGGAGGGAGATCATTCTGTCCTTTAGGGGAGGGCACGTATGACATGGGTTGGGGGGGCGGGTGCTGGAGTCCCCCACCTGTGAGCATGTGTGGAATCCAGGTGGGGACATGTGTCCTGAGGTTTTAGCCTGAGAGACGGTTCTTAGGACAGCAGAGCTGACCTGGACCTACAGCCCATGGGCTCCTGTGATGGGTCCTCGAAGGGCACTTGGTCCCCGGCCTCAGGGTCCTTGGGGCCCCAGCACCTGGACCAGCCTGCCTCCTGGTGTGGGTGCGGGTGGGGCCCACCGGTCTACCCTTGCCTCCCCACCCTGGGGTGTCCCAGGATCCACAGGGCACCCTAGGTCAGCGACCTGGATCTGTGGGGTATACCCAGGGCCCAAGAGGCCACATCCAGCTGTGAGAGGGCTCGCTCAGCCCGGGGCCAGATTCCAGGGCTGGCCAGGGCCATGGGGGGCTGGATCCTATTAGTCTTTGTGTTGGGCCTGGTGGGGGCTCAAATCAACTCAGCCCCCACAGAGCCCAGGGCCAGGTCAGCACAGGTCCCTATGGGTTAGGGGCTGGTGTCCTGTGCAGGGTGTGCCGCCCTAAATGAGGGACAGTGGGCAGAGGCAGGGCATGATGCATCCTCTGCACCACTCAGGTGCACCCACCCTGTCGGGGGCTCCCTGTCTTTCCTCCTCCCTGCAACCCTTGGGTACTCTATGGGACACCCGGGCTTGTAATGGGATCAGGGTATGCCGAGAACCCCGGGGAGGCTGAGCATGTCCCACAGGGAGCACCTGTACTGGGTCCTTGCTTGGGGTAAATGGTGTGGGGGTAGATGGTGTGGGGGCAAAGTATGATTGTGGTGGAGTGTGGGGATGGTGTAGGGGGTATGGTGTTGTGGTACAGTCTGGGTGGGGTTGTGTGGGGCTGTGTGGGTGTGAGGGGGATGGGGTAGGTGGGATCCCATTTGGCATGATAATGTAGGGGAATGATTTGGGAGTGGGGAATGAGCGGGATGTCGTCGGGGGCCTGTGGACACAGGGTATCTCCTTCCCCTAAGATGCAGAAAGAGACTTCTACAGTTAAAGGCGAACCCAGTCTGGGGTTTCTTGTGACACCTGCCCCTGAGTCTTGGTTTGGACAGTGCAGGGCCCTGGCTGGACTGGGGGCATTATCTGGGGGTCATCATAATTTGTATGTTTTCAAATTGCAAATTGTCTAAAATTAAATGCATAGAATTTAGAAATATATAAAGCACTGAGAGTGGGTGTCACTCTGACCCATCTGACCCTCATGGGATCGATGTGTGTCCTGCTTCAGCCATGGCCATGCTGCTTGGCCCCCAGGTCCAGTTCTTGCTCCCCACGTCCCCCACCCCGTCCCCTGTTTCTCAAGGGGCTGTCCCTCTCCCCTATGGTGTTCGGTTCCCATGGCAACCCCTGGAGTCCCCATCCTACTGGCCTCCTCATCTCTGAGGCCCCAGGGGTGTGGGCACGGTGGTCATCCCCATCACCCTACCATGGAGTGGTGACTTGAATGCTGTTGCTCCCCTGGCCTCAGAGAACCCATTTTCCCTACCCAGAAGCCACCGGGGCCCCGAAGCCCCCTGGCCCAGCAGCCTCACCTGACCCCTAGCAGTCCTAAAACATGATGTGGCTGCCCAACATCCTGTTGACGTCCAGGTCTACCTGCGTGATGTCCTAGGAGGAGACAAGGGCATCCTCCTTCATTTCCTGTGGGAAAACCGGGGAGGAGGAGCAGGTGTCAGGGACACAGACTTGACCTCTCACAAGCTGCCATGCTGGGCAGGCAGCCCTGGGGCCACCATGGGAATGTGTCCTGCCGAAACCTCCTTCCTTCCTCTGGGAGGCCAGGGAAGGCGAGAGTGCCCACCATGCCCGTGGGACCTGTGTGATGGCCTGTGCCCAGCTGTTGTGGGCGGGCAGGTGACTGAGTGTCACCCTGGGTGGGAGGGGATAGGGTTCAGCCCAGGTGGGAGGGGACATGGGGGTGTTGTGCCCAAGATTGCGAATCCGAGAAACCACTAAGGAGCTGACAGCAATGCAAACACACAGGGTTGATTTCCAAACATGAGCTTGCATCCAAGTACACCCAACACAGCGGAGCAGGGACTTGGACCCCGAGGTGGGTTTTAGCTTAGTTTTAAGGGCTTGTCTCGGGGTCCTCCAGAAGGGCTGGAGCAATTCCTCAAGTTCTGTTTACACAAGGTCATTGAGCTCTGTTCTCATTCTAATAGGCACTTCCAGACCTTGACGTGGGCTCAGTTCTTATTCTATTGTGGGGGCTTTCTAGGACATTAAGCTGTAAACTTTTGTTTTTTTTTTCCTGTAACTGAAGTAATGTAAATTTCAGCTCTTCTTCACAGGGGCCTGTGAAGGCTGGATTTGTTCAAACGCTGAACGTAAAGTGGATAGGCCTTCATTTTCTTGGCCTCCTTGCGTCCCTTCCCATCCTATCTAGCTCCTTCACCATTCCCCGGAGCTCCTAAGAGAGCAATTGCAAATGACCTCAGCCTGCAGCCTGGCAGTGTGTGTTGGGGGACAGGCCCAGGGATTTGGGATCAGGAAGATGTGGGGCGCGGGCGTCCCAGTTGTGCAGCGGGATTCGATCCTGCAGGCTCTTATTCCCTAAGGCTGTCTTGACAACTGACTTTGTACATAGAAAACCTCTCCTTTGTCTTTAAAAGTGCAGGAGCGAGTTAAAGCATTTTTTCTCTCCCCATCTGATTGCTCAGATTCCAATCTGAGACATATTTCCTGTTTCCAGGATAATTTACTATCCATAATACTATGGTTAAAATACTCTGACACAAGTAATTCAGAGGGATGAGGGTTTCTCATCTCTTTCTTCACAGCTCAGTCACTCATCAGGAAATGCATCTGTATGGATTTGGAATTAATTGAGAGACATTAGTACCAATGGTCCTATTATTATGTGAAGGATTCTTCCCAGAGATTCTTCCCCTGTTTCAACTGACACTGAAACACTGTGAACTCTTTGGAAGACAAATGTCAAGGAGATAAATGTTATGCATTGCTAATTTTAAATGCACTTGCCATATGGTGTCTATTATAATAGAAGTATTTTTATCTGATTTTTGCTATTTATTAATCGTTCCTGCTTTTCAGGTTGAGGAGGCATTATACATGTTCATAAGTGTTTTTCTTTCCTTCTGATATAAAATTCTTACTTTGTTCCCATCGAAGGAACTCTTTAAGAATAAGGCAAAAGATCATTCAAAGATTCTTAAAATGTCTTCACACTTGAAGCCTGATTCATTTAAGTCAATTTTCAAAATAAATCTTATTTATTAGGAAAAAAACAAAGATTTACAGAGAAATTGAGAAGATAGTACAGAGCATTCGCATACACTTGCACTCAATTTCTCCATTTATTGATATCTTATATTAGTACAGTACAAATATTAGCTCATGAATCAATATTAAAATAGTCGCATTAACCAAAGACCATACTTTATTCAGATTTCCTTAGTTTTTGCTAAGTTACCACCCCTCATATCACATTCCATTTGTCCTCCTGTTTTCTTAGGCTCCTCTCGATTGTTACAGTCTTTCAGCATTTCCTTGTTGTTTTTGAACTGAAACACTTTGAGAAGTAGAATATTTTGTAAAATTTCCCTCAGTTGGGACATGTCTGTTGTTTATCTCATGAGTGAACTGTTTTTGTGGATTATATACAGAGATATACTCCCACTTTCATTATATCATATAAAAAATAGATACTATCTACATGATTTATCAGTCTTGGTATCGATCTGGTCATCTTGCTGAGGTGTTTGTCAGCTTTCTCCGTAGTAAAGTGATTCTTTATTATTTTATTATTATTATTATTATTGTTATCATTATTATTTTAAGTTTTTCATAATATATTTTCTAGAAGCAATTTACTATGTGTATTACACACATAAGAGTGGGAAGCTATGCTCATGAACTTGAGGGTGGAATGTCTACACAAATTGTTTGAAATTATTCTACATGGGAGATTTCTCTTCCTTCTGGATTTGTTTATTTTTCAAAGATGTTATTTAATTATTTGTGAGAGAGAGGAGAGAAAAAGCATGAGCGAGAGGGGCATAGGGAGAGGGAGAATCAGGTTCCCTGCTGAACAGGGAGCCTGACTTGGGACCTGGATCTTGATCTGAGCCTAAGGCAGAAGCTTAACTGAATGACCACCCAAGTGCCACTCTTTCTTTCTTTCTTTCTTTCTTTCTTTCTTTCTTTCTTTCTTTCTTTCTTTCTTTCTTTTTTTTAATAATAAATTTATTTTCTTATTGGTGTTCAATTTGCCAGCATACAGAATAAATCCAAGTGCTCATCCCGTCAAGTGCCCCCCTCAGTGCGCGTCACCCTTTCACCCCCACCCACCGCCCTCCTCCCATTCCAGCACCACTAGTTCATTTCCCAGAGTTTGGAGTCTTTATGTTCTGTCTCCCTTTCTGATATTTCCGACTCATTTCTTCTCCCTTCCCTTATATTCTTTTTCACTATTATCCATATTCCCCAAATTAATGAGAACATACAATGTTTGTCCTTCTCCGATTGACTTACTTCACTCAGCATAATACCTTCCAGTTCCATCCACGTTGAAGCAAATGGTGGGTATTTGTCGTTCCTAATGGCTGAGCAAGGCCCATCTGTTCTCTCTCTTCATCTTGAGTCTCCTATGATATGAATGTTATTGTTTTAATAAGTGGCTGAATTCCCTAAATCTGCCTCTTGGTCCATAACCTTTCTTGTTTTTAAGGCTTCTACTTGGGACTGCGTCAGAGTTATAGCATTTTTAACGTTGGCCTGACTAGGTTTTAGTTCTTTTATTTCTACAGTAAGGGATTCTCTAGTTTTCTTCTGTGCTCTTTTTCCAGCCCAGCAGCTATCTTTATAATCATTGTTTTAAACTGTAGTTAGACATCATATATGTGTATTAATGACTTCCTGGCTGTGAGTAGAACCTCATGTTATTTTATGGAGGTGAATTTCTCAATCTCATTGTTTTTTCCAGAAAAGAATGAGGGAAGAAAAAGAAAAACCAAGAAAAACAATAACAACTGCACTCCAAAAAAAAAAAAAACAAAAACAAAAAAAAACACCAGATTATTTTGGCCTGCTTGTTAAAAGATTCTAAATCCCAAAATAAGAAACACAATTAAAGTGATCCCTGGGTGGCACAGCGGTTTAGCGCCTGTCTTTGGCCCATGGCGTAATACTGGAGACCGGGGATTGAATCCCACGTTGGGCTCCCGGCATGGAGCCTGCTTCTCCCTCTGCCTGTGTCTCTGCCTCTCTCTCTCTCTCTCTGTGACTATCATAAATAAATTTTAAATAATTAAAAAAAGAAACAGAATTAAAATACCATAAAAGTAAAAATAAGAATTATATAAGGTACATATATAAAAATTAAAATAAGACATATAATAAAAAAGAATCAAAGAAAATACATGAATATAAAGCACAAAGTACAAAGGAGGCTAGACCCCACTTTCCAGGCAGAGCTGAAGATGAAGCTCTGCAGCCTCTGTGGTTCCACAACTTGGTGGCAGCGGGTGGTCTTTGTGGGGTCTGGGGATGGGCCATGGCGCTGGTTGTCCAATGCACATCTGCTTGGGAGATGCACCTGCAGGGTCAGAGGCGGGGTGGGCGTCAGCGCCTCTGGCCTCCAGCACGCGGCGCTGTGCTGCTCCCTGAGACTGGGCCAGACGCCGGTGGGGACTTGGGTACTGTGGCTCTGGGGCTGAGCATCCCGCTCCCCAGTCTGCAGGGGCCTTCACAGAAGATTCGCCAAGCCCCCGGGTCTCCGCCGTTTCTCTCCATACCCTGCGTTTATTTTGCCTGTGTTCCAGCTTCTTTTGGTTTTGTTTTTTAATCTCAGACTGTTGTGCCCAAGATTGTGAATCCGAGAAACCAAGAAGCCGACACCGATGCAAACACACGAGGGTTTATTTCCATGCTCGAGCTTGTGTCCAAGTATACCCAACACAGCGGAGCAGGGACTTGGTCCCTGAGGTGGGTTTTAGTTTAGTATTAAGGGCTGGTCTCGGGGACCTCCAGAAGGGCTGGAGCAATTCCTCAAGTCCTGTTTACATTTTGATATGGGGACTTCTTGGGCATTGAGCTCTGTTCTCATTCTAATAGGGGCTTCCTGCCCTTGGCCTGGGCTCTGTTTTTATTCCATTGCTGGGCTTTCTAGGACATTAAGCTGTAAACACAAAGGTTCCACATCTGGAAGAGGGACGTCACACTGTCCCTATATGCTGAAGACATGTACTAGAAACAGGAAACCTGAGAGCCTCCACCAAAACCTGTTAGAACTAAGGAGTGAGTTCAGTAAAGTCACGGGACCCAAACTGACGCTACAGAGCAGAGTAGCCTTGCTGTGTCCTGACAATGAGCACGCAGGAAGGAAATGAAGGACGTGACTCCCTTCTCAGGAGTATCAAGGAAAATAAATAATGAGACTGAACCAAAGGAGCACAACACTTGTGCCCTGAGCCATACCAGGCTCTGGGAGGCCGTCCTGGGCTCGTGGGGTGGGAGCCCCATCTTGTGAAAATATCCGCAGTTCCTGAAGCCACCCTCAGTTTCAATGTCATTCCTATCAAAATCATGGTGGCAGATCTTAGAAATAGGACAAAATTCCCTAACATCCATCCGCCCCCACAAATACCTCAGTATTGGAGAAGCAGGACAGAGCAGGATGCAGCACTTTCCTATTTCAAAGGATGTCACAGAGACACAGGATAAAGCAGTGTGGTTCTCAGGCCCCTGGCTGGCTCCGTCGGTTAAGCATCCGACTCCTGACCTCTCCTCTGGTCCTGATCTCAGGGGTCGTGAGTTTTAGCCCTGGCCTGGGCCATGGACTAGGTGTGGCGCCTACTTAAACAAACCAGACCCTCGGGGGGTGGTCCCGGCATAAGCTGAAAGAGCAAAACAGAGAGTCCAGATGGAAATGTATTCTGATACAACTGATTTTTTTTATCTTAATTTAATTTAACCCAATTAATTAACTTATAATGTATTATACATTCAGAGGAAGAATTCAGGGATTCACCAGTTGGAGATAACAGCAGTCCTCGTGACATCACGTGCCCTTCTTCATGCCGGTCGCCTGTTATCCTCTCTCCCCTCCCCTCCCTTCCCCTCCAGCGACCCTCAGTTTGTTTCCTATCATTAAGAGTCTGTATTTCCTACATCTGTTTTCATCTTATTTGTTTTTCCTTCCAGATGTTCATCTGGTTTGCTTCTTTAATTCCACGTATGAATGACACCACCCGGTCATTCTCTTTCCTGACTGACTTATTTCAATTAACATGATCCCTCTAGTACTATCCACGTCATTGCAAGTGGCAAGATTTCCTTCTCTTTGATAGTTTCATTCCATTCCTCTCTCTATGACCATTATCTATCTCTCATCCTCTTTATCCATCATCTGCCAGAGGGCACTGATGCCCCTCCCACAGTGTGTCTACTGTGGACCCGGCAGCTGTGGACATTGGGGTGCAGGTGTCCCGAGTCTCACTGCATTTATATCTTCGGATTGAGCTCCAGGTCCTGCACTTGCTGGTCGCAGGGCGGCTCTATTTGTAACTTCCTGAGGAGCCTCCACACTGTTTCCAGGGCAGCTGCACCAGCCTGCAGTCCCTCCCACAGTGGAAAGGGTTGAGTGACTTTTGCAGGACGTGGTAAAAGTCTGGTCCACATTTCATTTCGTGTCCTGTGGGCACCAATTCCTTGTCCTTAAGTATTTCTGGGGAAGCCGGGTGTTCGGCTCTGTTTCAGTGAGATGTTTCCAAAACTAACAGGCCATAGCTGGAGCCTGGGAGGAGGCATGTGCGGCCCCGGGAGCCCCCGCTGCCTCCTGCAGGGCCTCCTGCAGTGCCTGAGCCTCCCGCAGGGGGCGCCCGAGCCCAGGCTCCACCCAGGGGGCACGCATGCCCAGTTGGCCTCCTCTGTCTGCACTAAAAGGAGCCTGCCTCTGCTGGGGAGGCCTGAAGAGGACGTGGGTACGCGTCCACCCTGGTGAGCTGCAGCCTCCTCAGGACCCGCGGGCAGTCTTCAGGGGGACATGGGCGGTGTTCATGCTGATAGGAGTCCCGGTTTCCTCAGGACCCGCGGTGAGGTTTCAGGAAGATTTGTGGCAGAATCCACCCGGACAGGAGCCCCTGGGCCATCTCAGGACCCTCGGGGAGGCTTGAGGAAATTGTGGGCCCGCATCACCCTGACAGCAGCCCTTGGGCCCGCATAACCCTGAATCACCCTGATAGGAGCCCCTGGGCCTGCATCACCCTGAAAGGAGTCCCTGGATCCCGATGTGGGTTTCGATCCTGGGTCTCCAAGTTCACCCACTGGGCCAAAAGCAGGAGACAAACCTCTGCGCCACCAGGGATCCCCTATTTTTAAATTTTCGAGGACGCTCCACACTGTTTTCCACAGTGGCTGCACATTTTCACATGCCCACCAGGAGTGTAAGGGGGATCCCCCTTCTCCATAGCCTCACCAACACCTATAGTTTCTTGTGTTGTTAATTTTAGCCATTCTGGCAGCTGTCAGATGTCAGGTGACACATGATTGTGGTTTTGGTTTGCATTTCCCTGATGATGGGTGACGCTGAGTGTCTTTCTGTGTGTCTGGTGGCCATCTGGATGTCTTGTCAGAGACAAAGTACATTCATTTCTTCTGCCCATCTGCAGTTGTATAATTTGTGTTTAGGATGCTGAGATTTATATTTGCTTTATGTATTTTGCATACTAACTCTTTATTGGATGTATTGTTTACAAATATCGCCTCTCATTTTGTTTGTTGCCTTTTAGATTTGGTTTTTCCTTCACTTTGTGGAAGCTTTTCAATTTGATGAAGTCCCAATAGTATTTTTGCTTTTGTTTCCCTCACTTCAGAGGCATATCTAGAAAGAAGATCCAATGGCCAATGTCAAAGACGTTGCTGCCTATCTTTTCTTCTTTGTATGGTTTCAGGTCTCACTTTTAGGTCTTTCATCCATTTTGAATTCATTTTTTATATATATGGTGTAAGAAAGTGGTCCAGTTTCATTCTTTTGCATGTGGCTGCCTGGTTTTCCCAACACCATTTGTTCTTATCCTGGGCTCAGGGTTAGGGTTTGTTGATGAGACTGTCTTTCTGCCTTTGGATATTCCTTCCTGCCTTGTTGTCGATTAATGGATCATAGAGTTACAGGTTTGTATCTTGTTTCGGCTTTCCATTCTGTTCTATTGTTCTAAGCGTCTCCTGTTGGGAGACCCTTGATTGCTGATTCAATTTCTTTGCTGGTTATCTGTCTGCTCAAGTTTCTTATTTCTTCCTTTTTCATTTTTGCTGTGTTAAATTTTTCTAGGAATTGATCTATTTCTTCCAGGTTCTAGGTTGCTGGCATATAATTTTTCATAATGTTCTCTTATAATCGTTTGTGTTTCTCTAGTGTTGGTTGTTATTTCTCTTTTCTCATTTGTGATTTTATTTGGGTCCTTTCTCATCTTTTCATCTTTTTTTTGAAGATTATATTTATGTATTCGTGAGAGACACAGAGAGGCAGAGGTATAGGCAGAGGGAAATTGAGGCTCCATGCGGGGAGCCTGATGTGGGACTTGATTCCCGAGGACCCCGGGATCATGACCTGAGCCAAAGCCGATGCTCAACCAATGAGGCACCCAGGTGCATTGCTGATTCAATTCCTTTGCTAGTTATGGGTCTGTTCACATTTTCTATTTCTTCTTATTTCACTTTTACTCATTTGCACATTTCTAGGCATTTGTCCATTTCCTCCAGGTCTCCCAGTATGTTAGCGTATAAGCTTTCATAGTATTCCCTTATAATTGTCTAATTTTTCTGTTGTTGATTGTGATCTCTCTTCTCTCATTTGTGGTTTTATTTATTTAGGTCATTTCTCTTTTCTCGTTGATAAGGGTGGCTAGGGCTTGATCCATTTTCTTAATTGTTTTGAAGAACCGTCCCTTTGTTTCGTTTTTCCATTCTACTGCTTTGTTGTTTCTGTATTGTTTATTTCTGCTTTCATTTTTCCCCCTCTTCTATAGCCTTTAGGCATTGTTTGCTATTCCTTTTCCAGCTCCTTAAGGTGTAGGGTTAGGCTGTGTATTGGAGACTTCTTGTTTCTTGAGGTAGGCCTGTATTGCTATGTACTTCCCTCTTAGGACTACCTTTGCTACATCCCAGAGGTTTGGAGAAACATGTTTTCATTTTCATTTGTTTTAAATTTCCTCTCTAATTTCCTGGTTGCTCCATTCATTCTCTAGTAGGATGTTCATAATCTCCACGTATTTTTGCTATGTCCAAATTTTTTCTTACTGTCGACTTCGATTTTCATAGCGTCGTGGTCTGAAAATGTACAGGATGTGCTATCAACCTTCTTGTACCTGTTGTACCTGTTGAGGGCTGATTTGTGGGCCATGATATGATCTGTTCTGGAGAATGTCCCATGTGCACTTGAAAGGAATGTGTATTCTGCTTTAAGTTGAAATTTTCAGACTATATCTGTTGAGTTCCTGTGGTCCAGTGTGTCAAGGCTATTTTTCCCTTGTTGATTTTCTCTATAGACGATCGGTCCATTGCCATAAGTGGTTGTTAAAATCCCCTGTCATTGTATTATCATCAGTGAGTTTCTGTACGTTTGTTGTTAATTGGTTTCTATATTTAGGTACTCCCATGTTGGCAGCATAATATTTAGTTTTTTGATCTTGATAGAGGGTCTTTTAAATTATGAAATAATGCCCTTCTTCATCGCTTTTTACAGTATTTGTTCTTTATTGAAATGTAAATATGTTATTTATTTATTCATGAGAGATACACAAAGAAGAAGAGGCAGAAATATAGGCAGAAGGACAGGCAGGCTCCCCAAAGGGAGGCCGATGTGGGACTCGATCCTTGGATCCCAGGATCACCCCCTGATCTGAAGGCAGATGCTCAACCACTGAGCCACCAGGTGTCTCCCAGGGTTTGGTTTCAAATCTAGTTAGTCTGATATAAGTATGGGTCTTCCAACTTTCTTTTGATATCCATTACTTTTATAGATGGTTTTCCATGCCCTACTTTCAATCTCCCGGTGTCTATAGGTCTAACGTGAGCATCTTGTAGGCAGCATACCAATGGATCTGGTTTTTTTAATAACGATTTTATTTATGAGCGAGAGAGAAAGAGAGAGAGAGAGAGGCAGAAAATTAGGCAGAGAGAGAAGCATGTTCCCCACCAGGAGCCCAATATGGGACTGGATCCCAGATTCCCGGATCATACCCTGAGTCAAAGGCAGAGGCTCAACCCCTGTGCCACCCAGGCATCCCGGATCCTGCTTTTTAAGCCACTCAGATACCCTCTATCATTTGATTGGAGCATTTTGTCTATCAGCATTCAGAGTGATTATTGAAAGATATGAACTTATTGCCTTTGTGTTACCGGTAGAGTTGGTGTTTCTGGTGACGTTCTCTGGTCCTTTGTAGTCTTTGTTGCTTTTGGTCTCTTTTTTTCACCCACTAGAACAGTCCCTCTTAAAATTCCTTACTGGACTGGTTAAGTGGTCCTGAACTCCTTTATATTTTGCTTGTCTGGGACACTCTTTCTCTCTCCTTCTATCCTGAATGACACCATTGCTGAAGAAAGAATTCATACAAATTGGACTCCAATAAAAAGAAATTTAAAAACATAAAATAAATTTTTGCTATTATGATTGAGGAAAATTGCATTTAGGAGGAAAACCAGAAGCTGAACCGGAGGAGGACAGATTTTACCATCCGTAGACTTCACAGCAACCTGGTATCCTTTCCTAGGATTGTCCCCCCCTTCCTGACCCTCTGCGCTCCTTGTTGAAACCCAGCAGTCACATCTCCGTACCTCCCGCACCTCTGCAGTCATGCTTTATACCGCCTTCCATGTATCCTATTGGGGACCACAGCGTCGTGTATGGAATCATCCGGAAGCTGTTTGACAACATTGGGTGGATTCTGACTTTTGTTGGTTTTGGGGTGTGTGTGTGTCTATCACATGCAGCTATCACATGCAGCTATCGGATCCTCTGGCTGGGTCACCCCGATGCCGAAATGGTTGGCACAATATCATTTCTGGTGCTGGAGCTGGGCGGCTAGCCAGGCACTCCTGGCCGACCCGGTGCTTGCTTGTGCAGTGACATTCCACTGGAGGGGCAGCTGAGCTGGAAGGTCCAGCTCAGCCACATTCTCATGTCCGGAAGTGTGGCCCGCCAATGGCGGCTGCTTCTCTTCTCCCCGATGCCTCTCCAGCAGGGAGCTAGAATTCAGGGCCGCCATGCGGGGAGAACCTGAGGAGCTGGGTGCACATGGCGGGGAGCCCAGGGGCTGCCTGTGTGTGGGAGTTTGGGTGGGGACGGGGCTGGGTTCCTCGGTCTCCTGTGCTGCCTTGCCTTCAGACCGAGCCCCATGCTCACCCAGCTCCTACTCACTCGGGCAAGGAGGGTGCCCTCCACCCGCTGGTGTGAGAGATCCCACACCACAAGGTGTGCAGGCTGAGTCCACCTGGTGAGGGTGACCCAGGTGCGTGAGCTGCAAGTGTGGGATCTAGGAAATTTAACAAAAATCTCCTACCCCTGGACAAGCAGAGCAGGACTGATTCCATTTTATGCTACACCTGCCACCTCCAGGATGACACCCACATGACCTGCTTATGGCTTAAGGTGCTGCCCCCCCATAGTCAGGCCGCTGTGCACACCCTAATCGGAAATCAGCTCATAACAATGTAACCCTGCTTTGTGCCCCCCAAAATTGCATGCCCATTCTGAACTTCCCCTGGTGAGGGAGAGCTTTCTGTCCTTTAGGGGAGGGAAAGAATGACACGGGTTGGGGGGGTGGGTGCTGGAGTCCCCCACCTGGGTGCATGTGTGGATCTGGGTGGGGGCATATGTCCGAGGTTTCAGCCTGAGAGACGGTTCTGAGGACAGCAGAGCTGACCTGGACCTGCAGGTCATGGGCTCCTGCACTGGGTCCCTGCAGGGCAGCTGGACCCCGGCCTTGGGCTCCCAGTGGCCCCAGCACCTGGAGCAGCCTGCCTCCTGGTGTTGGTGCGGGTGGGGCCCACCGGCCTACTCCTGCTCTCCTCACCCTGGGGTGTCCCAGGATCCAAAGGGCGCCCTAGGTGAGTGACCTGGAACTGTGGGGTACGCCCAGTGCCTAAGAGGCCACATCCAGCTGTGAGAGGGCTTGCTCAGCCTGGGGCCAGAATCCAGGACTGGCCAGGGCCATGGGGGGCTGGATCCCATTAGTCTTTGTGTTGGGCCTGGAGAGGCTCAAATCAACTCAGCCCCCACAGAGCCCGGGGCCAGGTCAGCCCAGGTCCCTAGGGGTTAGGGGCTGGTGTCCTGTGCAGGGTGTGCTGCCCTCCAGGAGGGACAGTGGGCAGAGGCAGGGCACGGTGCATCCTCTGAACCACTCACCTGCACCCACCCTGTCGGGGGCTCCCTGTCTTTCCTTCTCTCTGCAACCCCTGGGTACTCTTTGAGACACCCGGGCTTCTGATGGGATCAGGGTATGCAGAGAAATGCCGGGAGGCTGAGCATGTCCCACAGGGGTCACCTGCACCTGGTCCTTGCTTGGGTTAAATGGTGTTGGTGTGGATGGTGTGGGGGCAGGGGTATGATTGTGGTGGAGTGTGGGGGATGGTGTAGGGGGATGGTGTTGGGGTATAGTGTGGGTTGGGTTTGCGTGGGCTGTGTGGGTGTGAGGGGGATGGTGTAGGTGGGATGCCATTGGGAATGATGATGTAGGGGGGTGGAGTAGGAGTGGGGCATGAGGGGGATGTCGTGGGGGGCCTGCGGACACAGGGTATCTCCTTCCCCTAAGATGCAGAAGGAGACTTCTACAGTTAAAGGCGACCCCAGTCTGGGGTTTGTTGTGACACCTTCCCCTGGGGCACGGTGTGGTCAGTGCAGGTGTCTGGCTGGACTGGGGGCATTATCTGGGGGTCATCATAATATGTATTTTTTCAAATTGCAATTTGTCTCAAATTAAATGCGTAGAATTTAGAAATATATAAAGTACCAAGAGTGGGTGTCACTCGGACCCATCCGACCCTCATGGGATCGATGTGTGTCCTGCTCCAGCTGCGGCCATGCCGCCTGGCCCCCAGGTCCGGTCCCTGCCCCCCTTCATCCCCCACCCCATCCCCTGCTTCTCATGGGGCCGTCCCTATCCCTTTTGGTGTTCAGCTCCCATGGCAACCCCTGGAGGCACCATCCTACTGGCCACTCATCCTTGAGGCCCGAGGGGTGGGCACGGGGGTCATCCCAATCACCCTACCATTGAGCAGTGTGTTGTTGGCTGCCGTTGCTCCCCCTGGCACAGAGGCCCTGTTTTCCCTACCCAGAAGCCCAGGGCCCCAAAGCCCCCTGTACAAGCAGACTCACCCGACCCCCTAGCAGTACTAAAACATGATGTGGCTGCCCAACGTCCTGTTGACGTCCAGGTCTACTTTCGTGATGTCCCTGGAGAAGAAAAGTGTATCCTCCTTCATTTCCTGTGGGAAAACCAGGGAGGAGGAACAGGCGCCAGGGATACAGACCCCGACCTGTCACGAGCTGCCATGCTGGGCAGGGAACCCTGGGACCCCAATGGGAGTGTGTCCTGCGGAATCCTCCTTCCTTCCTCTGGGAGTCCAGGGATGACGGGAGTGCCCACCGTGCCCGGGGGACCTGTGTGACGGCTTGTGCCCAGCTGTTGTGGGCGGGGAGGTGA
Source organism: Canis lupus baileyi (assembly GCF_048164855.1). Lineage (NCBI taxonomy): Eukaryota > Metazoa > Chordata > Mammalia > Carnivora > Canidae > Canis > Canis lupus. The sequence goes on along the minus strand of NC_132869.1, from coordinate 2,434,662 downwards.
CTGAGTTTCACCCTGTGTGGGAGGGGATAAGGGTTCAGCCAAGGTGGGAGGGGACATGGGAGTGTTGGGTCCAAGATTGCGAATCCGAGAAACCACTAAGTATCTGACACCAATGCAAACACACAAGGGTTGATTTCCAAACTCGAGCTTGCCTCCAAGTACTCCCAACACAGCGGAGCAGAGACTTGGACCCCGAGGTGGGTTTTAGCTTAGTTTTAAGGGCTTGTCTTGGGGGGCAGTCCTACAGAGGGCTGGAGCAATTCCTCAAGTTCTGTTGACATTTTGATATGGGGCCTTCAAGGGTATTGAGCTCTGTTCTCATTCTAATAGACGGTTCCAGCCCTTGGCATGGACTTTGTTTTGATTCAATTGTGGGGCTTTCTAGGACATTAAGCTGTAAACTTTTGTCTTTTTCCTGTAACTGAAGCAATGTAAATTTCAGTTCTTCTTCACAGGGGCCTGGGATGGCTGGGAGTGTGCGAATGCTGAATTTAAATGGGAATGACCTTAATTTTCTCAGCCTCCTTGCTTCCTGTCCCACCTATCTAGCTCCTTCCCCCTTCCCCAGAGCTACTAAGAGAGCAATTGCAAATAACCTCAGCGTGGATTCCTGTGTTGGGCAACAGGCCCAGTGATTTGGGATCAGGAAGACCTGGAGCACGGGCGTCCCAGCTGTGCAGCGGGATTTGAAGCTGCAGAATCTTATTCCCTGAGGCTATCTTGACAACTGACTTTGTACATAGAAAAGCTCTCCTTTGTCTTTAAAAGTTGAGGAGGGAGTCATAGAGTTTTATCTCTGCACATCTGATTGCTCAGATTCCAATCTGAGATGTATTTCCTGTTAATAAGGATAATTTACTACTATCTGTAGTACTATGGTTAAAATATTCTGACACAAGTAATTCAGAGGGAAGTGTTTCTCATCTCTTTCTTCACAGTTTAGTCACTCATCAGGAAATGCATCTTTATGGATTTGGAATAAACTGAGAGACATTATTACCAATGGTCCTATTATTATGTGAAGGATTCTTCCCTGAGATTCTTCCCCTATTTCAACTGACACTGAAACACTGTGAACTCTTTGGAAGACAAATGTCAAGGAAATAAATGTTATGCATTGGTAATTTTATTTTTTTATTTTTTTCTTTTATTTATTTATGATAGTCACAGACAGAGAGAGAGGCAGAGACACAGGCAGAGGGAGAAGGAGGCTCCATGCACCGGGAGCCCGACGTGGGACTCGACCCCGGGTCTCCAGGATTGCGCCCTGGGCCGAAGGCAGGCGCCAAACTGCTACGCCACCCAGGGATCCCCCATTGCTAATTTTATATGCACTTGCAGTATGGTACCTATTATACTAGCATTATTTTTATCTGATTTTTGCTATTTATTATCCGTTCCTGCTTTTCAGGTTGAGGAGGCATTATACGTGTTCATAAGTGTTTTTCTTTCCTTCTGATCTAAAATTCTTACTTTGTTTCCATCAAAGGAACTCTTTAAGAAGAAGGCAAAAGTTAATTCAACTATTCTTAAAATGTCTTCACACTTGGAGCCTGATTCATTTAAGTCAATTTTCAAAATAAATCTTATTTATTAGGAAAAAAACAAAGATTTATAGGGAAATTGAGAAGATAGTATAGTGCATTCACATGCACTGGCACTCTATTTATCCAATTATTGATATCATATATTAGTACGGTACAAATATGAGCTAATGAATCAATATTAAAATAGTCGCATTAACCAAAGACCATACTTTATTCAGATTTCCTTAGTTTTTGCTAAGTTACCATCCCTCGTATTACATTCCATCTGTCCTCATTTTTTCTTAGGCTCCTCTGGATTGTGACAGTCTTTCAGCCTTTCCTTGTTGTTGTGGAACTGGAACAATTTGAGAAGGAGAGTATTTTGAAAAATTTCCCTCAGTTGGGACATGTCTGTCGTTTATCTGATGATTGAACTGTTTTTGTGGATTATATACAGAGATATACTGCCATTTTTATTATATCATATAAAGGATAGATATTATCACATGATTTATCAGTCTTCGTATGGATCTGATCATCTTGCTAAGGTAGTGTTTGTCAGCTTTCTCCATAGTAAACTGATTCATTTTTGTTATTTTTATTATTATTTTTATTATTATTAGTGTATTATCATTATTATTTTAGGTTTTTCATAATATATTTTTAGAAGGAAGTTACTAAGTGTATTGCACACATAAGAGTGGGAAGCTATGCTCATGAATTTGACGGTGGAATGTCTGCACAAATTCTTTGAATTTCTTCTACATGGGAGATTTCTCTTCCCTCTAGGTTTGTTTGATTTTTTTTTCAAAGATGTTATTTATTTATATGAGAGAGAGAGAGGAGAAAAAGCATGAGCAAGAGGGGTAGAGGGAGAGGGTGAAGCAGGTTCCATGCTGAACAGGGAGCCTGCCTTGGGACCTGGATCATGATCTGAGCCTAAGGCAGAAGCTTAACTAACTCAGCCACCCAGGTGCCACTCTTTCTTTTTTTTTAATAATAAATTTATTTTTTATTGGTGTTCAGTTTGCCAAATATAGAATGACACCCAGTTCCCATCCCGTCTAGTGCCCCCCTCAGTGCCCGTCACCCATTCATCCTCACCCCTGCCCTCCTCCCATTCAATCACCCCTACTTCATTTCCAGAGTTAGAAGACTTTATGTTCTGCCTCCCTTTCTGATATTTCCCACGCATTTCTACTCCCTTCCCTTATATTCCCTTTCACTATTACCTATATTCCCCAAATGAATGAGAACATACAATGTTTTTCCTTCTCTGATTGTCTTACTTCACTCAGCATAATACCTTCCAGTTCCATCCACCTTGAAGTACATGGTGGGTATTTGTGGTTGCTAATGGCTGATCAAGGTCCACCTTTTCTCTCTCTTCATCTTCTGAGTCTCCTATGATATGAATGTTATAGTTTTAATAAGTGGCTGAACTCCCTAAGTCTGCCACTTTGGTCCAAAACCTTTCTTGTTTTGAAGACTTTCACTTGGGACTACATCTCAGTTATAGAATTTTTAACGTTGGACTGACTTGATTTAAGTTCTTTTATTTCTACAGTAAGGGATTCTCTAGTTTGCTTCTGTGCTCTTTTTCCAGCCCAGCTGCTATGTTTATTATTATTATTTTTTAAAAGATTTTATTTATTTATTCATAGAGACAGAGAGAGAGAGAGAGGCAGAAACACAGGCAGAGGGAGAAGCAGGCATCATACAGAGAACCTGACGTGGGACTTGATCCAGGGTCTCCAGGATCACGCCCTGGGCTGCAGGCGGCGCTAAACCGCTGCACCACCGGGGCTGCCCAGCTGCTATCTTTATAATCATTGTTTTAAACTGTAGTTAGACATCGTATATGTTTATTGATGAACTTCCTGGCTGTGAGTACTACTTCATGTTATTTTATGGAGGAGAATTTCTCAATCTCATTATTTTTTCCAAAAAAGAAAGAAGAAAGAAAAAGAAAAATCAAGAAAAACAATAACAACTGCCCTCCCAAAAAAAACCACATTATTTTAGCCTGCTTGTTAAAAGATTCTAAATCCCAAAATATGAAACACAATTAAAGTACCATGAAAGTAAAAAAAGAAATATATAAGGTACATACGAAAAATTAAAATAAGACAATTAATAAAAAAGAATCAAAGAAAATAAATTAAAAAAGAGCACAGTGTACAAAGGAATCTAGACCCTACTTTCCAGGCAGAGCTGAAGCTCTACAGCCTCTGTGGTCCAACAACTTGGCGGCAGCAAATGGTCTGTGTGGGGTCTGGGGATGGGCCGTGGTCCTGATTGTCAGGTGCACATCTGCCTAGGAGTTGATCCTGTGGGGGTCAGACGCGGGGTGGGCATCAGCGTCTCTGGGCTCAAGTGGGCAGCGCTGGGCTGCTCCCTGAGACCCGGCCCTGATGGGCGGGATGCCGGTGGGGATGCTAGGTCCTCTGGCTCTGGGGCTGAGCATCCCACCCACCTGTCCGCTGGGGCCTCCAGAGAAGAGCCCCAAAGCCCCCAGGTCTACGCCGCTGCTCTCAGAACCCTGCGTTCACTCTACCTGCGTCCGAGCTTCTTTTGGTTTTGTTTTTTTATCTCAGACTGTTGTGCCCAAGATTGCGAATCTGAGAAACCACCAAGAAGCTGACACTGATGCAAACACACGAGGGTTTATTTACAAGCTCGAGCTTGTGTCCAAGTATACCCAACAGAGCGGAGCAGGGAATTGGACCCCGAGGTGGGTTTTAGCTTAGTTTTAAGGGCTGTTCTCGGGGAACTCCCAAAGGGCTGGAGCAATTCCTCAAGTTCGGTTTACATTTTGATATGGGGCCTTCAAGGGCATTGAGATCTGTTCTAATAGAGGCTTCCTGCCATTGGTCTGGGCTCAGTTTTTATTCTATTGTGGGGCTTGCTGTGTCCTGACAATGAGCACTCAGGAAGGAAATGACGGACGTGACTCCCTTCTCAGGAGCATCACAGAGAATAGATGAGACTGAACCAAAGGAGCACAAGACTTGTGCACTTAGCCATACCAGGCTTTGGGAGGCCGTGCTGGGCTCATGGGTTGGGAGCCTCATCGTGTGAAAATGTCCACAGTTCCTGAAGCCACCCTCAATTTCAATGTCATTCCTGTCAAATCATGGAGGCACATCCTATAAATAGGAAAAAAAAACCCGTAACATCCATCCGCCCCCACAAATGACCCCGGACAGCAAATCAGTATTGGAGAAGCAGAACAGAGTGGGACGCAGCACTTTCCTATTTCAAACGATGTCACAGAGACACAGGATAAAGCAGTGTTTTCCTCGGGACCCCTCCTGGCTCCATCAGTTAAGTATCCGACTCCTGACCTCACCTCCGGTCCTGATCTCAGGGTCGTGAGTTCTCGCCCTGGGCTGGTCCATGGACGAGGCCTGACGCCTACTTAACAAACCACACCCATGTGGGTTGGTCCCAGCATAAGGTGAAGGAACAGAACAGAAAGTCCAGTAGGAAACGTGTTCTGATACAACAGATTTTTTAACTTAATTTAATTTAAACCGAATTAATTAACGTATAGTGTATTATACTCTTAGAGGAAGAATTCAGGATTAAACAGTTGGAGATAACAGTTGTACTCCTGACATCACGTGCCCTCCTTCATGCTGGTCCCATGTTATCCCCTCCCCCGTCCCCGCCTAGCAGGGACACTCAGTTTGTTTCCTTTATTTTACTTTAAATTTTTTATTTATTTATTTACCATAGACACACAGGCACAGAGAGAGAGAGGGGCGGGGCAGACAGAGACACAGGCAGAGAGAGAAGCAGGCTCCATGCACCGGGAGCCCGATGTGGGATTTGATCCCGGGTCTCGTCTCCAGGATCGCACCCTGAGCCAAAGGCAGGCGCCAAATTGCTGCGCCACCCAGGGATCCCCAGTTTGTTTCCTTTAATTAAGAGTCTGTATTTCCTGCATCTGTTTTCATCTTATTTGTTTTTCCTTCCCTTCACAGATGTTCATCTGCTTTGCTTCTTTAATTCCAGCTATGAATGACACCACACGGTCATTCTCTTTTCCGACTGACCTATTTCACTTAGGATGATCCTTCTAGTTCTATCCACGTCATTGCAAATGGCAAGATTTCCTTCTCTTTGATAGCTGAGTACCATTCCTCTCTCTATGACCATCATCTATCTACCATCCTCTTTATCCATCATCTGGCAGAGGGCACCGAGGCTCCTCCCAAGTGTGGCTACTGCGGACACGGCTGCTGTGGAAATTGGGGTGCAGTTGTCCCACGTCTCACTGCATCTGTATCTTCAGAGTGAGCTCCGGGTTGTACACCTGCTGGTCGCAGGGCGGCTCTATTTGTAACTTCCTGAGGAGCCTCCACCCTGTTTCCAGGGCGGCTGCACCAGCCCTTTGTCCCGCCCACAGTGGAAGAGGGTTGAGTGAGTTTTACAGGACTTGGTAAAAGTCTGGTCCACATTTCATTTCGCTTTTTGGGCTCCAATTCCTTCTCCTTAAGTATTTTTGGGGAAGCTGGGTGTTGGGCCCCTTTTCAGTCAGACGTTTCCGGAGATAACAGGCCACAGCTGGAGCCTGGAAGGAGGCAGAGGTGGGCCTGGGGATGGGCACTCTGCCTCCTCCTGCACAGCCTCCTGCAGCGCCTGAGCATCCCGTAGGGGGTGCCTGAGCCCAGGCACCACCCAGAGGGCATGCATGTGCAGTAGGCTGTCTGCCTGCACTAACAGGAGCAAGCCTGTGCTGGGGAGGCCTGAGGAAGACGTGGGGACACGTCCACTCTGATGAGCCACAGCTTCCTCAGAATCTGCGGTGAGTCTTCAGGGGGATACTGGGCAGCGTTCACGATGACAGGAGCCCCGGTCTCCTCAGGACACATGGTGAGGCTTCAGGAAGATGTGGGCCCACATCCACCCTGACAGGAGCCCCTGGGCTGCCTCAGGACCTGCGGGGAGGCTTCAGTAAGATGTGGGTCCGCATCCACGCTGACAGGAGCCCCTGGGCCACTCCAGGACACACAGGGAGGCTTCTGAAGGATGTGGTGCTGCGTTCACTCTGGCAGGACCTAATGGGCCCCTCAGGACATAAGTTGAGGCTTCTGGAAGCTGGGGGCCGCATCCACAGTGACAGGAGCCTCGGCCACCTCAGAACCTGTGGTGATGCTTTGGGAGGACGTGAGGCCACGTCCACACAACGGGACACTGATGTCCTCAGGACCCCCGGTGTAGATGTTGGGAAATATGGGGATGCGTCCATGCAGACAGAAGACCCCAGCCTTGTCAGAGCCTGTGGTGAGGCCTAAGAAAAATGTGGATGCCGAATCCACACTGACAGGAGTCTCCGGCCTCCTCAGGATGCACTGTGAAGGACTGGGATGATTTGGGGCCACGTCCATGCTGACAGGAGCCCCCAACCTCCTCAGGTCTTATGGTGAGGCTGAGGAAAATGTGGGGCCACGTCAAGACTGAGAGGACCCCCGTCCTCCTCAAGACCTGCACTTTGGCTTTGGGAGACATGGGGCTGCGTCTAGGCTGACAGGAACCCACAGCCTCCTCAGGACCTGCGGTGAGTTTTCTGGGGGACGTGGGGCCATGTCCAGGCTGACAGGAGCCCCGGGCCTCCTGAGAACCTGCTGTGAGGCTTCCAGAGGATGTGAGGCATACCCACGGTGACAGGAGACCAGGCGAACTCAGGACCCGCTGACTAAGTCTCTGGAACACGTGGGGCCACTTCTGCACTTACAGGACCCCGGCTTCCACAGGACCTCCTGGAGGACTCTGGAGGTGCCATTGGGGACCACATCCATATCAGTAGGGACTCCTCAGAACCATAGGGTAAGTGAATGGGTAGAATGAATAGTAGGGTCAGGGGAGGGGAGGCATTTGGTGGTTAGGCTTAGGTTAGATGTTAGGGGTTGTTATTATGCTTATGGTTACGGATTAGAGGTTAGGGTGAGGGATAAGGGTAAGGGTCAGTGGTTAGGAGTTAGGATGGGGATTTGTGTGAGGGACAGGAGTTAGAGTTAGGGATAGGGTTTAGACTTTAGGGATTAGGGCAGGACGTTAGGAGTTGGGGTTTGGGTTATGGTGAGAGTTAGGTTTGGGCTAGGTTTGCGGTTAGGGTTTAGGGTGTGAGTTAGGGTCAGGGGTTAGGGTTAGGGGTTAGAGTAAAAGTTACAGCTAGGTTTAGTGTTAGGGCGAGGGTTAGGTTTAGGAAAGGGGTTAGGGATAGGATTAGGGTTAGTGTTTGGTAGGGGTTAGGTTTACGGTCAGGTCAGGGTCAGGGTACAGCTTGGAAAAGGTTAAGAGTGGGCTAGGCAGTGGGTTAGGGATTAGTTTTAGGGTACAGGTTAGGGTACACTTTTGGGTATGAGATAGGATTAGTATTAGAGGGTTAGGGTTAGGGTACAAGTTAAGTTTAGGAATACGATTTGAGTACATTAAGTTAAGGTTATGGTTAGAGGTTAGGGTTAGATTTAAGGTAAGGGTCAGGGTTAAGGGTTTAGAATAGGTTTAGGAGTTAGGGTGAGGGTTGGCAGGAAGGTTCAGTGAATGTGTTTCGGTCTTGGGGTTTGTGTTTGGTTTTGATTAGTGATAGTTCTTGTTTAAGGGTTAGGTTAACATTAGGCTTAAGTGTAGGGTAAGGGTTATGTCTGTGTATGGTTAGAGTTTGGGTCTTGGCATGTGCCTGCACTGGGACTCCTAGCATCTTGGGCAGTTTAGTTTTATGCACTCTATTTAGGTTTTGGGTTCAAAGATAGCCTGACTCCAAGTCAGTGGCCTCCCCAGAGAATCAAAATCCAGGCTTCTGCTGGGGTGAGAATAGGCATGGCAGGCTTCTCCTGAGCTCAGCTAAGGAGGGGTTTGTGGCTCTAAAGACTTTTGTTTGGATTTTCAGTTGCCTTTCTGATTTTATCTCTTGTGCGCACATGTATCCTCTATACTACCAATTATTATTTAAAAGTTTTACTTGAATTCCTGTTTGTAAACACAGTATGATATAGTTTCAGGTTTACAACATAGTGATTCAGCCCTTGAATACAACACCTGGTACTGGTCAGAGGTGACCTCCACTATCCCCATCCCCTGATTCCCCATCCGCCCCACCTTCCTCTGGTATTTATTAGATTATTTTGTGTGGTTAAGAGTGTGTATCTTGGTTTGCATCTCTCATCCCCCCATTTGCCCCTTTGCCAGTTTGGTTTCTTAAAATTCACATGTGAATGCAATTGTATGGTATTTGGTACCTGTCTTACTCTGACTGACTGAGTTCATTTAGCGTAAGTCCCTTCCACTTCTCCCACGTCCTTGTAAATGGCTTCATTTCATCCCTTCTGATGACCCAGTGATGTTGCAGTGTGTATATTTGCCACATCATCTCTTCCCATTCATCGTCGATGGACATCTGGGCTGTATACAGTTTCGTTGTTGTTGATAATGCTGCTACCAACACTGGGCTGCGTGTTCCCCTTTGAGTCTACTAAACTACTTTTGTATCCTCAGGGTAAATACCTAGCTGTGCAATTTTGGAATCGTAGGGTAGCTCTATTTTAAACTCCTTTTTGAAATTTTGTTTATGATAGTCACAGAGAGAGAGGCAGAGACACAGGCAGAGAAAAAAACAGGCTACATGCACTAGTAGCCCGATGTGGGATTCGATCCCGGGCTACTGTGCCATGCAGGGATCCCCTATTTTAACTTCTCAAGGACCCTCCAGACTGTTTTCCACAGTGGCCGCACCTTTATTTACGTATTAATGAGAGACACAGAGAGGCAGAGTTATAGGCAGAGGGAAAATAGGGCTCCATGCGGGGAGCCTGATGTGGGACGTGATCCCCCAGGAGCCTGGGAACATGAACTTAGCTAAAGCAGATGCTCAACACTGAGACACCCAGGTGCCTTACTGATTCTGTTTCTTTGCTAATTATGGGTCTGTTCATATTTTCTATTTCTTCCTATTTCAGTTTTGCTCGTTTGCACATTTCTAGGGATTTGTCCATTTCTTCCAGGTCTCCCAGTTTGTTAGCATATAATCTTTCATAGTATTCCCTTATAATTGTTTTATTTTTCTGGTGTTGATTGTGATCTCTCTTCTCTCATTTGTGATTTTATTTATTTAGGTTTTCTCTTTTCTCATTCATAAGGCTGGCTAGGGCTTGATACATTTTATTAATTATTTTGAAGAACCAGCTCTTAGGGATCCCTGGGTGGCGCAGTTGTTTGGCGCCTGCCTTTGGCCCAGGGCGCGATCCTGGAGACCCGGGATCGAATCCCACGTTGGGCTCCCGATGCATGGAGCCTGCTTCTCCCTCTGCCTGTGTCTCTGCCTTTCTCTCTCTCTCTCTCTGTGACTATCAAAAAAAAAAAAAAGAACCAGCTCTTAGTTTCGTTATTCCATTCTACTGTTTTGTTTTTTCTGTATTTTTTATTTCTGCTCTCATCTTTATTTTTCCCTTCTTCTGTAGGCTTTAGGCTTTGTTTGCTATTGCTTTACCAGCTCCTTTAGGTGTAGGGTTAGGTTGTGTATTGGAGACTTCTTATTTCTTGAGGTAGGCCTGTATTGCTATGTACTTCCCTCTTAGGACTGCCTTTGCTACATCCCAGACGTTTGGAGAAACATGTTTTCATTTTCATTTGTTTTAAATTTCCTCCTTAATTTCCTGGTTGCTCCATTCATTCTCTAGTAGGATGTTCATAATCTCCACGTATTTTTGGTCTGTCCAAATTTTTTCTTACTGTCGACTTCGAGTTTCTTAGCGTCGTGGTCTGAAAATGTCCAGGGTGTGATATCAACCTTCTTGTACCTGTTGTACCTGTTCATGGCTGATTTGTGGGCCATGATATGATCTGTTCTGGAGAATGTCCCATGTGCAGTTGAAAGGAATGTGTGTTCTGCTTTAGGATGAAATGTCAGACTATATCTGTTGAGTCCCTGTGGTCCAGTGTGTCAAGGCAATTGTTCCCCTGTTGATTTTCTGCATAGACGATCAGTCCATTGTCATCATTGGGTGGTAAAATCCCCTGTCATTGTATTATTATCAGTGAGTTCCTGTACGTTTGTCATTAATTGGTTTCTATATTTAGGTACTCCTATGTTTGCAGCATAAATATTTAGGTGTTTGTACTTTTTTTAAAAAATAAATTTATTTTTTATTGGTGTTCAATTTACCAACAAGCAGAGTAACACCCAGGCTCATCCCGGCAAGTGCCCCCGTCAGTGCCTGTCACCCATTCACCCGCACCCCCTGCCCTCCTCCCCTTCCAGCATCCCTTGTTCCTTTCTCAGAGTCAGCAGTCTTTATGTTCTGTCTCCCTTTCTGATATTTCCCACACATTTCTTCTACATTCCCTTATATTCCCTTTCACTATTATATATATTAACCAATTGAATGAGACCATATGTTTGTCCTTCTCCGATTGACTTACTCCACTCAGCGTAAAACCCTCCAGTTTCATCCAGGTTGAAGCAAAAGGTGGGTATTTGTCGTTTCTACTTGCTGAGTAATATTCCATTGTATACATAAACCACATGTTCCTTATCCATTCATCTTTCAAAGGACTCCAAGCCTCCTTCCACATTTTGGCTATTGTGGACGTTGCTGCTATGAACATCGGGGTGCAGGTGTCCCCGCGTTTCATTGCATCTGAATCTTTGAGGTAAATCCCCAACAGTGCAATTGCTGGGTCATAGGGCAGGTCTATTTTTAACTCTTTGAGGAACCTCCAGACAGGTTTCCAAAGTGGTTGCACCAGTTCACATTACCACCAAAAGTCTAAGAGTCTTCCCTTTTCTCTGCATCCTCTCCAACATTTGTTTTCTTCTTGCCTTGTTAATTATTCCCATTCAGTGGTGTGAGGTGGTTCTCATTGTGGTTTTGATTTGTATTTCCATGATAGCAAGTGATGCAGAGCATTTTTTTTATGTTCATGTTGGCCATGGCAATGTCGTCCTCTGTGAGATTTCTCTTCATGTCTTTTTTTTTTTTAATAAATAGAAGGGTTTTTTTTAAAGATTTTATTTATTTATTCATGAGAGACACACACACAGAGAGAGAGAGAGAAGCAGAGACACAGGCAGAGGGAGAAGCAGGCTCCATGCAGGGAGCCCGATGTGGGATTCGATCCTGGGTCTCCAGGATCACGCCCCGGGTGGAAGGCAGACATTAAACCTCTGAGCCACCCAGGCATCCCTCTCTTCATGTCTTTTGCCCATTTCATGATTTGATTCTTTGTCTCTTTGTTGTTGATTTTAAGAAGTTCTTTATCGATCTTTGAAACTAACCCTTTATCTGATACGTCATTTGCAAATATCTTCTCCCATTCTGTAGGTTGTCTTTTAGTTTTGTTGACTGTATCCTTTGCTGTGCAAAAGCTTCTTATCTTGATGAAATCACAATAGTTCATTTTTGCTTTTGTTTATTTTGCCTTCGTGGATGTATCTCCAAGAGGTTACTGTGGCCAAGTTCAAAAAAAGATATAGCCTGTGTTCTCCTCTCGGATTTTGATGGACTCTTGTCTCACATTTAGATCTTTAATTCATTTTGAGATTATTTTTGTGTATGGTGAAAGACAGTGGTGTACTTTCATTCTTTCTTCTGCATGTGTATGTCCATTTTCCCAGCACCATTTATTGAAGAGACTGTCTTTCTTCCAATCGATAGTCTTTCCAACTTTATTGAATATTAGTTGACCATAAAGTTCAGGGTCCACTTCTGGGTTCTCTCTTCTGTTCCATT